>NC_142213.1:1200000-1525000 GCF_049639895.1 Pseudopodoces humilis
TGCAAAGTTGGAATTTTTGTTCCTGTTAAAACCTTGGGGATCCCTGGGAAAGGAGCTTGATCCTGGCTTTTTTTTCTGCTGGGTGAGGAAGAATTTATACCGTCATCCCCCTGCTTTGACCCAGTTATGAAACCCTTGCCTGTAAAATTATTAATTTGGGGACTCTCAGCCATTCCAGTGTGAGAATTCAAGCAGTGGGAGTTTTCCTGGAGAGCCACCTCCAGTTTAGCCATTAAAAGCTGGTGATAAATCCGATGAACTTAGTAAAATATATATTGCAGTGTGCCATGAACCTTCTTCATTACTCTGGAATTAATCAATGACTTGGACTACTTTTTCCCCCTGCTCAGCCATACTTTCACAAGGTATAATTAAAATAAAAAAAGCTCCAGTTTTCCTTTTTGTTCAACTCTGCTGTTGTTGAACTATGTGTGGTTTGGACTTCAGCCCTCCAGAATGTTGGCAGAAGTTCTTGTCTGGAAAGAAATGGTAATCCTTTTGGGGTTGAAAAACGGGGAAGGAAAGATCGCTGCAGCAGGGATGATTTCAGGCAGAATAAGTAATTTTACACACACACACACACACACACACATATATATATATATAATGTGCACTAAGGTTTGTGTGATTTTATATAGATATTTGTAATTTTGGTGGTTTTATGTCAGATTTGCTGATTTTTAGTTTATTGTAGCCATTCCTATTTTTAAGCTTTTTATATGAAGCTTAATGGAGTAGCTAAAGTTGCATATGGAAATTGCTGCAATTTCAGTATTGCATTTTAATTCAGATGAGGTGATAAAAAAGTGACCTAAACCTCTTCCTTTATTTGAATTGCTTCTCTTTTACCTTGTAAGCAGGCAGCAGAAGGCTATACCTACCCCTGTGACTGCCTGTGTCCTATGGATTTACCTGTGCAGACTGGAAGGGGAAATGTCCACTTCTTTTGGCTGGAGAGTGATAGTCTGTCTTTTTCTTGGGCATGTTGGGAATACTTATCCAAGAGCAGTGCTCATGGGTTTGTACCTGCAAGGGGTGATTCTGGAGGTCAGGATAACTTCATAGATAACTCCATAAACCTCCCAGGATGGGCTTCTCCTCATTCCCCAGCAGAAGCCCTGGCAGCAGCTCCTCTCCCAGCTCCTCCTCTCTGCAGAATCCCGTTCTTGTGGAAAGCTCTGCTCAGGCTCAAGCTTGGAGTTCTCTCACTCTAGCCATGTTAGATGTCTAACAACTCGCATGTTGTTTGTTTTTCTGCCGTTGTTCAGCTCTGTTTGCTGTCACTGCCCTGGCTGGAGGACGCCTGTGTCGCTCTGTCAGTGTGTAGGTGTGCCGCTGGTGGCCAAGCCAGAGATTCCAGCTGCTCCTGGAGCTCAGCCCCTCCAGGGGACACAGCACCCGAACCCGGGGGCTTGCCTGGGGCTGTGAGTGGGGTTCAGCTTGGTCATAGTTGGGATTGTTTGTTCTGGGGCAGGGTGAGGATTTGCAGCCTGTGAGGGAAGCAGATGTGGAAGTGATGGGGTTTGTGACTGTGTCACACTGGTGCTTCCCAAACAGGCAAGCTCCAGACTTGATTCGCTGTGGACATAATGCCCAAAACTACGGTTTGGAGCAGTTTGAACAGTTTGTAAGGAGCAGGAGGTGCAGATGTCAATGAGGGTTTGGGTTTAGCAGCCCCTTCGGTAGCGTTGTGATTTTTGGGTGCCAGTGAGCAAGGGAGTGTGGAAGCACTTGAACAAAGAATGTCTCTGGAAGTGGCCACTGGTCATTCTGGCACACATTTCCACCAAAGCTGCTATTGTTTTTCTCTTAGTTCAACAACAGTCAAGCTCACGCTGGGCCTTTTTTCTTTTCCCTTGCAGTATAATGTTGGCTTTTATGTGTCCCCCGGGCCCACACCCGGCCGTGCGGTGGGCCAGCACACAGATGCATTGTTCGGGGTCCCACATTCCAGGGAGATCAAATGCTCCTGCACCACATCAGCTGCACATCTGCAACTGCTAAAACCTCAGCAGCCCTGCCGGATCCAGGTGCCATTCAATTACAGGTTAAAGGCTGTAAGAGCTGCTGCTTCTCAGGCCTTTCTGTTGAGTTCTGCCGGCTTTGATTCACTACAGCTGGTGAAACAGTCAGGCTTGGTTCAGGCATGTGTGGAAGAGAGCTCATTTCATGCTTGGAATTGTAATTATGTTCTTTTCTTTCAAGCTGCCAGCGGTAAAAGATGTCTTCCAGTGTGTATTATCTAAATAAGCCGTAGTGTTTAAATGTTTTCTTATTTCATTTTAAGAATGTGGCAAAATAAATTGTGCTTACTCTTCTAGTTTTCATTCTGGAGCAATTAATTCCCCATAGCTCTCCCGTGATCTGCACTCGCAGGCTTTGGGAAGCTGCTGTGTTACACTGCAGTTGAACAGCTCTGGGCAGCAGAGTTGTGTGTGTGGGCCCTGTCCTGGCTTGCCCAGTTGTCACCTGCTGTGTCACCTCCTGTGTGCCCCGATTGCAGGTGGTGTTTGCTGTCACCCACCCGTTCTGTCCCAGTCATCTCCTGGAGGGGTTGCTGCTGAGTTTTAGGGAATTTTAATCTGGGTAATACATCTGAGCAGGGGACAGAGAGTGCAAACACTGACAGGAGAGGGGGGACTGGTTTTATGCCGAGGGGGGATTGATTTAGGTGGGGTATGGGGAAAGATTTCCTGGCTGTGAGGATGGGCAGGCCCTGGCACAGGTGCCCAGAGAAGCTGTGGCTGCCCCTGGGTCCCTGGAAGTGTCCAAGGAGCGACTGCACGTGGCACTCAGTGCCCTGGGCTGGTGTCAAGGTGGGCATCGGTCACAAATCAGACTCGATGGGCTTGGAGGTCTTTTCCAGCCTCAGTGATTCTGTGAATTCTGTATCCTCCCAGGAAACAGCTCTTCCCTGAATGTACCGGGTCTTTGGGAGGGCTCCCTGCACGTGCTGTGACCCAGCAAGAGTCAGGCTCTGGGCCAGGACTTTGCCTTCCTCACAGAGATGTTTTTCATATGCAGCTGTTGGAGCTTCTCTGTGAATTTTGGGTGTCTGGAGTCAGCACTTTGATCCGCCTTCCCTCCTCTCTGGAGTCTGTCTGCTCCACTGTGGTCTCGAGAAGAGAGCCCCATAGCCATTTCGGTGTCTCTCTGATTGACTGGAAGTCACACTGGATAAATCTTTCATGATTGGAAACCACTTAAGCCACGAGGTGGCTGGTGATCACTGGATATTAGTGGAGAGGTTCTACCAAACAATCAGGGAAAATTGAGTGGCAGAACATATAATTTATGACTTCATCCCAGCTCTGTGGGGGCAAGTCAGTGAGAATCGAAACAGTGAAAGAATTATATTTGACAGATATTTTAAAGAATGACTCCAGTTAGTGTCATTTATTGCTGGGATGTGTGGACAGATCCACAGACAAAGCCCTTGTAGGGCAGTGCCAAAGCCAGATATGAAAGAGTGCAAGAAAATGAGAACACGGGATGTGGCCAAGGGCTTGAATTTTCTGACAATGGGCAGAAAGAATGTTCTGAGGGCTTTTTTTCAGACATTTTCCTTAGATAATAAAGTTTACAGATCCTACTTGGTGTTTGCTGAAACTCCTGCCTGAAGGGGATTTGTTGTAGTTTGGAAGTTGAGCAATGAAGGTGTCATCAGTGCGCAGAGAGCAGTTGGAGAAGCTTCTGGCACATTCTGGACTTTATCTCTAGGATATCTTAATTTTTGCCTAGCAGTGATATATGGCATAGGAGAAATCCATTGCCCTGTGCTGGAATGTGCATTAAAAATACCTGGGCAGGAGTTTTTCCAGGCAGTGGCAGGTAACGACCCTTGCTCTGAAGGAGGAAACATTCTAGAAAACATTCTTCCCTCAGATGTTTTGTAGTGGTAATGCCTCTGGAAGTATTAATCTTTCCTGTCACAATTTGGCACTCACTCCAGTTCCCAGCAGGGGTTTCTCAGCTAATCTCTGTCTGGAAGATTTTCCCTTACCTTCCATTAATTTCTGATCCCGACATTGTTTGAGGGTTTCTGTTCAGCTTAAACAAATACACCCAGGCTTGTCCTGTCGACTCAGGGTTGAACACTGGGGCAGTGGAAGTACCTGTGTTGCTGGAGGGTGCCCCTCATCTCTCCAGCCATCCCCAAAACCTCCATGCCTGGACTGTGCCGATGTTATTCCCACACGGCCCTGGAGAGATTATTTGAGAATTTTGGTTTCTTTGCAGAATTTCCTTGCTGTGAGTAGCTCTCTTGGAGAGGAGAGTGGCAGATGTTCTCACTTTAGCCCATGAGTGACAGCTCCTGAGTCAACATCTGCCTTGCTGCTGGAATTGTCCCCGAACGCTGCCGTGCACAAGAGGCTGCCTAAAACTCTCTGGAGCCAGCCGTGCCCGTGTGTGTTCCGTGCTCTTGGAAGCAGCTGTGGCTCCTGATCCACCCTGGAGCTCAGGATGGCACTGGGAAGGGCCATCCCTGCTCCCTGTGCAGACGGGCTCACCCTGGACGCCGCAGCCGAGCCGTGTGGCACCTCGGGGTCAGACCCGGTCCATCAGCACCAGGACTGCCTGGCCCACAACGTTTGGGTTTGGGAAATTTGCTCCCATGGCACAAAGAATTGCTGTCAATGAGTGCTGGAGAAGGTTGTCCGAAGTAGTGTCCCAGTCCATGAAAATACTGGTGTTTTTCCATTATCCTCAGACTTTATCCTTTTGAATGGTTGTGTTTCCCCTGTTGCTTTCCTTTTTGTTCTGTGACTACGAGGGTGCGAAGCTGCAGGCCTGGATTAAGGCTCTGTGTTCCGCAAACATCCCAACGTGAGCATGGTCATTCCAGGGGAATAGGTTTGCTGGTTTTCTTCCCAAGTTTTATATCTAAAGTTCTTGGGAACTGAAGCTTCTGCCAAGTCCCTGTGATAGACCTGAGGAGAGGGAAGAAACCCCTTAGCTAATAAAACACTTTTGATTACCATTTTTGGCTCTAGGTTTGTTCAACAACAGTTAAAAATGAAATTTTTCAAAGAAGTCATCTTAGTTTTAAACTTCAAAGGCTTAGCCCACAAATAGCCAGCTTTGCTTGATTTGTGCTTGATTTTTTTTCTGCATCCCAATGGAATTGAATCTCCTGGTGATGCAACTGAAGGTGTTTGTGCTCCGCTGCAGGCTTTGTAGCTTTGGCCTTGAAAGCTTTTGGGATTGAAAGTGCTAAAGCTTAGTCTTGAATTCAGCCTTAGTCTGGTGCTTGTCTTAACAAGGGTGATTTTGGAATTATCTCTCAGCCCTGCCGTGCCTGGGTGAAGGTTGTGCTGGTCTTTGGAGAGTTTTTGTGGTGTCTGAAGAGGAGCCTTGAGAACTGGAGCTGGCAGTCACACTGTGGGGGGAGTGTAAACTTAGTCTAAAGATAATTTATGGTTTCTAAAGCTGCTGCTGAGTAAAACTTTCCAAGGCTGGCTCTGGCCTAGCTCTCATCAATGTAAAACCGAGAACAGTCATCTCAAAGTAGCATTTTGAGTTGTGTGGAGGGGAAAGAGAAGAGCTTTGCTTTCCCAAAGGCTTCATTGGCTGCAGCTCTGCAGCACATGAGCAGCTCTCTCCTTTCGAGCACGAACCACGGGGTCACTGTTCCGTTACCTGAGCCCTGACTGGTTTAAACTTGGCTTACTGGTTTAAACTTGGCTCAGAGCGTGGTGTTTTTTTTTTTCCTGGGTTCGTTTTGCAGCAGCTGTGATGTCAGGGTTCTGATAACCCCCCTGGGCTGTCTCTGCAGCCCTGCTCCCTCCCCGCGTTCCCGCAGCCGCGCGCCGGCACCGCCGGGAGAACTTTGGGTCACGCCGGGTTGAGCTGTTGGCAGCAACGCTCATGTGTTGGCAGGAGCTTCCCCAACAAGATGCTGGAGAGCAGGGGAAGATTTCTCCTTGTTTTTGCAAATTAGCAAATGAAACCCTAAATAAGTTGCTAAACTCAGTTTCCTTCTGTTGGGTTAAGAGGGAGGGGAGTGCTTGGAAACCTTCGAGATCTTAATTGGCCCGAGCGTGCTAAAAACACCTTCTTTCCACCCCAGGCGCTGCTTCTATCTTTCCAATACATTTGGCTCGTTCAGTGGCAAATCATTTTTATAACACTTGAGAAAACTGTATAGCTCCAGAAAAACAGGATGTGTGCCCTGCCTTATATTTTGGATTCGCTTTCCAAGTATTTTTGGGGGTTGCTGAGAGCCCAGCCCTGCTTCGGGGCGTTGGGGCTCTGCCCGTCGGTTTGGTGCTGGTGTGGCGATAATGACGGTGGTGTCCCTTCGTTGAGTGATTTTGTGTTGGGATAACAACTGGTTTTACTCCAGCACAGATGCCCAGCCGAGCTCCCTGGCCCTTCCCTTGTGCTGGGTAACGGAATTTCCCTTTGCCAAGGCCAGTTCTCTATCAGCTCCCAGCCAGGAGCACGCTGAGGTCACATCCAGATACTGTCCCCCTTCCCCTCCCAAGCTGGGGACAACGAGTTTCTCATTTCTCCCTTGGGCTGATAACGGTGATTCCTCCTTCCCACAGAAAGCTCTGGAAGTTTCTTCTAAGTAGCACAATATTGTTCTGAACTGTTTTCCAGGGTTTTCTATGTTGGTTTGTTCTTTGTGGCTTTGTCCACTTAATTTTGCATCTGATTTGGCGTTAAAAAAATTACTATTTTAATTGAAGTTCTCTGTGAGCTTCAGAACTGAAGGGTATAGTGGAAGTCCCATTTGTATCTCAGTTTGGGCAAGAAACTGGGATTATAAACAAGCTGTGATAGGGCTTGAAAACCTGGGAAAGGGTTGGTCAGGCATTCAGGGGTATGTTGGGAGAGGGAGGCCAAGGGGGAACACTGAAAATGTCACTGACAGTCAGTTTGAGGTGGAGTTTATCTGACAGCACCAACCAGCCAGCACTGGGAATGTGAGACCATTTCTCTAATAATTAAAACACGTTTGTAACCAGTTTTCAGGGTGAAGAACCAAAGTTTGGGCATTTTCTAAGACTGTGAGGGCTTTCCTCTGAGCCAGTAGATGAGGTTACCCCGAAAGGGGCTGACATGCACCTGGGCTGTCCCAGTTCCTTGCTGGCAGGAGCTGAGTGCACATCTGTATATTTAATTCATGATGATCTGGAGGTAGGAAAACCTTTTCAGAGAGGCGTTTTCAGGTATGGCAGGAGACTTTTTGCTGCTCTGTTCAGCTGATGATAACTGAGCAGTGGCTGGAGAGGAGCTGGCTGGACTGTGGGTTGTGGGTGCTCCTGTCCCTCCTGGCCTGCTCCCCTGTCAGGGACTGCAGAGAATGCTCTCTGTTTCCAAAACCTTTGGTCTCACCTTACATTTTCCTCCTAGTCAGTGTTTTATTGTTTTTAAATAGCATTTCAGTGCTTCAGAGCATAACCACATTACAGAAGGTTTTGTCTCAAATACCACATCTGAGCTCTGTAAAGGTGACCCTTTGGGTCCCTGGCTCAGAGACTCTCCTGATCCACTCCTTTGTCTGTTTTTTTCCTTGAATTTTTCTGACTTTCTCCCATTTACTCTTCCATAGTGACAAGTTATCCAAGATCTTGCTGTGTGTGGTGATTTCTTGCTTTTAGGGTTCTGTGTAGAGAGCGAGTCGGTTTTTACAGTTCCCCAAGGAAGTGATGTGCCGTTATTCTACAGAAACCACTGACATAGCACATTTTAGGCCTGGCCTGCTGACTTGGGATTGCAGTGAGCTTCAAAGTGACAGTAAATCACTTGTGTCCATCTGCAGCTGCGGTGGCCCTGGGGAGGATGGTGGTGGTGGTGGGGCAGAAGAGCCCACGGCTGCTCCCTGCTGCAGGTCTGGTGACGCCACACCTGAGCAAACGTGGCCTCAGGGCAGGTTCTTGTCACCCAGAGCCTGTACTGGTGTCCCCAGGGTGTGGAAACTTCTGAATGGAGCAGAGTGAGAAGCTGGAGAAATGGTCTCAGCATAGGGAATGTGTCTGGTTGAGCATTTTGCAGAATCATTAAATGGTTTTGGCGGGAAGAGACTTTAAAGATACTCCAGTTCCAGCCCCTGCTGTGGGCAGGGACACCTCTCACTGGACCAGCTTGCTCCAGGCCCTGTCCACCCTTCTGTCACTTAGTCCCACAGGAATTTGTGTATCTTGGTTCCAGCACAAGCACAGAGCTTGTTGTGTAAAATGGAGTTCCCCTTGCAGTGCTTCTCCCTCCCTGTTCCCAAACCCCTCCTGGCCTCGGCAGGGCGTGCTGGGCCCTGGGCAGTGCCCGGGCGCTCACCTTCCCGCAGGGACGAGTGTCTCCCCTCGGCTCTGAGCCCCTCTGTTCCTCGGGGCTGTGCCGGGGAGCGGGGGGCTCGCTGCAGCCCGGGGCCTCATTTCCTCAGGAAACCAGGCTAAAAATACCGGAGCGGCGCTCGGGGGAGCGCTGCACATCGGCCGTCCTGAGCAGCCTCTGCACAGCCTTCCTCGAGCTCCTCACAGCCACCAATCCCACGGTAAACGTGACCCTTTGTCATTCCTAATGTTCCTCCTGCTCTCCGTGTACCCTTTCCAGCCCTGTCGCTTAAAACCGAGTCCTAACTCCAAATATTAGTGTCCTTTTTGGTGGTGGGAGAGCATCCAGCTCAACGGGAGCTCTTGGTGGAGAGCAGGAAGCTGCAGTTGGAGTCCCAAGGGTGGACACCAGGCCAGTGAAAGCTGTGATTTTGATGGAAATGATGCACTTTTCCTCATGGATGGAGGTGGGATTTGCTTGGAGTTGACGTGGCTGTGGAGGGGTGCAGGTTGTGTTGAAAAATCAACAGGAGTGGTTGATGCAGGCAAGAATTCGGGGTCTAAAATTGGGGCACCTTGGGTGGCAGCATCTGCACCCCTGTAACCCTAACCCCTGTAACCCTAACGCTGTCCCTCATCCCTTTGGGATGGTCCTTTGGGATGGATCCCTTTGGGAGAGGAGGTTCTGTGCCATGGAGCTGCAGGTCCATCACCTGAACCCCAGACTGGGGTGAGGGGAAGGTGTGGGAAGGAACCTCGTCAGGGGGAAGTGATCTCAGGCAGGAGATTTGCATGAGGGGAGTTCTGTGGCTGTTAAAAAAGTGGGTTTTTTTCAAATATTAATTGAAAAACTGGCTGAAACTCTGGCTGTGTTCTCTCCTAAAGCATTTTGCAACATCCCACAGAAATTACAGACAAATTGAAGCTGAAACATTGCATTTTTCCACAAATGTGGCCAGGCTCCAGGACCATAAAAAGAGTTCAGAAAGGCTGTAAAACACATGTTAAATAATTTTTTACTTGAGGCACCTCTCGAAACATTTCTTTTCAAATAAATTAAATATTTGACTTCAAAAAGAATATTTTTTTTAAAAAAAACATATATTGGTAATTAGACACATTAGAAGCAGAATGTTTCTTCCTTAGCAGATGCATATTAAGAAAGTGATACAGCAACAAATAATAAATGAAATATAGTAAAATTTGGACTGTACAAACCAGTGATTGTAATTAGGGATGTTCCTTTCAAAGGCAAATGTTTTGATTTCATTTTTTTTGGTGTTTTTTTGCAGTAGTTACTATACAATATCTATAAAATCAGATTTGAAAAAAAAAAAGGCGAGATTTAAAATCTGTGAATAACTGGACTGTGCAGAGGCCATGTTATTTTAGGGTCTTCAACTACCTTATCTTGTCAGAGAACCTCAATATTTGATACTGAGATGAGTTTATTAATTAAATGCCACTGTGTTTTTGTACAGGCAGGAAAAGTAGCATTAGTGATGTCTACAAATGATATATTTAATTTATTTTAATTGATGTAAAATGATTTTAAAGGCATATTTAAGCTCAGCATTATTTGCCAAGGAGGACAGACTTCAGATCTCGGCACAGAAGGTATTAATACAACTCCAGTGAGGAAGCAATGGGCACTTCCCATATTTTTTGAATCTAGATGCATCTTTTTAAATTAAAGAGGGTTTGAAGAGTGTGCCTGCAAACTGGAGATTGAGTCAAGCTGTGAAATGCCAGCGATATGTCATGTGTTCTGTATGTATTATTTTCAGTTTTTACAGAGGAGGAAATTTTGATATTTAAACTTTTCCAAATGTCAGCTGGTTCGGCACAAAATAATCTTCAGTCTCAGTCTCACCAGGAGCTGCGTGTCACCGGGAAACCTCCTGGGAGCTGAAAACAAGGAAGTTGTTCCATCTCAGAACAGAGTCCTGTGGGAGAGGATGTAGTTGAGGGGTGGAAGGGAGCTCTGGATGGTGGATGTTGGGAGTTGTCCCTCCGTACAGAGGCTGGAGTGCCTTGAGCCGAGCTCCAAACCCCAGAACTCCACGTTGATCAGGGCTTGGAGTAACCTGAGCTGGTGGAAGGTGTCCATCCTGGGTGGGACTGGATGAGCTTTAACATTCCTTGCCACCCACACCATTCATTCAATGATTACATGAGTTCCATCATTTCTCTCCTCCTTCCAAACCTGGCATTTTTTGATGCTTGGTCCAAGATTTTGGATGACTCCCCAGGCTGACCCTGCACCCAGCCTCCTTGTTACATTCTCCAGAAATTGCAGGCAGGATGGGGAGCTGCCTTGGGAAGAGTCACTGCCACTTTGCAAAGCTCCTGCCTGCAGGAGCATCTTTGCTGTTGGAGCATCTTTGGGAAAGCAGCTGGAGGTGTGTTCCCTGTGCAAAATAGGAGTTATCAGACCGGGAATTTGTGTCCATTAGTCCCGTGCTAGGAAAAATACTCAGTCCCTACTGACAGCCTGAGGAATCATTAGGACTGGTGACTTCCAGTATTTTTCCGAAGCCTCGGCAGAACCTGACTTAATCTTTAATGAAAACTAGAACCCAGCGTGCTTGAGACTTTATATAGCAACCAGCCCGACCAGTTCCGGTGTCCCACCTCCCTGGGAGGGAGTGCTAAGGAGCTGGTTGGTCTGGATGCTTCTAAGGACACCATTTAAGGTGTAAATGTGGTTAAATTTTACACATGAAAGAGTGTTTTAGCCCAAAGATACTCTGCAGACACCCTGGGCAGCAGAGCTCACAACCCACTGCTTCTTTGAGAAGAGTGAATTCTGCTCATGGCTCTTCCTGACCTGTCTGGTGTTTGGGAGTAGCGCTAGGAAAAAGTTGCTGTGTATTTTCTTATGGATGGAGAGAGTTAGGTGCTTGTGGTTTAATAGAAAGTGCTTTTTTTCCGAGAGGCAGCTTCTGTGTCTTCTCAGGGGATGGTGAAGGACTCTAAAACCTAAAAACTGGGTGGTGGGTTCCATGTTTGTCCTTAGTGAAGCTCCCAGGAAGCTGTGGGGGGTAAATTCCAGCTGCTGAGAGGAGGGATGGGGGAAATTTGTGAAAATGAGCTTTGACTTCTTTATTTTTTTTTTTACCTGCTCTGTTTCCTCACCTTGTTGTGGTGCATCTTTCAACCCTGAGTGCGTGTCACTTGTCGCAGCGGCTCAACTCAATGGGCATCATCTTCACTTAGTAACAGGGTCAAACTTAAGAGCTGAGTATTGGGAAGGAATTCCTCCCTGTGAGGGTGGGGAGGCCCTGGCAGAGGGTGCCCAGAGCAGCTGTGGCTGCCCCTGGATCCCTGGAAGTGTCCATGGTGAGGTTGGATGGGGCTTGGAGCAAGCTGGGCCAGTGGAAGGTGTCCCTGCCCATGTCTGGGGTGGGACTGGATGAGCTTTGAGGTTCCTTCTGATGCAAACCATTTCAGGATTCTATTAAAGGAACTTCCCCAAACCACTTGGTTCCTCAGACTGTGAGTGCTGGGAGGGAGGGACAAGGAAGCAACAACTCCAAAGGAAACAACATTTTCTGTGGAGTTATCTGTAAACGACAGATCATTATAGCTGTGAAAATCGTGTAGAAATCCAAATTGGTCACCAGACGTTGCAGAGGTGTCATCAAAAAACTGCTCGGGGAATACAAATATGGATTTTAGAAAAGCTGCTTGGGGAATATCATCCTGTGTTGTGGAAAAATTCCTTGGGGAGTGTAGCGGGGCACCTCTAGCTTCAGGAAGCCAAGGCACAGGGGGGTGGGTGTGTCTGACTTGGTGGCATCCTTCAGACAGCGTCGTGTGCGTGGGATTTGGGTCAAGTCCTCAGTTCCAGGTGGAGGGGGAGCCCTGGTGGTCTCTGAAACCTCTGTCCCAGCAGAACCCTCCAGGTACGGTGGGGTCACTGAGTCCCCAGGCTCGGGGCGCTGTGGGAAGCGCTGGTGAGGAGGCGGCTGTCGGAGCTCTCCTGGCTGGAAGGCTCTGTCCCAGCAGGCTCCCCTGAGGAGGAGCTGGAAGAGGCTCCAGGAAAGGCACATGAGTGGGGCCGGCTGCCAGCTCAGCACGGTGCCGGCGCACGTCGGCTGTACCGGCACGGCACGAACCGCTCCCGATCCGGGTCCTGCCAGGGGCTCTTCCTCACGCGGATGTGACGCCGTTTCACTGCACGGGTTTGGGGCACCTTGTTTGGGATGGAGAGAGAGGTGCGTTCCCTGCCGAGGTAACGCGACCCAGACACACATGAGACGAGGTGGTTACAGCCTCCCTTCCTGCTCCCTCCAGGAAACCAGACCGGAGGAATTTTTCACATCTGGCAGTAGTGATGCGTTTTTAAATTATTTTTTGTCAAGGCAGAGCAGCTTCACAGTGATGTGAATGTCAGTTGTAGCCACCGGAGCGTTGCGTGCGGTGCCGAGAGCTGACTAACAGCCTGGGCAGATCGCGGTCCCTCCCAGTCCTTCCCAGTCTTTCCCAGTCTTTCCCAGTCCAGCGGATCTCCCTCCTCCTGGCAGGGCCCAGCGTGGCTCTGCTGCCTGAGTCAGTGCAGCTGCCCCAACAAGTTGTGGTCCTGGGCAGCAGCGAGGCCGCTGGGGTGGCTGCAGGGATCTAACAGCGGCGTTCCCATATGGCTTTCATGAAAAACACCTCATTTGAGTCTGGTTTTTGATCTGCTTCCTGCTTAAATGTTGAATACAGAAATATATTTATTGGGGTGGAGGGAATGAAGACCTTTTCTGCATGTTGTAATTTCTGTTACTAGTCTTGGTTTTCTGTAAACCTATTAAAAAGGATATTTCATGTCAGCTCCTTCTGCTGCAGTCCAGGCTTAAATGCTTCCCATCCATTGTGCTGGCACAGCCGCTTGTGGGCCTGTTGGAACTGGATTCGAAACAGAAAATTTTATTTTTATTTTTAAAAAAGATAATTTTTTTTTGGTCTGGCTGTATTTGTTTCCAGCTGAATTAGTTCCTTGCTCTGATGTGCAGGTGTGGCAGGTTGCTGAAGAGGGTGGAATCATTGGATGTGGTGCTGCTTTTGGATGAAACCTTGGGTGTGATGAGGACTTAAAAGTGGTCTTTGGAGGTGTTGCAGTTATTACACACCAGCTGTGGTTTTCAAGGTCTTGGCTCAGTTTTTTCTGTTGTATGAAGCACTTGGTGAATATTTTAAAATACAACTAAAAACCTTAAGATGATTGAATAAGTTGGTGGTGTGGTGGCAGTGGAGCTCACCTGGCCCTCCTGGTTTTTGGTGTGTCTTGGTGGGGTCACTTGTCTGTAACTGGCTCGGAATGGTTCCTGCAGGGAACAACTCCTGGCACTTACCCAGGCTTTGTCTTTTATGCTTTAAAATCCCTTATATAGGGGAAATTGATCAAATGGAATTGGAGCTCTGGGGGATGCCATGACAGGAATCACCAAATATTTCGTGTTGGAAGGGAGCTCTGGAGATCATCCAGCCCAAGGCAGGGGCACCTGGAGCAGGTGACAAAGGAACACGTCCAGGTGGGTTTGGAATGGCTCCACAGAGAGAGGCCCCAAACCCTCCCTGGGCAGCTGTGCCAGGGCTCTGCCACCCTCCATGGGAAGAAGTTCTTCCTCGTGTTGAGATGGAACTTCTTGTGGTTTAGTTCATGGCCATTGCTCCTTGTCCTGTTACTGAGTCCCACCAAGAAGAGCCAGCATTGTGTTGTGAATGTACCAGCAATGTAAGGCTGCTCTGCCTTCAGGGTAAAGGGATTTTTCCCCCACCTTCCCTTCAAATGCTTTCTGTATTTCATCCTGGTTGAGCAGTGAAGTTGACTCTTTGAGATGAGCTTAGAGTTTGGAAGCTGTGCCGGTGTGTCCTTGTTGCTCAGCTGAGCCACGGTTACAGCTCTGTAAACGCAGGTTTGCTGGGAGATGCGATCCATCCCGCCAGAGCCAGAGCCCGTGTGTGTGGTGGGAGAGCTGGGAAAGAGGGGCAGAGCGTGGAGCACCCCCACTGCCCCCAGCCCGCTCACTTCCTCCCAGCCCATTGTTGGCATTCCGTGTGTATTCTCCCTAGGAATGAACTTGTCCCCAAATCGCGGCGCCGTGTACGCACCGATTTTCCAAGCTTCCCTGCACCTGTCTGATGCACTTTCCAGCCTCGGCGTCACAAAACTGTTTGTCATTCAGGGGGGACAATGTCCCCTTGTGTGCAGGGCTCCCGGAGGGAGGGGCTGGGCGGGGGCACGGCCCCGCTGGTGGATGGGCTTCCCATGTGAAATGAGACGGGAAGACAAATTGCTTCCAGAGCGGCGTTTCGCACAGGCGAGAGCGCGATCCCGCTCCAGCGGCGCCAGCGCCCGCCTGTCACTCACATTTCCCTTATCTGGGTTAAATATAAAAGGGGGAAATGGGGGAATGGGGGTGAAGAGAACACAGGGGAAGAAAAAAGCTTTTTGAGGGCTCCAAAGGCTCTGTTGGAGAGTTGCTGCCCTGGGATCGGCCGTGGGTTTGCATGGCCTGGAGCTGATGCCATACAAATGGTGCACCAAGATCCCTGGTGGAACTTCCTGGTCACTTTTGCAGGAATAACTTGGTTCTTTTTCCATGTTTCTTTTCTGGTGAAACTTTGTCTGTAGGGTTCTTCTCTTCTGCCTGGGGATAGCACTAAACCTTGTGTGTGGCTGGTCTTTATGTTGGTCTTTAGGCTTTACTGTAGGAGAATCCAGTGGTTTTTTCATGTTGAGTGTCTGTATCTTAAAGAAGATGCAACAATATGACACTAATTGTCTTATTCTGATAAATAAACAGAAATGCCCAGAACTTTAAATAAATGTGCAATTAAAGTTCAGTGGAGGTGATAGAAAAGGTAAAGTGTAGGCCCTGAATCTGAATTATCTGTACCTTTGGAAAGCACAAGGATTCTCGTAAATTGTTTCCCTATAGTTGAGTCTTCAGTGAAGCTTAACACTTTTCATGGCCTGGGAGACCTTGACTTCTAACTTGTCCCAGGTAAAGGCAGGAGTGGAGTTCAGTTGGCTGCTCCTTTAGGAAAAGGGGTAGAGAGGAGAATTTCCATGCTCTTTGCTGGCTCTAGAAGTGAATTCCAGCCATGGGAGTGAATCCTACTGTGCTCAGCACGGTGTCACTTCAAGGGCTGCATTACAATATTTCATTAGTGGCAAGTGCAGCATCAGCACAGCAGCCGGCCGCGTTCCCTGCTGGCAACCCCTGGAACGCAGCACGGGAACCTTGTGCCAGGATGCTCCCTTCCTGTCCTGTGGGATGCTCCATTCCCATCCTGCAGCCCAGCTGTGCTGGTGCCAGGAGGTGAGTGAGGGCACACCATGTTCCCAGCTGGCTGCTGTGCCCAGGAGGATGGAGAGAGAGCTGCCAGGGGAATGGGAAGCAAAGGGAGGGATTGTGGGGAGACAAGGGGTGGCTTCAAGGGTGCAGGGAAGGAGTTTCCGCAGAGAATTTCCAGATGGAATTGTTCAAGGCTGGGTTGGATGAGTCTTGGAGCAGCTTGGTCTGGTGGAAGGTGTCCTTGCCTGTGGCAGGGGTTAGAGGGTTGGAATTTTAAGGTACCTCCCAACCCTAAGCATTCCATGGTCCTGTGGTGAACCAATGCTGTGGTCCTGCTCCATCCTGCTGGTGAATCTGGGCCCGGAATCCCAGAGCAGTGAGGGCTCGGGGAGTTCCCAGACTGTTACTTTTTGTTCTTTGTGTTTGCTCTTGTACCTTTAACACACTGCCATTCCTGGAAGAATTCTTAGAACAGGAGTCAGTGTGGTACCTTTGGATATGGTTTAGCAGGCACGGTGGGATTTGGTCAAACATTGGACTTGATGATCTTGGAGTTCTTGCAGTGGGAATGGTGTGGAGGAGGCTGTCAGGACCTCTCTGTTGAGTGTAGTTTTCTCAATCCAGGCTAGGGAAAGAGAGAAACGGGAAAAGCTTGCGTTGCTTGTCTCAGCAAACTCCGTTTCCCAAGTCTAGGCAGTGGTGGATCCATGGGGTGGTTGTGGGGCTGGGCTGGGGAGTTTCTCTGACTTGGAGATGCTCCAAGGAGAAGCCATGGGCTCTGTCAGGGTGTGGGCGAGGGAAAACAGCTCCTGACCCGGGCGTTATCCCGGACACGAGGATGTGCAGCACATCTCATACCCGGCTCCAGAGCATGGTTTGCAGGGCGGCACAGGGAGAGAGGATGTAGCAAATACAATATTGGGAAAGATGAAAAAACGAGTGGGTGGCAATGAGAAGGAAGAGGAGGAGACAACCCAGACGATGAAGGAAAACAGGATCTTCTGTAAGAGATGGGAATACTGGAAGGAAGCCAGGAAGGAAGCCTGAGAAAATGGAGAGAGCAGTAGGAAGGCTGGTGTTGCTCTGATAATTCCAGCAGGTATTCCTGGCATTCATCTTCCAGAAATGAGAGAAGCCTTTGAAAGTCAGGTCAAAACCAGTGACAGGCTCAGAATAATCAAAATATCCCAGAGTTAAACTTCTATGAACTTGCTGTTTTTTCCATGTGGGATTTGGTGCGTGCTATTGACTTGTCCAAGAAGAAGGGAGCTGACTTTGGGAAGGGCTTAGGGTGCAGGTGGGTGTCACCACGGCAGGAAGGATTGATCATTCAGATTGGAAGATTCAGGCTTTTCTGTGCTAAGCGACTTAATGGATTTTTCTGTGGATTCTGATGGGGAACCCACTCTTGGTGTGGGCAGAAAACCTCGTGCCGTGTGAACGGTGCCTGAATTCCGCGCTGGGCCCCGGGAGCCGCACGGATCTCTCCAGCCCGGCTGAGCGCCGCGAGCTGGGAGAGGAGCAGCAGCTCCAGTTCCAGCTCCGGCGCTGCATCCATTGGTTGGTAAAAATAGCTCTGCTGCTGGCGTCAGTGCCAGGCCTGGCATCTGGCTTCCCCGAGCTGGGATCGAGCGGCTCCAGCCCCCTCCCTCCCTCCAGACAGGGTCTGCTGGAGGACACATGGCTGTGACGGCTGCGCCTGCGCTCCCCCTGCCCTCGCCGGCCTTTGGGAAGGGCCTTTGTGCTGGAGACTCCCTGCAAACCCAGCCCTGGGCCTGGAGCTGTGGCTTGCTCCACCTCAATCAGTCCATGAGGGAAACCAGAAATCATCTCCTGCAGCCCCAGGGGTTGTTGGGAGCCTTTTGGGCGTTTGGGGGAAAGGTGAACGCCCGGCTGAGTGTGCAGATCGTGTTTTGCTCCCCTCTTGCGCAGGTTTGGCTGAGTAGGTGTTTAGAAACAGTTTTACAAAGTCGGCTGGTTCAGTGTCGTGATTTCTTTTTTTAGTCTTGCTTTTTTCAGCATTTAAGCTCTGGAAAACAGGGAGATACCAAGTGCAGGCAGGAATGCTCTCTTTGTAGACACGGAAAGAGACCAAAGCAGCCCTGCAGATTACCTTGAAAATTCGGTGGTGTGCTTGCAACTGCTCACCTGCATGAGTGACAGTGAAGAGTGAATCACTGTTTAAAAAATTAAATTATTTGAGCTCCATAGGGTGTTGCAAGATTGTTCCATCCTCGGATTCAGTGTGACCACATAGGCTGAGCTCCATTCCCAGCCTGCCCCAAACCACGACTCACCCCCTTGCCTGCTGATCAGGGTTTCACACACGTGCCAGGAAGAGTAATTTACAAAAAAAACCTGCTGTGGGTGTTTTGTGCTTTGATGTCAGCAGTACCTTGTTAGTGGGGCTTGCTCTGCTCACTGTGGAAGGTCCACAGAGGATCTCCCTTCCCGCGACGCGGGTGAGCCCGGATGGCTGCTGCTGCCCAGCAGATGTTCCTTCTGTTTGCAGCCCATAATTCCTAATCTTTCTCATGAGAAACATCTCGAATGGAGCTTCAGGATCTGCTGAGCTCTTCCTTGTGCTGTGCCCAGACCTCTGGAGCACCAGGCCACCAGCAGAACTGGAATCCTGGCAGTGAACCTCACTGGGAGCTTCCCTCACTGCTGCTTAAACCAGAAGTATTTTTGTTGTAGTCACTGGACAAATATTTTCAAGTTACCAACAGTTTTGTTTTCAGACAACTCATGAAAAGCTCTTGGTTTTCTTTTTGGGGAATTCAAAGCAGTTGGTGACATACCTTGTGGAGTTACTGCTCAGCTGGCAAATTCCCTGCTTTTAACACACGTGCATGGCATGTGTTTGTGTGCTTGAATTTGGGAACACTCGCTTGTTCTTTCTCCAAACTGCCTATTCTAGTGCCATCATCATATTTTTATCATAAAAACCGCTTGAAAGCAGAGGAGAAATGAGAATGTCCAGGGAATGTGTAACTCGGGAGTAGTCAGAGGCACAGCCAGGCTGAAGGAGGAGTAGGGAGGAGTAAGGAATGTGCCCTGGACACCCACAGGTTCTGAATTTCATCTTTTTGTCCTTTTCAAGGCACAAACCCCAGGGCTCTGTGTCCTGTGTGGTGGAGCTGGCATTGCTGGGGAGGCCAGGGCTCTGTGACCTGGGGGGTCACAGAGGGGTCTGTGCTATGGGGGGTTCCGCACCTGTCACCGGACCGGTGTGTGGTGGAGGAGCCACAGGGCCACTTTCCACCTTTTAAAGAAGAATTTAGGTCAAATACTGCAGTTGCACGAGCAAAGTCCAAACAGGTCATTAGTGTGATGTTGTGTCACTGTCGGGCTTTCAGCCCTGAACTCCTGGGCGTGAGTTGGGGTGAGAACCACCCCTGTGTTGGCAGGTTTTTTAGCTTTTTAGGACAGCTTTTTGGGGGAAATTTGGAAAATATCTAATCCCCACAACTATTTCATGGTAGGCTGTGAGATTTATTTTTTTTTTTTAAGCACTTGAATAGTGTGAATTTTGCTTGAATTTTTCTCTGCCCCTTAACTAAATGAGGCCAGAGGAGCCAAGCCTGGGTGGGCTGCCTGGGAACTTCTAGGCACCTCATTTCCCATGTTCTTTAGTGGAGGCTGTGTCCAGCTGTGGAGTTTGCAGGTAGATTTTTTGTTTTTAAAATGAGATCCTATTCTATAAAAACAAAAACTCTTTGTGTAAAATTGCATTCTCTTTAGTACTGCCTTAAGTTTTTTAGAATGTAGTGATGGTAAGGAAATAAATCTGATGTGTAGGGAGTTAATCTCTGTTCCCTGTATACATCATGGAAAGCATAATCTTTCATTTCAGTCATTGATTAGCAGCTCCAAAACCTGCTCCATAGCCTGCAAATCCTGAATTCTCAACAACAGAGTTCATAGCTTGTTTTCAGAGCAGCATAATTCAGCCTCAGCTGTTTTTTGCTTTCTTTGTCTGGTCAGTGATCTTGAAAATTTACCTGTCTGTAATGAGAAAACATAACTGTACCCTTTTCATGAGATTTTTCTGAGGTTTAATTTGTTTTAGCTTAGAGTTGGGCCTGTGGCAGTCTGTGCTGGGAGTGGGGACAGTTCCTGCTGGCCTCTTCATCCTCACTTGGCTTCTGGGATTCTTGTGGACCCTTCTCCCAGAGATATTCTACTTATTTCTGCTCAGGTCTGATGGTTGTGGCTGGTTTGGGGTGCAAACCTTCCAGGCTGCCCCAGCCTCTCCCCCTTAATGTATTTCCTGCCCTGGTGGTGTTGGCCACTGTGGAGATGGAGTTGGCTGCTGGTGACTGACCCAGCTCAGAAATCTGCAATGTTTTTGGGTTGTTTTGCTTCTTGTTGGCTCTTTATGCCAGGCAGAGCCAGGCTCTCAGCCCTGCCCATGGCATTAGGCAACCCAGGGCCCCTCACCACCCCTGCCATGGCAGGGTGTGATAATGAACCAGCGAACAAATCTTATCTCCATAGCTCATGGGATTCTGGTTTTTATCGCCCTTCCTGCCTCTTCATTTATGGACAGTATTGCCATACCCTGGGATTGGTTTTGGGAGCTGCTGCAGCTCGTGAGGGATTTCTGGGATGTGAGTGGGGCTCAGGGTTCTCCCTGCTCTGCCCACACCAGGATGTGACAGGAGCTGCCTGGTGGGACTTTGGCATTTGCACCCAAGTGGCCCCGCTTTAAAAGAGGTGGTGGAATCCCCATCCCTGGAGGTGTTCAAGGAGAGACTGGATGTGGCACTCAGTGCTCTGGTGTGGGTGACAAGGTGGGGACCAGTCCCAGATTGGACTCGATGACCCTGGAGGTTTTGTTCAGCCTCAGTAATCCTGTGAGGAATTTGAGTATTTAAACTCACAGGAGCATGTGTTATTTGAAGTGATTCTTTGGAGTTTGAGGAACTCGGATGGAAACTTGGTTGGTGTTTCTGCTCAGTGTTGAAGGAAGACACAGTTTCTCAAATCCAGACTGCTGTACTGGCTCATAGGGGCTTTTAGGAGCTGGTTGAGGCTTTCACCTGCCCTTGCAACAGCAGAATCCTTAGAACTGAACTCCAGAATAATTTCTCCTACAAACCGTGGGCTTTGGGAAGTGCAGTTATCTGATTTTCAATTTTATTTATTTTTTAAGCAATCCCATTCGTGTGCTCCTGCACCACATTTACCACGCCATCAGCTGCTTGTAATTGCTTCCAAGTGAAACCAAACATGGAGCGCTGTGGTGGAGGTATAACGCTATTTTATTTCAGGAGGAGATTGGGGAATCTCTGGGTAAACAACCCAATTCAGCTTCAAAGGCTTTTCAGCCCCGGCGCATTGTTCCTCCTCGGAGCCGCGCTGCCTCACACCCTAATAAAAGTGGAAATCAGGAGTGGGGGGATGGGGACAGCAGAAAACACAAGCTGAGAACTGGAGATCAAAAGGACAAACAGAAGCAGAAGGCAGGGAAAGGGAGGCACAAAGAGTCACAGCTGAGCGTGCGGAGCCTGGGAGGGATGGAGGAGAGACAGCAGCTATTAGAGGAGGCCGGGAACAATGGGCTGAGCAGAGCCTGGGTTTAGCTTTCATTTCAGTTTAACAAAGCTGCTTTCCACCAGCGGAACTCCACGGATGCTGTGCCCTTAATTCATCTCGAAAGTTGTTGGCTTGCTGCTGGCCGGGGCGCAGGCCGGAGATGTCCCCCGCCAGAGACACCGATCTCTCCATGGATGGGCCCTTTGGAGGGCCACAGTGAGGACTGGTTTTTCCCAGCTCATACTGTGGCAAAACCTGCCTCATTCTGAGTTCTTTTGGGTTATAGAATCACTGAATCCCAGAACGGTTTGCATTGGGAGGGACCTGCCGTGGGCAGGGACTCCTTCCCCTAGCCCAGGTTGCTCCAAGCCCTGTCCAACCTGGCCTTGGACACTTCCAGGGATTGGGAGTCCACAACCTTCCTGGGCAATCTGTGCCAGGGCCTCACCACCCTTGTTAGTAAAGCATTTTTGGTTGCTGAGAGTTGGAGTTGGGGGGACTGCGGGAACCGGCCGGCAGCGGCTCATGGCGCAGGGAATGTCTCGCAGAGCCGGAACGTGCTCCCTGAGCTTCCTCAGCTGATTAAGCCAGTTCCCAAACCTGGCAGCCTGTGAGCAAACCCAGCTTTGTTAGTAAAGCCTCCAGGCTTTCGGGGCAAGTATTTATTGTAACAAATAATTTCTACTGGCTGAAGAATGAGGAATAGTGTTTCTGTGGAGCCGGCAGTACGTGTTGCTGAGGCGAGGAGCCTGGCCATTGGTGTGGTCCCATTCCGGCTGCACTCCAGCACCCTGTGTCCTGGGAATTCTGTGCCCCTGGCATGTGGGCACACAGGCTCAGTCCTGCCTACCCCGGCTTAGTGCTGGAAGCTGCTTATTCCCTCTCCCCATCTGTCTTGCTCCACTGGGAGCTGTGGGGGCTGACCTATGGCAGCCCCTGGAGCCGGGAGAGCCCCGGGGAAGGAGCGGGGTTTATCCAGCAGATGGAGAGGCCATTCCTCAGCCTTGGAGCTGGGCTTTGGGAGGTTTCCATTCCTGGCCTGATCCCGTGCCAGGGAGGTGGCTGTGGGTGTTGGGAGCCTTCCCCTTGGCCGGAGGAGTTTCTGGAGCTCAATTTGATTGCAAAAAGAATGGCTGGGCAGGTCAATGCTGCTGTATCCTGCTCCTCCCTTGCAGCCCGTGTTTGCTTTCCTTTGTTTGGGTCCCTTCGTGCTCTGACTTGTCTCCCTCAGCTGCACTGGCTGCGGCTGCACAGGGCAAACGTTCTACCTGGGCTCTTAATTAAAAGGAGGGAAGATGTATTCCAAAAATCCTCGGCTTCCTTGTCTGTGCGGAGCGTGCTGCTGAGCTGGTGGCAGAGAGAGGAAGCAAGCGCAGCGTTCAGCTGACAGAGCATCTGAATCGCTGGTTGGGGCCCGGGAGTTCAGGAGGGGGAGGGAGAGTGAAATGGATGCTGAAATCCTGAATCTGCTTCTTAAATTTCCTCTCTCCCTGGAGAGGGAGGGAGCGAAGTTCAGCGCGGCGTGTTTGGCTTGGCTCCCTGTTACCTGCTGTCTCCTCCCGAGCACAGCGCTTGTGGCAGGGATAAAGGATGGAGGTTTATGGTGGGAGAAAGGACTTTTTCCTTCAGCAACATTTGCTTGTTTGTGGTGGAAGCGCATTAAAAAAAATAATCCAGCATTATTGAGGAGCGAGTGGGCGAATCGCTGCATCAACTGCCATGGTAACTCCTAAAGGGCTTCACCCAGAGCTGTCAGAACTGGATTTTTAGTGCTGGAGTGACTTTTAATGTACAATCCTTTCCAGGCCATTTAATTATTTGGTCTCCTCATTTAATAACAAAACAACACAAAACCTCTCTTCTCTGAACTACCTTCTCATTGATGTTCTCCTCTTTGACCTGAATTCATCTGAACCGTGGGGCCCTGAGTCAAGCACTGTGCTGCTGTTTGTGTGCAAGGACTGTGTGTAGTCATGGAATCAGGGAATCGTGGCACAGCTTGGTTTGGAAGGGACATGAAAGCCCATCCAGTGCCACCCCCTGCTGTGGGCAGGGACACCTTCCACTAGCCCAGGTTGCTTTAAGCTCCATCCAAGCTGGAGCTGGACACTTCCAGGGATCCAGGGGCAGCCCCAGCTGCTCTGGGCACCTGTGCCAGGGTCTGCCCACCCTCACAGGGAACAATTCCTTCCCAGTGTCCCACCTAACCCTGCCCTCTGGCAGTGGGCAGCCATTTCTCCTTACCCTGTCTCCCCATGCTCTTGTAAACAGTTTCCAACACTCTCCTTGTAGAAACAATCTCATGGTGGTCTCAAGCCCAGCAGGTGGCTGGGGGACCTCCCTGGGAACCCACCCCATGGCAGGAGGGCAGTGGGATGGCTGCTGTCCTCCTGCCCAGTGCTCCTGGTGATGCAGGGGGTGCTGGGGACCCCTCCATGGCCTCAGCACCACGTTCCTCTCCTGGGAGCCATCCCATCCTACCGAGCTGCGGCAGCAGTGTGGAGAGCTGGGCTGTGCTGGCTCACCCAGCAGGAATGTGGCACCCAGGAGTGGGCCAGCCCTGCTTTCATCTTCCGTCCTGGGTCTTCATGTGACACCTGTGATGTTGGGAGTGTCTGGGAAGGACATGTGATGTCTGTGAGGCCGCTGTGGTGCTCACCAGGCTGCCCTGGCACATGAGGGTCACCATGCAAACCACACCCGGCCCAGTTGTCCTCATTCCTGCTAATTTATACTCTGCTATGGGAGGAAAATCAGGGAAGGAGGGCATTTAGTGCTCAGACGTGGCTGATGGGGTGGCTTTGGAGAGCCTCCCATGGCTGGACTAGGCGTGGGAGGTCAAGGGCCTCACAGCCCTGTGGATGGGGTGTCTCTGGGTGTGATGAGTGCACTGGGATCTGGGTGCTCAGAGGTTTTGGGGTGTTTCCTGGCACAGGGTACCAGGATGTAGCTGCACTTGGAACCTCTGCATGAGGAAGCCTGGGATTCTGGTCATGGCCCTGGCAGCTTCCTCTGCAGCACCACCCATCTTAGCTTTGCTCAGCATCCCAATGGAGTTTAAAATGGTTTCATCCTGAATAATTTATCTCCCAGAGAGAAGAGAGAGGCACAGTGGAGGGAAGCGGGGAGGGGAGGGCTGAGCGTGAGCAGGGATGGGGGCTCACCCCGGAGCAGCTCCGTGCACTGCCGGCCTTTGTTGCTCCCGGCATTTTCTGCTGAACAAAAGCTCTGGATCCCGGGTGGAGGCTCCCGTGGGAGCCCTCCTGACCCCTGACCTGCCCTCCTGCCACCTCCACCACCTCTTTGTCACCCCCGTGAGCCCGGGCGTGAAGCTCCGTGGTGCGGCCAGTTCAGCTTTACTACGGGTTGTGAGCTTTCCTAAAGGGTTACACACTGGAGGCAGGGCTGCCTCCCTCCCCACCGTCCCTACACGCTGCCCTACTTCTCGCCAGGCTCAGCCAGCTCTTGCTGCAGCCCTACAAAGAGGTTTGAATGCATTAGTTTACATGGAATTAATCTCCAGATTCCAAACATGCTTTCAAGCTGGTTTGGCCTTATTTTCCTGCAAAAGGAGGCCAACTCCGTGTTGTAGGCAGGGGCTGTTGTAAGTGAGGGTTGAGCTGGAGCAGGGAGAGACCAGCACAGGCACCATATTCAGGCCATTAAAAGGAATTTTTGACTCAGGGACAAAACAAATTGAAAAATCTCCTTCTTTGTCACCACATTGGCAGCGATGGAAAAACAGCAAAAAAGGTTGTGGGGTGATCCTGCTGGTAGCCACTGCATCTTTCCAAAGGGATTTGAGCTTCTGGGTTTTGATGGGAAAATAATGAAATATTTTAAATGTGTCACAAATGATTGCATAGAAAATCGCGGGTGAGGAGAGCTATGGAAAAATGTCATTATCAGGGATCAGGAGAAACTGGAACACTGAACTCTGAGGTGGAGTGTTTCCTGCAACAGGTTGGTCTGAAATTCCCAGTGCTCCTTTGTCTGCCGGCGGAGCCATGCCGGCCGGGGAGGGAACAAGGAGCTGAAGTGCTCCTGGGATTTTTTTGGATAGCTTGTCATCCCTGAGAAAGGAACAGTTGTGTGGGGGTGGGGAGTGTCGTATTCAAAAGTGGGTGAAATGGAAACGAGCCAAAATTCTGCAAATTTATAAGGAGCAGCAAACAGAGATTTCTTTGAGGAAAGGTCGGAGCGTTTGTTGTGAGCACAGCCCTGGTAGGAGTGTGCGAGGAAATGGAAACTGTGCTCCACTCTGCAGGGCTTTTTTCATCCTTTAGCCAGGCAAAGATACACAAAGCTGCTTATTTTGGGAGGTGGTGGAATGTTTCTGTAATAATTTCAGCAAATTTTGATTCACACAGAGCATCTGTAAGAGCAGCACACCCCCAGCTTCATGGAGTGTGTTCTTTGTGGGGGAAAAATTGCTTTCCTTTGAATTTAATGGCTTTAAGATGACAGAGGGCAGGGTTAGGTGGGACATTGTGAAGAAATTTTTCCCTGTGAGGGAGGTGAGGCCCTGGCACAGGTGCCCAGAGAAGCTGTGGCTGCCCCTGGATCCCTGGAAGTGTCCAAGGCTGGGGTGGAGGGGGCTTGGAGCAGCCTAGGACAGTGGAACATGTCTCTGCCATGTGGAATGGATGAACTTTAAGGTCCCTTCCAACCTAAACCATTCCAGGATTCTATAAATTTGAAAGTGGTTTCATCCTGAAGAGTCTGTGCTGGGTTTGGTTTTCCTCCCACTTCTGCCAGGTCCTAGTGCCTGGCTCATGGATGAACATCCCAAGGATACCTGTCCTGGCCGTGGATCCTGGGGAAGCCACGCTGGGCAGAGCTGAGGAGCACACGTGGGGATCAGCCAAGAAAAGATGATTGGAGAAGGAGCTGGGATGGTTCTCAGGAGGGAAGGGCTGAGCTGAATGCAGGAATAATGCAGGAATATCCCCGCAGGGTCCTCGCAGCGCACCTGGGAGCTGCTGGATCGCTAACAGCTCCAATTAGGACTTCATTTTGGGCTGACAATCCTTTCCCCTTGTTGACACGGAGCGTGTAGAAGCATGTAGCGTTTGAAACACAATATGTAAAGCACAGTGTTAGTAACCGACTCCAGAACATTCCTGCGCTGCAGCGAGGCTGCCCACAGCCTGCGGATTTCATCAGCTCCTTGGAGCTGGCACGGGGAGGCCGTGGAAGTGAGGAGCTGGAGTCACAGGAGAGCACGAGCCCGTGGGCCTTTGCCCTTTCCAGAGGGAGGGAGATCCCAACCTCCTGCCTCTCGGAGCGGCAGCGTGTCACCCGAGCCAGGATGGAACATTCCCGTGCCGGTGTTGGCGAGGCTCGGCTGCGCTTCCCGGAGCAGGGCGAGGGTTTGGCCACGTGAAGAGGCGCAGGGAGGTGTTGGTGGTGAGCGCTTGGCTGGTTGCCCGTGGGCAAGCAGAAACCCGAGTTATCTGCAGCAGATAAGCACCGGCAGGAAAACACGGCAGCCTGGTTTGTCTGTAAACAAGTTCTTTCGCAAAAAAAATGTCTGCTTGGGATGACTGGCAGGGAAAGCGAGGAGCCAGGAGCGTGCCAACGTTTGGCTGGGGAACAGGGAGCGTCCGGCTGGGCACGGGAAGGAGACGCTGCAACAAATGGCTCTGCCACTTTAAGCTGAGTTAAAACCCACACTGAGATCCACAGCACTGCTGGGCCTGAGCGCAGCCGCTCGCTACAAATATATGAAGAAAAAGCCACCAAAATAGAAAATGTCATCATCGCTCACGGGGCGGCGAGAGCCGAGCGCAGCGAGCGGTGGCAGAGTGGGACAGGAAGTCTCCTCCCCCTCCCCGGGTAGTGCTGATCAAAAGGATGTAAAGCTTGTTTACAGCATGTATGCAAAATCTACTTGGGAAGAAGTCTGAGGGCTTTGCAGGCTGGGGTGCACTAGGAGTGAGTGATGTGTTGATGTAGGTTAAGCCTGCAGAGCTTGTGACCCAAAGTCAGAGAATTGTGGAGTATCCTGAGCTGGAAGGGACCCACAGGGAACACTGAGTCCAGCTTCTGGCCCTGCACAGACACCCCAACAATCCCACCCCGTGCTTGAGAGCATTGTCCGAAGCCTCCTGGAGCTCTGGCAGCTTTGGGGCTGTGACCATTCCCTGGGGAACCTGGGCAGTGCCCCAGCACCACCTTTCCCTGACATCCAGCCTAAGCCTGCCCTGCCACAGCTGCAGCCCATCCCTTGGGTCCTGTCACTGGTCAGCAGAGCAGAGATGGGTGTCTGTCGAGTCACAGTCACGTTGTGCAAAGAAGAGGTGCCTGTCTCTGTGGTATGCATCCCGTGGACTGCTTGGAATGCCCACTGGGAGTATCCTGCTCCTCTGCTAAGGAACACTGGCTGTCAGGAAATCTTCATGGTGCTCCAGGTGAATGGCAGGACCCAGTGGGGCTGCTATCCTTGGGGTTGCTTTCCTTTGGGATGAGTGTTCTGTGTAGCACAGATGCCCAAAGATAGGAAAGAACATTTGGCATTGGAAAGATGAAGGTTTTGGAGCAGTTTCAGACTCTGGAGCGAAATGGCAAAGGTGCATCCAGGCTGCTGATGGATCAGGACTAGACTCTCTCATGTTTGTGTGCCTGGAACCCGGTGATCTCTGCACTCTGAAGTGGCTCTGTGCAGCCTTCAGCCTCGCTCACCTCTCTCTGCCTCAGCTAGAGGCATTTCCTTACCTCATCTGGAGTCTTAAAGCTTAATCCATTGTTTGTAAAGCTCCTTAAGATCCTTGTTTGGGAGTGCTGGAATCTGAAGGATTAAAACCAATTTATTTTTGTGTATCTTGTATAATGTGCATCTCAGAGATTTTCCAAGGAAGGAGGAGTTGTGAGCCGGATGGAGATGGCAGGGCCAGAAGGTGAACACGGGGGAGGAAGTGGCAGGGAGGAACAAAGAGGGCAAAAGCCAAAAGCTGGGTTCTCTGTGGTGGAGACTTGGCTGTAAGGACAGTTAGTTTCTAGCCCTGGAAGAAAAGGCTGGATGTAGTAGAGTTGTCTCCCTCTTAATGCTGCTTAAAGACCCATCTGGTCTGTGCTGCTGCCTCAGGAGGGGCAGTGGCAGCTTTTCCTTTGCTGTGTCTGTGCCATTTGACTGGGAAGCGGGAATCTCACCTGTCCTCACCCAGTCCCTTTTGTCAGCTCTAAACACCAAATAAGCTCGTAAGATCTAATGTCGGTGATCTGGACAAGGGGGATTTTTAAAACCAGGTTTAGGATGGTCAGCACTGCTGCTGTCCCCCAAGGCAGCTGCCACAGCCTCCATCTCCAGAGCCTTGTGTGCCAAGCCAGGGGAGAGGTGACCCGGTGCTTTGGACACAGGTGGTGCCTTGGCTCCCGTGGGGAAGCAGAAAGTGGTGTTTAAATTCTTTCCCCAGGTGCAGGTTGTGTAGGTGTGTTGCTGTCATGCGACCCTTTGCATTTTACACTCTGGGTTTTCCCATGTGAACTTGTTTGGGGTCACAGGACAGGAGTCGTAGCCAAATGTAGGACGGGTCTCCTTTGGGATTTCTGGTTTGGGAGCTCACCAAGAGATGTCCTAAATCCTTGTGAGGTTACAAGCATCGAGGCAGTGGTTTCCAAATGATGTCAGAGCACACTTGAGGCCCTCAGGATTCCATTGTTCAGGACCTACAGGATCAGAGAGCTTGGCAGGAGCAGCCATCAGCTGGTACTGGTGGTACCAGTGGCGTGCAGGGGAGGCTCGTGTGGGGCTGGAGGTGCTGAGCCAGTGCCCTGTGTTGACAGGCAGGTGTAGGTGTGGTGCAGGAAAATTCCTGAGGTGTGGGTGTGCTGGAGCCAGGGAAGACAAGCTACCAGTGCCAAGGGCTGGGAATGGGCAGTGCCAGGCCCCGCCGGGAACAGCGCTTGGTGGCACTGGGACACGACAGAAGGATGCTCTGGGTCCTGGGACGCTGCTGTGTTATGTCTCGGCACCATCAGGGTGGGTTTATCCTAAACCCAGCAATATTTGTTGTTCCCAGTCCCTTGGGATCAGAGCACTCTGAGTTACGGATTCTGTGGGGAGTGGGTGGGACGGGCTCCCCCGTGGCTTTGCGCTCGCAGAGCTAATGGGATTAAAGGAGTATTCACTGGCAGAAGAAAAGAAGAGGCTGGGGGCTTCAATGGGGCTCAGAAGCCTCGTTTCATGTCTTGGGAGTGGGAAACACAGGCTATTGAGCTTAGCATGGAGAAAGTTGGGAGCATCTGGTGGTGCCGACTGCCAGTGCCAGGGCAGGGTCTGGGGGGGTTTGCCTCCAAAACATCTGCTGCCCTCAGGTTTGGGATGACCTCACCTGACTTCCACCCTCCTCCCCTTGTTCTGGGAGGGTTACAAATAGAGACATCTCTCCCTGCTGGAAGTGGCAGCTAAAGAAATTAAAAATAAAATACCAGAGTCCTTAGGAAGGTTGCTAGTGGGAGAGGAGCTCAGGTTGTGCATCTGAAAATATGTAATTAGGCTCTCCTTTAGTTATCTGCTGGTTTGAAAGTACCTGTTGTGGTTGGTCTGAATCTGTAGAAATGCAATAATTTACTTGGGGAAGTTCTGTCACCTGTTTGCTGAGATCCTGCAGCAAGTACTTCTGGCTTTGAAAAAGTTCAATAATTTGAACTATTCTATTTTTGTTGTTCCTCACCTCTCTCCCTTATATCTGTTGCTCTCTTGCTTCATCCACTATTTCCTCCTTAAAATCCAGGTGCTTCACACTCCAGCTCACCTGTTCCTGTGCAGCTGGGTTAAGTACCTGCAGCTCCAGGTGCCTTTGCTTTACCCCCCGTGATCCTGCACTCCATGATCCAGCACTTGGTGCTGCCTTCCCTGCTTCCTGTCTCAGCTCAGAGTTATTTAATGGGAACTCAAAGTGCTGTTTGAGCTCTAGAACTAACATTTCCCTCCAAATACATTTTTCCTTTTGTTCTGCTTGATCTCGTGACTATCAAGTAGTTTAAATAAAGCTCTTTTTTGTCTCCTGCACCCTCAGCAGCAAAAGACGGGAGCTCTGAACAGGCACCAATATTTTCTCTTGCACAGCAGAGGGATAATCCCAAACAACTGAATTTTCCCTCCTTGGTGACCTTGTGCATCCCCCATCCCCAAGCCATTGCACCGTGATAAAGCAAATGGAATATTGTGCATTTCAGGAGAATTTTTGAAATCCTCAGGGTTAATCCACGGCACGTGAAGAGCCTCGGAGCAGAGTTTTATGAAGCTCCACCGCTGCCACCGGAGCCAGTAGCGGATATTTCAGGTTTTGCTGCTGTCAGGTGTAAGCTCGGCAGGTGCAGAGCTCTGGGGCAGAGCTGCTCCAGCAGGAGATGGGCTGGGACTGCTGTAGGGAGGGACTGGGGGTGTATTTGAGGGGAAATCAAGGCCCGTGTGCTGTTCACAAGGGCTCTGCCTGTTGTGGGGTTGGGGTGGGACGTGGCTGCACTCGCTGGCTGAGCTGGGAAGGAGCAGGCCGGTGCTGTGTTCAGGGAAGGGGAACTGGAGCTACAGGTTGCATCAGAAATCTGCTACTGATCTGTTGTGAATGATCAACAGCCAGTTACTGCCAGTGTCTGAGCCCCTTCCTCTGCTGGGAGCTGTGGGTTTGTGCCCCTCTCTTTCTCTACTCTTCCTGGAAGTGTCCAAGGCCAGGTTGGACAGGGTTTGGAGCAATCTGCTTTAGTGGAAGGTGTCCCTACCCATGGGGTGGAACTGGATGAGCTTTAGGGTCTCTTCCAACATAAAACTTTCTGGTATTCTGTGTTTCAGTCCCCCTGTGCTCCAAACCAACAGGCTGGGGATATCTTTCCCTGCAATATCCCACCACGCTTTTATTGTCCTCTCCTTCTTGACTTCATTATGTCTTGATCTCTGTAACCTGTTTAACGTGTAAATACTGAAATGAGATTATCTTTAAAGAGCCCTTTATTAAAAATGTACTGACTGTCCTAATCAGGAGAAATGTGCCCGTAGCTGCTTTTCTCTTTGCTGCGTTTCCACAAGTAGCGAGGGCAGGGTGGTGAATCATCTCACCGGGGCGACAGCTTGGGCTGCAAGCTGGGCAGGTTTCTTCTCACACCGAGCCGACGTGATGCTCCCAGTGTGGCACGACCTGCACGGAAAGGTGGGCTCGCTCCCATGGGAGGCTCCCAGGGACACGTGCTCTGGCTGTGCTTGCCGTTTAAACATCTCCAACCCTCACTAATCTGTGCTTGCTGGTGGGTGAGTGTGGTGCTGGTGCCTGCTTGGCTGACATCACCAGACTTTTTGGGTGTACGGCAGCACTGCCAAGGGATCCGTGCCCGGTGGCTGGCTGGTCTCTGGTAGATCAGGAGGGCCCAGTGAATATCCTCATCCCTTCCCCTTCCATGCCAGCCCTGTGTCCGAGCAGGTGGAGCTGATGTGGGAGCTGCACCCCTGTGTTGTGTCTCTGGGTCCAAGCTCCCTGCCCAGGGCTTCACCCTCCTCCCCGGGGAGGGGGTTTAGAGCAGAGGAAGGTGGGGTACAGCCAGCTTGGGGAGCTGGCAGGGCACAGCCTTCCCTGGGCACAGGGATGTACCCAAAAACAGCTTTGAGCCTTACTTGGGCATTTTGGGCCCTGCAGTGAGAACGATACAGGGAGGGCTCAGATGAAGCTGCCTCTCAGTGTGTGATTTAATGAGCTGCAGTCATGGGAATCTGGTGTTTGCTGTGTAGAGCAGGGCCAGGAGGGCAGGGGGGCCTTGCAGAGGCAGCTGAGGCCCCAGGGCCACCTGAAGAGCAGCCGGGGGTGCCGTGCCAGGGGTGCTGTGCCAGGGGTTCCGTGCCACATGTGCCATGCCAGAGGTGCCATGCCAGGGGTGCTGCCCGTCCTCGTCACCTCGCAGCAGAGTCAGTTCTGCCCTGAGCCTTTCCTGAGGCCTTGCAGGCAGCTGTGCCTGCCTCTGCCTGGGATCCTGGCTTTCCCTGAGGGATTGCTGGAAAGTCCCCACATCCATGTGCTGTTTATCACTGCCTGAGCAGGGTGGTCTCACTGCTTTTCCATCGGTGTTTATTGCTGGAGCTGAGGAGCCTTTTCCGTACGGTTCTGGTGGAGCCTTCAGCGCGTGAGGATGATCAGAGAAGGGTTTTTTTCCCCTTGTAAAATATATTCCAGCTCTAGTTTGTAATGTGGCGAGAGGGGGAGCGAGAGAAGGGAACAACAGCATTAGCGGATGTAGAAGTAGCTGGAATGAGAAGCTTTTGTGCCATTAATAACAGTCCTGGCAGGCAGCCAAGGCTGGGAGTGTGGGATTAGCCTGAACAATCAAGACTGCAGGATCAAAACAAGGAGGCAGGAACAGCGAGGTCACACTGCTGCCATCTGCGCTGCCGCAGTGGTGGGAGGGAGCGGAAGAGGGGGATGCTCTGGAGGAGCGCTGCCGATAGCGCAGGCACTGGGGGGCCACCGCCCCCAGCCCGGCCCCGCGCCCTGCCGGCCTGGGGGCTTCACCTCCCGGCTCCCACCAGCGCTGCCCTGGAGGGGAAGGCGGCCACGGAGGGGCCGTGTTGGGAAATGGCTTCTGAAAAACCAGCGGCGCCTCGTTGGGGCTCGGCCGAGCGTCTCCAAAGGGCGCTGGGGGTTTGGGATGGGGGGTCCGTGTGGCGGTGCCCGTGGCTCGCCCCAGCCTGCCTGTGGCTCCATCTGCTGAGCCGGGGGTGGGCAGAGCTCAGCGGCCGGCTTTGGTGTGGGTGAGGCAGCCGTGGCCCTGCCCGGCCAGCGTGGGTAGCTGGGGATCAGCGAGGGGCTGAGCCGGCCTTTCCATCGCCCTTCCTCAGATCGCAGCTGAAAGGCGAGGTTTGAAGCAGATGGAAGCAAATCTTGTTCTGCTTCGCTCTGGCCTCCATCAGCCTTTGCTGAGAAACCTTCCAAGAGTATCAGAGGCAAAAGGATTCGCGTCAGTTGTGCCGCTTCTCTTCTCCTCTCTTTCTCTCTGACCCAGTAAATCTCGCTGTCCTGTGAATGTAAATACAAAAGCTGAAGCGCGAGAGAAGCAAAGCAGAGTCCCACAAACAGCCTCCCAGCTCTTGCTAAAAATATCTCGGTGCGGTGCAGTAACTCCCAGGCATTCTTTTGTCTGACTGCTTTTGAATTCCCTAATTGAAGTTGGTTGGAGGGCAGTGCACCAGCTTCCTGAATAGCTCAGATGTTGATTGTGAGTTAAAAAACAAGAGCAAAATTGTTTTTCCTTTGTGCCGCCGCGCTTTTATTTACCTTCCCCTCCTCCCCTCCCTCATTTTTAATCTCTGTATTTTTATTTTTTTTTTTTTACTTGCAATTTTATTTTGTGAGACAACCGCATTAAATCTGGCTGCGGGGAAGGGGCCGGGAGGCAGCGAGGAGGAAGACACAGTTTTGGGTCTGTGATGCCACGTGCGCCTTGGAGCCGGGGCTCCGTCGGAAACGTCCGGGCTGGTGCAGAGCTGCCCTGCAAATGGAGCTTAACGTAGTAGGAAGTGTTAATAATATTCCTAATTGCCTACTAATAACTAAATCTGTGGAATTTGGCAGCAACTGGGATATAGTTTTCTCCTGCAATCTGTCCATTCCCTCCAAAAAGAACAGAATTGCTTGCCTGACACACAGCAGTGAATCTTGAATTCCACTGGAGGTGCTGAGGGGAGCTTTCCAAGTTCCACGTGGCCTCAGACCCATCCATGGAGCTTTCAGGGGTGCTTCCCTGGATGAAAACTGCCATGTTTTGGTCCAGCACTCCAGATTTAATTGAGAAAGGATAAAATTAGGCTGTTTCCCTCCTTCCTGCCTTTTTTAGGGTTATTTTTCATTTGGACCTGGAACTTGAGAAATCCAGGTGTTCCCAAGAGGCTGCTGGAAGCGCACACAGTGTGTACAGTTGGCTCCCCTGGCTATCCAGGGATAGATCCTGGACTTCCATGGGGACAGGGAGGAAAAGTTTGTGACCAGTAATTTGTCATAAGTCATGGCCGATCCAAGAATCTCCCCAGAATATTGGTATAAATTAAATAAATTGGAATATTGGGTATACATTGGCTAAAAGGGATAAACCATGAATGCTCTGACCTCTGGCAATCAGACACAGACATTGCTTTTACCTTAGTAAATTAGAGGTTTGAAATTGTGATGGAGGTTGGAGAGAAGCTGAAACAGATGCTGCTTCAGGAGCCAGAATTTATTCAGGTTCTCCATGGTGGGAGACATTTCGTAGCTGCTCATCAGCAGCAGAAAAACAAGCAAAAATTTTCTGTCTTCAGGGATAAATACAGTGAGGCCTGTGGGGGAGGGCTGTGCCAGGACTGGAATACCTCCCTGGAAAACCTCCCCATCCCCTGCACAGCACCAGGCCCCAAAACTCCCTCAGCACTTGGGGACGGGGCTGGTCTGGGGGGCCTGTGGGGGAGCCAGGCTCCTGCGGCGCTTTCCTTGGAGATGGAGCATCTTCCCGGTCTGCCACGCACTAAACCAGCCTGTGAGCCTGCTGTGCTGCTCCTGCTCTGCTGTACAGGAGGATGAGTCTGGGAAGAGCAGAGTCCTGCCTGCGCTCACCCTGCTTTTGGAGCAGTGATGGGAACCAGGTGCCAGGTCCTTGCTGCTCTTCCCACAGACAGATGGATTCTGCAGCAGAGAAATGTCCTTATGGATGCCCCTGGAAGTGTCCCAGGCCAGGCTGGATGGGGCTTGGAACAGCCTGGTCTAGTGGAAGGTGTCCCTGCCCATGGCAGAGGGTGGAATAAGATGAGCTTTCCAACCCTGACCGTCCTGGGATTCTTTGATAGTCCAAAACCTCCCTTCCTGTCAGTGCCTGCTACTTGTGGGAGGTCTGGGCATGGTTTGGTGGCGTGGGGCTGGAGCAGGATCGCAGCACCACGGCTGTGTCCCCTCCTCTCAGCTCCCAGGTTAACGTTTAACCTGTCTGGGTTTCAGTGCCTGGGGTTGTTTGGTGTTTCAGGGCACTTCGTGTGGCTCTAAGCAGCCCCTTGGAGAAGCTGGGCTTATCGGCTGCGCAGGAATGCGAAGAATTCGTGGGGAGGAAGATGAGTTTTCCAGTTCCCAGAGGAGGGAAACGAAGCCAGGGCAGGTGACACGGTGATGTTTTATACACATGGCAGCTCCCAGCTTTGGGAGCCACCGTTCACTTTCCACCTGGCCAAAACATTTTGCTTTGACTGTGAACCTTAGAGGGGAGAGAGTTCCAGTGGAAAAGTTGACGCAGCCTTATCTGCGGCGCAGCCTCTGCGATGGAGGAATCCGAGCCCTGGCTTATGTCAGGCTGGAGTTCTCCCCTTCTCTTCCAGCAAACTGCATTCCGTTGCCTTGGAGCCGCTCCTTCATCGGGGGCACATCCTTCAAGAATACGGGCCTGGGTTCATTTTAAATACATCTTGAATTCCCCCGTGGCTCTCTTTGTTAGCCCAATGTCTTGTGAATGGTCCTCCTTGGAGCGCCACAGCATTCCCAGCATCCCTCCTCCAGAAACTTCAGCCCTCGCCTTCAGCATGCAATTATTCTTGCAGGAGTCATTCAGGTCACCCGTTCTCGTGCAGTAAGTGACGCTTCTACCCATGACTGATGCTGAACATAGTCTGGGGTCACCTTACCCAGCGCTCGGTGCCCGAGGCTGCTGTTGCAGTGTGCCTGAACAGGCTCCCAAACTTCCTGCCGGCGGTTTGTGAGCAGGGAGAAAACCCTGGAAGTGCATTTGGCAGCAGTGCCCAGACCCCCTCGCTGTCCCGGCGGGGCTGTCCCAGCTCAGCCTGGCGAGGGGGGAAGCGCCGCTCCCCTCGCACCATCACCCCATCAGTGACCCGAAACAGCGGCTCCGGGGTCAGGCTGACATCTGGCACCGCGGCCAGCAGGGGAGGGAGGGGGAATGCTGCCTGCAAGGAAAGGAGCTGGAGGAGGGGAAGGACAGAGCTGGGAGCTCCTGAAGCTCCAGGGTGAGACATTAAGCAGGAGAAGGGGCAGGATGTAATGCTCAGTGATTTTTGCGAGCGGCCGAGGGCTGGCTCGGGGCTAAGGGCAGCTTGTTTGCAGCGAGGCACTGCAGATAGCAACAACAACGGGGGCAGTTAATTGCCATCTCTCCATCACGCCTTGGTCCGCATTTGTCTCGGGGCAAGATGCGTTTGCAGATGGATTTTGGAAGTAGCTGGGGATCAGATGTGTTTTGTTCTTTGGTTTTGCTCGCTGTCGGTGCTCGGTGACGCGGAGCTGCCTCTGCCTTCAAAGGCCACGGTTAATGTTACAATTTCCTTCCTGCTATGAACTGCTGTTTTCTCTGCTCACACCTTTCTGGAAGCCTTTCAGGCTACAAAATTCCCTTCTTGGTTTTGTATTACAGGAGCCTTTTTCTGGAATAGTTGAGGAAAATATTTTTGCATTAAGTACCTAAAGGAATAATATTTTGTTCACCTGCTAAAACCAGCCCAAGGTTTCAAGAGGCCAGACCTGCTGCGGTATGTTCCAGTGAGGGAAAACATTCCTCCAAGTGGAGAAGCTTTTGCTGCTGAAACAGAGCTTGATGGTTGATGGTTAGTGGTGTGTTGTCCTGGTCAAAATCCTTTCCCCTGGCTCTTGGGGGTGAGGATTCCCCTGCTCCCAGCTTCCATCCATTTCTTTATGGAAAGGCGTTGGAAGGGGCTGCCCAGGGAGGTGGTGCAGTCCCCATCCCTGGAGGCATTCAAGGACTGATTTGAATGTGACATTCAGTGCTCTGAGCTGGCTGACAAGGTGGGGATTGGTCACAGGTTGAACTCAATCTTGGAGGTCTTTTCCAGCCTAAATGATGCTGTGATTTTGGAGTTGAGAAAACCCCCATCCCGTCACAGGCTCTCTGTAGATGAGCAGGGCTGTTGTACCTCTGACAGATGCCACTTTAATGCTCTGGAGCTTCATTTCCTTGCAGGAGGCTCAACCTCACGAGACAGCTTAGGACAGAAAATCCAGGTTCCATTAAAAACCATTGGAAATGAGTTCCCAGGTTGTTCTAAGGTAAATCAATAATGCCTGTAATCTCCCTGGCTGGACTGAGTGACTGAGCCAACAGTTCATTTAACCACATTTTATTTTTTTTTTTTAAAGCACTTTCAAAATCATTCCTCTTGATTCTGACTTCTCACTCTGAATTTCTGTTATGAAATTTTCGGGCAGTGTTTGGTTCTGAGTGCTGCCAAAACCTTGGTAATTCCCCAGCCCCGTGCCTGGGAACTGGAGTCACTGCAGGGCTGAGCCTGCACTGGCTCCAGGAGAGCCACAGAATCCCTGCAAGTTTGGGAGTGGTGCTGCTCTGGAGAAAGACAGCTCCTCCTCAGTGTTGCACTAACGGGTCTTGCTGATTTTTAATTTATTTCTAATCAGCTTTCATAAGCGATTTGTTCTTTCTCAGAGCAAACACTCCAAACCTGTGAACCTTCCAAGCTAACTGTGAGAAAGAGTTATAAATGGTGTTTTTTTTTGGTACACGTTTGAAGCTATTCAATAATTTTTGCAGTTCTTTGTATCATTACAGTAATTTTTTTGATTCTCTAGTAGGAGCCTTGTAACCAAGTTTATCATCTGATGGAAACTCAGCCTTATTTAACAGCATTTGATCTGCCAGGTACTGAAATAATGTCTTGAATGGGGTAAGACTTGGTATGATATAGGGCTGTGGTCTTGGAAAACCTGTAATTCCTCCCCCCCAGTTATTACTATCAGATTTTTCTCTTTAGCTGTGGCACAGAGAAGACCGAGTTGCTGGAACATGATCTATTTTGATTACTAAAAATCTCAGCGCTGCTAATTTAGTCAGTTGGTACGTTACGAACGTAGAGTCTGTGTGTTCAAACTGTTCTTGGGTTTTTTTTTTACTTAATAAGTTCTCCAGATAGTTGCCATGGAAATAATCCTGGATTCAGGGAGGATGTGAAGGCCCTGAAGACGCGGCGCGGTGGCAGCCGCGTGTGGTCCGCACGTTCCGGGCTTGGCTCCATGACACAACCCAGTGTTGTGACTGGCTCTGGGATGGGAACCAGCTTGTTCCTCCCATGCCTATCCCAGTTCCCCCTTTTGCCATTTTGGGCAGAATCTTCTTGATTTTCATAGCACAGAAAAGTTGAAGGAAAGGCTTTCACTGCTGGTTTTCAAGGCTGATTGTTTTTCTGTCTTGTCTTTGCCTGAGTCACGCTAATATGAAAAGGTTTGGCTGTTGCTTTTGCCTCACCTGGGCCTCTCTGGCTGCTGGGTCTGTGCCAAATCTGGGGAGATTCCCCTTGCTCCACTTCTGGATCACTGGGAGCTGTTCTGGATGGGCCCTCAGCAGGAGCCTCCCCTGGGCCCCTGTTTGTGGCACAGAGCAACAAACCTGCTTCCTCTGGGCCCGAGTTTTCTTTTTCCACAACTTCCTTGTTGTGCAGATGTTGTGTTTTGGTGAAATCTCTGTGTGGTTTCCAGGCACCATCATCAGAATGTGTTTTGTGTAGCTTAAACCCAACCTGGCACAATCCTAATTGGAGGAAAATTCAGATTATTTTCCTGGCTTTGTGAGACTTGAGAAAAATGCCTTATTATTTAAGCTGGAATTGACTTCAGTTTATGGCATGAGATGGATATTTGGGCTGTGTGGATCCTGTTGATCTGTGGGTAGGACCAAGCACAGGAGCTGCCAAAGAGGCAACTCACCTTCTTGTACCAGATTTCTGTCGGAGTGGTATCCAGGAGAAGTGTCTCCAGCACTGATTGAGACCCTGAATCACAGAATCCCCGACGGGTTTGGGTTGGAAGAGACCTTAAAGCTCCTCAGTTCCAACCCCTGCCATGGGCAGTGATACCTTCCTTTATCCCAGGGTGCTCCAGGCCCTGTCCAACCTGGCTTAAGCAGCTACAGTTGAAATTTAATTGCTTTGGTGTTGCTGTCAGGCCAAATGAGTGACATATTTCCAGAGCCTGGAGTTGTTGTGGTAGGTTTAATTTTGGGCAAACAGTGGAGGAGGTGTGTTGTTAAGCTGTAGGGACAAAGCCTTGGAGAGCCATTTTCCTGCATGGTGGCCCAGTACAATGGGACTCTGCCCCTTCCTTGGTGGTAAAATACAGGTGGATCACAGAATGGTTTGGGTTGGAAAGGACCTTAAAGCTCACCTCATTCCAGACCTTGTCTGTGCACTTTAAATTGTAGCTGTAACAACAACATATGAGAGATTTTCCTTTTTCAACATATATCCATGTATTAATTTTTTTTTTTCCCGGAGAGTTGAAGTGCCCTTTCTCTTCCCCCCCTCTTATTTGCATTCATTACTGACTAGCTCTTGCTGGAATGTGTAGGAAGCCATGCAGTGCAGCCTGCCCTTGGTGCGGCACGGAAATGGAGACGCCGTGGCTCTGCCGCCGTCCCACCTCTCACCCCCAAACACGCCTGCCCTGCATCGCTCCCTGTCTCAGTCCAGTGACCGGGGGAATCTCAAAGGCAGGCTTAAAACAGCCAAGTCAGCACCTTAACAAAGATGACTGAGGCCCCAGCAGCTCGCTGTAGACCCCACCTCCCCGTTCCTATTCCTATTCCAGGCAGCAGCTCTGCATCCTTTTACGCTGCGCTGGGTGTATTAAATTAGGGAGCAGAGTGACAGCTGGGCAGGAGCTGGGAACAATGCAGATAAAGTTGGCTTTCAGTGCTGTGACCCTCTCCAGGCTGCACGCCAGGAGACTATAAATAATTGATAGGAGCAGCCACCCTGGCCAGCACGCTAATGTACCGCGCGGCTCCGGCGGCAAGCGGAACTGCGCTCCCCATTACATCACCCGGGCTCTCCGACCGGCAATGTCATTTCTCTGCTTTTAAATAATAAATTGCACTGGGAGTTGAAACACTCCTTCGCCCCATTCAAACCTACCAGGGTGTGCAACTACACAAATGAATTTTACAGATGGTAAAATAAATTTTGTATCGAGCTGAAGAGAATTCCTCGCGGCAGGAGTTCAGCCCCGAGGATTCGCCCCTTGACCGGCAATGGGTTATGGGGATCAAAGGCAGCTCTTGGTGGTGTTGGATCTGGCTCGTTATCTGGAATGACTTTGAAGTTTGACTTGGGGTCACTGGCCTAAGTTCACGGGTAGTTTCGGGGGTAAAGTTCTCTGGTGTTGCAAGTCAGAAAATCCCCCTTGGCCGGGGCCGTGTCCGTGAGCGAAGGCGTGCGAGCGGCGCGCGCCGGCTCGGCTTCCGCTTCCAAGGGCTGGAGCTTCCCAGCAGTGAAAACAGCCTGATGTAACCCAAACCCTGAGATCTTTCCCTTGAGTCTGTCTGTAGCCTCCTGCTTACCCACAGATATGTGGAGAAAAGCTAAAATGTGCTTTGGCTAATCGTGAAATCAGGGAATGGTTTGGGTTGGAAGGGACCTTAAGGTTCATCCAGTCCTGCTCCCCTGCCATGGGCAGGGACATCTTCCACCAGACCAGGTTGCTCCAAGCCCCATCCAACCTGGCCTTTCCAGACTCTGGGAAGAGTGATTCTTACCACAGGGAGACACTTTTTTGGTGGACCTTTGCAGCTTTTTAAGCTCATTTTTGTGGGGCTCCAAGGATTTTGAAAATAAAATAAATAAACCCTTTGAGTACTAAACTCAAGCACTAGGAATTGGGCAGGTCGTGGTGCCCTGTTCCTGATAAATTAGTGGAGAGTAAATAGAGAATCAAACCAGAGAGGAGTCAGCTGTTAGTATGGAAAAAATGAGTGAAATTCTGGGAAAACCGAGAGCAAGGACCTGCAGTGTGTGACCAGAGCAGCGGGACACAAAAGTGAAAGATGCTTTGCTCATCACTATGAAGTAGTCACAGGATCCTTTAGGTTGGCAAAGACCTTTAGATCACTGAGAGTACCTATTCCCCCAGCACTGCCAAGGCCACCACTAACCCATGTCCCTAAAGAGTCACATCCATGCAGCTCTTAAATCCCTCCAGGAATGGTAACTCCGCCACTGCCCTGGAAAGGTATTTGGGACTTCCAGGAATTATCGGTCCTGTGAATGCCTCTTGCAAGTCTCAGAATCTGTGCAGGGTGGCTGAAAAGGGTGGTTTCTCACCTTCCAGAGAAAGGGACTTAGGGAATGATGATTTCCAAACCAGGAAGTGAGCGATGGTGCAGAGCTGCCTAAGGAACTGTAAGCTGCTTACGGTGGATTAGATGAGTGCCTGCTTAGCTCTGCAATTAGAGAGGGAGATGGTGTGATAAATCATGAGTAACCAGCTTACCTGTCCCGTGATGTTGTTTATCTCTGGGCACATGTGCTCCAGTTTCCATAGGTGGTGGAGCATCTGCTATTAAAGGACTAGGTCTGGAAATGAGGATGTGCTTTCTGTACAGTTTTCTGGAGTTTCTTTGCTTGAACATCAGGGTTGCTCTGCAGTGAAGCTCTTTCCAGAGGAGCCCAGATGTGTGTCACCAAATTGGGGTCACAATGCAGGACTGGATTGTGTTTTCCAAGAGGTCCTGGGCTCCTGATCCGAGGCCATGGCCCACGGGGGTGGTGGCACCAGCCTCTGTGTGCTCTTCTTGAGCCCATCCCTTGTCCTGCTGCTGCCCTGTGGTGGGACCTCACGGGAGGCAGGATGGGCTGTAGGAGGAGGAGATGATGTTTTCCAGGGGTGCTGAGCTGCAGCAGCATCTCAGCCTTGCACAGGCTCTCGAGAGGATCCTGTGGGCTTCAGCTGCCGTGGTGGTGCCTGTTCACTCCAGCTGCGCAGCTCTGGGGTGTCGCTGATGTCAGTCTGTAAATACTCTGGACACAGGAAAGATTTTATTGGCCATGTGTGAAATACTGAAACTGTTCCTTGCTGATGGTTGAGCTCTGGGTTATCCACCTGCCTGTGCCTGCAGTTGGTCCCAGCAAGCCTTCGGTGCTGGGAGGACACAAATCCCAGCACCAGCAGCGCAGAGCTTGCTTTCTCCCATCCCAGGAGCTCTGCCATATCTCCCCACATCAGCAGCGTCTCCTCCATCTCTCCCAGGTGTACAGCTTAGCAAACACATTCAAAACTGGTCAGCTTTGGAGGACTGGTTGATGTTCTTGATGGGAGAAGTGATTCTTTTCCAGGAAACCAGCACAGCCTGTGCACAGTGCTGTAAACAGCATGACTGTTGTACTGTTGTAATTAATTGGTTCTTTCCCAGGTGATGGGGACAGGTAACTTGTGCTGGCTGTCCCTGGGGAATGGTGTTCCTCAAACTGAAATGCCCATCTGGAATTTGAGGGTCTCTGTGAAGATTTGACTCTGGAGGCTCAGAGGTGCACAAACCGTGATACAGGCTATGGAGAGAGGTTTCCAAAATTAGGGAATAGGTGATAAAGATGGCAAAGATTGCTCGTGGAATCCCAGGCTGGTTTGGGTGGGAAAGGACCTTAAAGCCCATCCAGTTCTACCCCCTGCCTTGGCCATGGACATCTTGCACTATCCCAGGCTGCTCCAAGCCCTGTCCAGCCTGGCCTTGGACACTTCCAGGAATGGGGCAGCCACAGCTGCTCTGGGTACCTATGCCAGGGCCTGCCCACCCTCACTGGGAGGAGTTTGTTCCCGGTGTCCCATCTAACCCTGCCCTCTCATCCCAGGGAGCTGAGGGCACGCTGGTAGCCCCAGCCCTGCCGAGAGCAGGAGATGCTGCTGCACCTCCATGCATGGGACATCCATCAGCTGCTTCCCATGCTGGCCAGTCCTGCCAGCTCCATCCCCTTCTTCCCCCATGCCTGCCAGGAACTCCATCCTCGCCTGCAGCTCACCTTCCTGAGCTTGGGAAAGGGCCTGTGCTATTCTTAGCAGCTCAGCAGAAGACGCAGGCAAGAGCCTTTGATGGAGGGAGCAGGAGTAACCATGGCAGTCTCCAGGAATGGGGAACTGTGGATTACAGACATTAAAAGGCATAGAGCAAATAGCAGGATTATCCTTGGTGGTGGTTTTCTGGTGAGCAGAAGGTGCTACTTGATTTCCATGTTTAGGTGAGGCACTGTAAATTACCTGCAGTTAAAAAATAATGCTAATTAAATTCAGATGCAATAACGATTAACACTGCTGATCTCAAAGCACTGGATTTCCTTGCGGCTCTAATTGACAGAGAAAAAACCCCGGCCCTACCTGGGAAAAGGAGGGGGGATTCTTGCTTCTGGCTCTGTGCAGGATCCTCCTCCTGGTGCAGTTGTCAAGTTTGCATTTCCCCTAGCCCTGCCTTATTATTTTTATTTTAAATGCAAGGCACTTCACAGAATCACAAAATCATCAAGGTTGCAAAAGACTCCCAAGATCATCAAGTATTACTGATCCCCACCTCGTCACCAAACCAGAGCCCCGAGTGCCACATCCAGTCATTCGTCCAGGGATGGGCACTCCCCCACCTCCCTGGGCAGCCCCTGGCCACCTTTGCCATGACAAAATTCCTCCCAGTGTCCAACCTGAACCTTCCCTGGCACAGCTTGAGGCCATTTTCCCTTGTCCTGTCCCTGTTCCTGGGAGCAGAGCCCTCCCCTGGCTGTCCCCTCCTGGCAGGGAGTTGTGCAGAGCCATGAGGTCCCTCCTGATCCTCCTTTTCTCCGGGCTGAGCCCCTTTCCCAGCTCCCTCAGCCGCTCCTGGTGCTGCAGCCCCTTCCCAGCTCCGTTCCCTTCTCTGGACACTCTAGCAAAATCAGAGGAGCTGGATTTGCCAGTCGCTTTGCCAGTGCCCAGAGATCCAGGAGCTGTCCCGAAGCTCTGCCCGTGTGTGTTGGGTGCTCACCCCGAGCTCCTGCCCTGAGCAGAAGGCTCCGTGGCCTCCTCCTTGCCTCGGTTTCCCAGAGGAGAGAGGAAGGAGCCGGGCGCTTTGGGCCTCTCCCGCAGCGTTCCCGAGCTTCACTTAACATGCGAGCGGTGTTCTCTGCACAGCAAATTCCGCTTTCAACTTCAGCAAGTGCTGAGGCTCTGCCTAAATGGGCCTGCTAAAGATATTTTTTGACATTTGAAAATCCTATTAAGGCCGTTCCTCCGTCTCCCCTCTCTCCCTCCCCGCTGCCAGCTCACCACGGAGGCTCTGCAAAGGTTTCTTTAGGCGGCCGGGTCACGTCCCACACAACAGGCCTCGGGAATATGGGTCACAACGAGACGAGGGGAACAAAAACCATATTGTCCTCATGTCTTACGCTGATGGCTGATTGAGGGACTCCCTGAACGGACAGTTTAGGGTCTTAATGAGGTACCAAACATGAGGTAATTCAGAATGTGCCCCTTTCAGGCCGCCTGCTCGACGCGCGGCCGGCCAGGAGCGGGTTCCTCGCTCCTGCTTCTGCTCCAGCTCCTCTTTTCCAAGGGCACAGGCCTGGCAGCACGTCCTTGGAGCGGAGTTTGCCATGGCTCCCGTTCCTGCGTGACTCACTGGTGAAGCCCATGAGCACATTGTTGATTTTCTTATTTACAAATAATTCTCTAAGTTGAAGCTGTTACTCATTGACTTTAAAACGCAGGGCTGGAGGCTGGAGCTCTGGTCCCTTCAGCCTCATATTGCAGCTTCTTCTCCAAGCTCTGTAAAATTAAATTTAAAGAAGGATTTCTATCAAATCCTCGTTTTCTGGGAAATTCCTGAAACCGAGAGCAGCCTGCAGTGGGACAATCACCAGTTGTGCTGGTAGGTGTGTAATTACCCAGGTTTTGGGGAGCGGGGATGCAAACAAGTTTGCATACATTGAATTACAGGCGGTGTTTTAATAGTATGTTTTTTAGGTCTTGGCTCGGATCCAGAATTTTTTCGTGCTATTATCCTCTATTTACAGCTTTCAGAAATCAGCTGATGTCACTGCACATATGTTTAGAGCCGTTGCTAAGGTGATTAGCTCCAGAATTCAACGCCTACGCAGCGCTGATGAAAGGCTGAGAAACTGCTCGGCAGCGTCTGTTCAGAGCTTTGTCGGCTTCAACTATTAAGAACCATAAAACAATATTACCCAATTTTAGGGTAAATACGTTGGCCTTGACTGATAATCGTGCATCAGGTTCTACAGGAACAGAGGCTTTATCTGGCACGTTTAACTAAGCCTGGGAACGTGAAGGTGTTTTAAAATCATCCAGTTCCTCGTTGCCATGAGCCTGTGCAGGGTTGTGAGCTCAGAGGTTCCTCTGCCAGGAGGTGACAGTCCAGGCCCAGGGCAGGTTTCTGCTGTCTGTCCCATGGGCAGGGACATCGTCAACCATCCCAAGTTGCTCCAAGCTCAGTCCAACTGTCAGCACCCTCACAGGGTAGAATTTCTTCCCAATATCCCATCCAGCCCTGCCCTCTGGCAGTGGAAGCTGTTCCCTGTGTCCTGTCCCTCCAGGCCATTGTCCAAAGTCTCTCTCCAGCTCTCCTGGAATGCCTTTAAGCCCTGGAAGGGGCTCTAAGGTCTCTCCAGGTTCTTCTTTTCTCCAGGCCGGACATCCCAGCCCTCTCAGACCCAGCAAGACACAATCTCTAGTGGGAGTTGGTCCTCTGGAATAGAAATTCAAGTCATTTACCTTCCTCTCCCCTTGTAGACAATGATATCAAGTTGCCTTTCTCACCAGGACTGGGATCCTCTTACTTGCCCAGCTCCTGCTCCCAGAGCAGCAGGAGAATAGCTTTATTCATGGTGGAGAAGCTGTGGAATACAATCAAGTTGCCCACAGACTACACCAAAAATGGGCTACCAGGTTATATTTCATAGGTGAAGACTTTATTTTGGTTTAAGTCAGTATATTAAATGCACATGGAATATCTTCTTTGCAGTTCAAAGCATGTTAATGTCCTTAAAAATACACAAAAATTAAAAATCTACCATTTAAACTACAGAAAGATGTAGCTATAGATGTGTTTTTGCCCCAGTCATCTAGTGCACAGCATGTATTGTAGATGTTCACAAGCATTTTTTTTTTCCCTGGGAGTTTGCTGCTCTCCCGCTGATTATTTTTTCCTTTCCTTTTTTAAAGGAATCTGGCTAAGGCTTGACCTAGTTTGGCTGTCATCACACCGTGAACAGTGCAAGCCTTCACCTAACATAGCTCCCTATATTTTTGTTCTGTAGGCTGTGCAAAAATAGCCAGGCACAGCCAACAGCTGGGGGTGAGCAGCAGCACAGGGTTTGCAAGGAGCGGGGCTGGGAAGGTGCTTTGGCATCAGGGATCTCTCCTGGAGCAGGCAGGCTCTGAACCCGGGCACTGGGCTGGGAGCCTCCAAGGGGCTTCGTAAAAGAGGAGAGGGGCTTTGGGTAAGGGCCTGGAGGGACAGGACAGGGCTTCCCACTGCTAGGGGAGAGTGCTGGACTCTCTTCTGCCATCTCCTCTGGGTTGTTGGGACATTTGAGAGCTCCCACAGAGCCTGTCCCATGCGTGGGTGACATGGGGACCTGCATGTGGCAGGGGGTGCAGCCACAAACACCTTCCTGGAGGTTTGAGCTTGTGTTCTGGGAATCCAAATATAGCTCAGTGTGTTCAAGTGCTCGCAAAGAAATGGAGTAATCCATACTTGGGACAAGTCCAGGGCTTAAAATTCCTAACAGCCTCTTTCCCGGGCTCGGCAGCATGTCTTGCACTGAAGGCGTTGGGAGAGTCAAGGTCTTTGCTGCCGATGGTTTCATTTGGACAATGAGCATCACTTAAAAGTGGCATTTTACTGCATTCGTTTCACTCTTACTTTCCAAAGAATCCTTGTGATCCATTCAGTCTCCTCCCTTTGGATGCTAATGGACTTCTGCTGGGATTTTGTTGTTACTGTGAAGCACCAGGGTCTTGTGTGCAGGGGCTGGGGCTGGAGAGCTCTGCTCTGCCCCCAGACAATGCCCCCATTCAGGGCCCGACTCCAGGGGAGGGGAGGAGCACTTCTGATGGCAATTAGTGTGCAAAGCCGCTCCTAATCGATGCCTTTGCTGGGTGTCCAAAGTGCTGAGCTGGTCCTTCCAGGCTGCACTAAACTAAACGTGTTCCTCAGGTGCTTTTTAGAAAGCAAGGGGAAAAAAATTCCCCAGTTCTCATCTCAGCAAGAGCAGAGCACCTGCAAGAATTGTGGTGGGAGAGGGTGGCCAGAGCTGGTTTGGACCAGCCTTTTTGGAGTAAAAACTGTTACAAATAGTGCTTGGTCCTCACATCCTTCATCTGTGGGGTGGAGGGACTGGCTGTAGTGGGACAGCAAAAGGTGCTCCCATGGGCTGAGGGTGTTGTGAGGGTGGTGAGGGGCTGCCACGAGTTGTCCAGAGAAACTGTGGCTGCTCTTGGATCCCTGGAAGTGTCCAAGGCTGGATTGGACAGGGCTTGGAGCAACCTGGGCTAGTGGAAGGTGTCCCTGTCCATGGCAGGGGTGGGATGAGATTAATGTCCCTTCAACCCAGAGCATTCCAAGGTTCTGTGGTTCAATTTTCTGTGGTGCATCCTTAGCAGAGGACTAAACAAGCCATGTTTTGCTGTAACTCCAATGCCAGAATTTCCAGTATATCCCAGTATACAGGATATTGTGGGATGTGCTGTGTGCAAAGCTCAGTGTGGCAGGGAGGCACTGACTGTCCTGCACAGCTCCAGTGCGTCCTGGCACAGCGTGGCACCTGTGACATCCTGAGTTTCACAGGAAACCCCCAGCACCGGGAGCCGTGTGCTTTGTCCATATCCCAGTCTGTCCGTACCCTGCTGAAGGAAACAATCACACTCTGTGTTTCACAAGCTGGTTTTAATCTCTTGGCTCAATCCCAGTCACGAGGCTCTGAGGTGAAAGGGCTTAGAGAGACCAACATGAGTCGTGACCATCCCCACCGGCCCCAGGAGGTGGCTGCAGGGATGGAGGCCTGGAATAGCCACACCGTGTGATCCGTGTGCCAGGAGCTGCAGGAGGCTGCTCTGCTGCCCAGGTTGGCCTTGGGAATGCTCTGGGATGCAGCAGGTCCCGTGGCAGGGGCAGGAGGCTCTGGAGAACCCTCTCTAATGGCTCCTGGTGGGGCAGTGTCACTGGATGGGTCTGTTGGCCGGTGGCATTTGAACCAGTCACGGCTGATGTGTGGCCTTAAGGAGTTTGTCACTTGTGCTGTGCTGTGGGAAGGGAAGGGCTGTTTGACCTCTGGCAAGTGATGGATTTGCCTGGAGGTGGGAGCTGGAGACCTGGCCCTCAAGTCCCACCACGCAGCATCAGTATGGAATCATCACAGAGTCATGGAATGGTTTGGATTGGAAGGACCTTAAAGTCCATCTTGTTCCACTGGCCAGCCTGGCCTTGGGCACTTCCAGGGATCCAGGGGCAGTCACAGCTTCTCTGGGCACCTGTGCCAGGGCCTCAGCACCCTCTCAGGGGAGAATTTCTTCCTTATATCTGATTAGAATTTCTCCTCTTTTAGTTTAAAGCCATCACCCTTTGTCCTGTTGCACCAGGCCCTCCTGCAAGGTTTGTCCCCATGTTTCTTATGGGGCCCCTTTGAGCATTGAGAGGCTATTTTAGGATTTGCTAAAATGAGTAAAAATAACAATTATTTATAGATTGCTGGCAGGTGTAATTCCTACACAGGGGCTACATTCAGGCATCCTTTAAACCTGAGCCTGCCATGACTGCCTGGGGAGGAATCTGTGCTCAGAGCACATTGGGGATAATTGTACGTGGAGTTTTCCTTGGGCTTCGTGCAGTTGTTCCCTTTTGCATAGAAAGTGGGATTGAATGGGAAGAGTGAAGCCCCCGTGTGCTGGGGTAGCTGCTGGAGATGTTTCCAGCTCCAGCTTTGCTCTCTGATGGCTCAGCACACCCAGCCCAGGTGATGGGGCTGGTGCAGCACAGTGGGTGGGATGGGCTGGGATAGACTTTCCCTGTACGGCACCGAGGCGTTAACATTTTCCCTGGAATTTTAAATAAATCTCTTCATGTGCAGGCTGGGTTGTGACTCACACCCTTGGGCTGATGGCAGCAGCAGCGTGGCGAGCTCGCACTAAAATGAGGACAGAACTCAGCTTCTTAAGGCTGGTCACATGTTAAAAATGTAAAAAGATGTAAAGATGCAAAAAAGTAAGGCTGGAAGAGAAAACCAGCAGGTGGAAGTGTCCTGATCCAGCAGTTTCCATCTGTCCAGAGTAACGAGGGATTGGAGAGCTGCTTCCAGCTCTGGACCTGCAGTGTTCCCTGCTCACACACACACTTAGGGACAGTGGGTTATGGCCCAGAGCTAGAAACAGGTGCTTTTTAACATTAGAAAGGCAGAAAATCGCCCCTTTTGTGGTGTGAAGGTCTTTCCTCTGCTCTCTGAGAAATGCTGAGTGTGTCTTTAAATGGAAGAGGGTGGAAATGGTGTTGTGGATGATCTTTGATTTCAGTTAGACTATGGAAAACGGTACTGCTCATTTAAAAAAAGAGGAAAACCCATAAAACCAAAAAGCAGGCTGGAGTAAATGTGTTGGTTAATGGTGTTCCTGTAAAACCATGTGGCCAGGTCCAGCAGAATAGGGATATACAGAGCAGTTTTGGAAAATCTGCTGGGGGAGGTCTTGAGGAAGAGAGGGAAAGAGGAGAAAATACAACATGAATGGATGACTTGACTTCAAATCCCTGCACTTCAGCTTAACTCAGGGAAAATAGGTTGTGACAGTGTGTGAGTCATACAGAAACTGCTTGGAAATAGAGGGGAATGTGAAAATACCTTTGGATTTGGCCAGTGGGGACCTGTACCCTCACAGCTGGGCAGTGAGGGAGGGGAGTGAGAGCACAAAGATCCCATGGAGGTTGTAGCAAGGTGGGGGTCTTGGAGGTCTTTTCCAAACTCAGTGACTCTGGGATTCTATGTGCATGGAGCAAGTAGGTTCCAGGAGGAGCCACGGCTTGGTTTGTGATCTCTTGGTGGAGGGGGAGGAAAAGGAGGAGGAGGAGGAAAGCTGGGGAAGCCCTTGATGGTCACCACGCTCTCCAGCCTTGCAGAGCAGCACAGGGAGCCCTTGGCCAGTAGAAGAAGATGAAAGAATTTCTGTGCAGATCTGTTTGTATTGATATTCTCAAGAACGTGGGGGATAAAAAGCTCTGGGAACCACTGGGGAGTTCGTTTTAAGTGTTGTGGATATGCAGCTGGATCTTCCTTGCTGAAAACAAGGCACAGGGAGGAGGGAGGGTGCAGATGGATCCACGGGCTCTGGTGCCCTTCTGGTGCTGGAGCCTGTCTGGTGAATCAGCAGCCCTGTGTCAGGGTGCTCCCTCCCCAGGCTGTGTTTGCAGGGCGAGTGCCTACAGCTGAGTGCTCCTGTGGGAGCAGGTTTGTACAGGAATCTCATCCAAACCAGGCTCTGACTAAGTCACATCGCCATGGTGCAATGCCAGGCCGGGTTTAGGATGTGGCTGCACCTTGGAAAAATCTTGGGTTCTTGCTGTGAGGTCCCTTTTAAAGCAGTGCTCATGTGACAGGCTGCTTACAGGGAAAATAGAGCTGCTGCTGCAGCACCTGGTGCATCCCCAAATCCCTGACAACTGCCTTGGAAAGCAGTCTCAAAGCCTATCTGTCTTGACAGTGTCTCTTAATGGCTTACTAATAATGCCTGAAGATTTGCTGGAGCTCTGCCACAGCCCTGCTGTAGAATCACAGAATCATGGGATGGTTTGGGTGGGAAGGGATCTTGCAGCTCCTCCTGTTCCACCCTCTGCCATGGACAGGGACACCCTCCTCCAAACCATGTCCAGCCTGGCTTTGGTAGGTTCAGAGTGCTCTGCTCCCCTCTCCTCCAAACTGAGAACCTCTCAGTTTTCTGTGATTAAACTAAATCCTCCCAAACTGGGAGCCTCAGATGGTGTTTTCCAAGTGCCCTCCAGGAGGCAGCCAGAGCAGGCAGGGAGGGATCTCCTCAGTTGCTGGCAGAGGTGCAGCTTTGTGCTGGGGTCAAGCCCATGGGGTTCACTGTCATCTACAGCCACATCGTCATAGGGACATGGGAATGGCTTGGATTTCTAAGAGTAGAGGTTGTTGTGTGAATCCTAAAGCAAAAATTCCAGCTCCATAAACATATTTTGCCATAGCATGGGGCTTGTGCCTGTCATGATGGGGAAGGGGTCATGTAATCCAGGCATGCAGCACTGGATTAAATTATCATGTGCTACAGGGTATTAAATCTCAGGGTTTGCTCTCGTTTTTGGAGGAAATGGGGATTTATGGGACAGAGCAGCATCACTGCCAAGCTGAAGGAGGCTTTTATTGTAAAATAAAATAGGAATCAGAAGACTCTGTGCACACTCAGTCATTGCCAGAGAAGGTTTGTGTACGGCCCTGACAGCTCAGGGTGCTCCAGAGTGTTTGTGGGGGAAGAGGGACATTGTGCAAGGGAGGCTCGGGTTGGACATTGGGAAGAATTTATGGTTAAGATTGTCAGTCACTGGCAGGGAGCTGGTGGAGTCCCCATCCCTGGAGGTGTCCGAGGGATGCCTGAATGTGGCACTCAGTGTGCTGGTCTGGTGACAGGGTGGGGATCAGTCACAGCTTGGACTTGCTGGTCTTGGAGGTCTTTTCTAATCTCAGCGATTCCATGAAAGCAGAAGCAAATGGAAGCCGAGAGCTTTTCTGGGGAGGAATTGGGATGGTCAGTTTTACTGCTGGGAGAACATGGAGGTGCAGCCAAGCGCATGGAGAATCCTTGGGCTAAACAGGGAACAAAGGCAGCACGAGGCTGGATTTTACATTTACCAAGTCCCAGTGCCGAGTGCTCCGGCGGCCAGGCAGTGCCAGGCTCTCCTCCTGGCCCGTCCTCCTCCCGCTCCCCCGGGCTCCGCTGACGCCGTGTTAATAATTACTAGAATGTACTTTCGGGCAGGTTATTTGTTTTCCCTCCTCATGATGTGCAAGAGCGGATAATGAAATTAATTTGCACACTTGGTGAGTTTGCAAAGCCGGCTTCAGCCACGTTGCCACGATACTGCGGCGGTGCCGGCGGCTCCCGGGGCCGGTGTTTGCACAGCCGGGGCAGCCGGCTGCTGGCGTGGGCAAACAGAGCTCCGAGGGAGCTGGGGCGTACCCGGCCACAAGAAAAGCTCCCTGCAGAGCCAGCACGGAGCGTGCAGGCAGTAAAAGCCCTTCCAGGCTGTAAAACCCCTTTCCAGCCTGTTAAACCCCTTTCTGACGTGGAGTGTTTGGCGCTGCCGATTCCAACCAGTTTAGTAGGTCAGCAGCCCAAGGAAGAAATTCCAGGGTTGCTCCTGCAGGTTGTGGAGCTCGTGGTGGGATCACCTGGAGCCCATTGGTGAATTCAGGTGTTTTGTTGTTGCTTGTCCTGAGTTCTGCATCCCCCTGCCAGGTGTGTGGTACATGAACCTCGGTGTTTTCCTGGAGCACAGGGCAGTGCTCCTTGGATCTGGCCAGGGTCTGCTGGGCAGGTTCCAGTCAGGAGGTGTCCGGTGAAGCTGCTCAGCCTGTGGGATTCTCTGGAGAGGTGGATGAGCTTCACGGTGAACTGGGAACTGCAGCTCCAACACTCCCAGCTCCCTCACCACTGGCTTGGCCAGGGGGGGCAAAATCAGTTTGGGACAAGTCATGGTTGGGTTGTTTTCTGTACCCTAATTCACCACACAGGTAAAGGACAGAACCAAGAGCACAGAACTCAAAGGCTGACACTCCTGTCCTGCTCCTGAGGCCCCTGGGGCTGAGCCCTGCATGGACACCAGCAGCATTTGCTCAGTGTGGCTGTGTGCTCCCGAGCCAGGCTCTGCCAGGGTTCCACTGAGAAGGTTCAGTCCTCAGGTCCCAGGGAGAAGCTGGCTGTGCTCAGCTCTCCAGGCTGTGGTTCCCCTTTGCTTGCTGTGATCCTGCTGGGAGCACGTGTGCCACGTCAGCCTGGCACAGACCTGGGAACCAGGAGTAAATAGCACCGCTCCTGTTGTTCCCTTCCAACCTGGATCCTCATGATCCTGCTCCAAGGCTTGGCTCTGCGTGTCCCTTGCTGGGTTATTTTGGTGTGCTGCAGCCTGGCTTTGGGTCGCTCTTGGGGTAGAGGTACCTGTCACTCCCAGCTTATTTTCCCCCCCACCAGGGTCACAAAGGCTGGCTTTGATCCCTCCCTTCTCCGAATTCTGCTACCAAGTGCCACGTGTTCACCCCGGGCTCCTCAGCCTGGGGGAGGCAGGCGGATCCAGCAGGCAGCTGGGAGACAGACCTTGCTTTTTAAGGAAGAGAAGGAGGCGGCAGAGAATCTGTTGGGTTTTTTTCCCCCAATTTGCCACACGTATGTGTTGTCTGAGCTTTGCCTTTTGGAAGATGCTGGGGCTTCTGGGTTTGCTGTGGTGCTGGGGACATCCACAGGGCCACACACGTCCCACCACAGCAAGTGTCTGGTCAGCTGCTCCAGGTGTTCCTAGAGTTATGGAGTCATGGAATAGTTTGGTTTGGAAGGGACCTTGAAGCTCATCTCATCCCACCTTGTTCCATGGGCAGGGACACCTTCCACTGGAGCAGGTTGATCCAAGCCCTGGCCAGCTTGGCAGTGAACTTGCAGGGATGGAGCATCCACAACCTCTTTGGGTGTGCTCAGTTTCTGGCCAGTGTTGAAGCAAGAACTTTATAACAAATTGTTCTACCAGAGGCCTTGTGTCATTTGATTGGGCTCAAAATCAGGAGAGGCTCTCAGGTTTGTGTTTTTGGGGACTCACGTCCTTAGAGAAAACGCTGTTAGTGTTGTTACAGCTCTCCGTTGCTCCTGCTCCAATGGTACCTTCAACCAGAGCACTGCAGAGAAAAAGGAGTTTCCCCACACAAGAACATTCCCTTTTTGATAAATACATTCCTGTGTCTTTATACACAATAGAACTCCTTCAAAAGCTGTGTGATTTGGGAGATGGAAAGCTGCAGCTTTGTGGAGAATTCATTTTGGTTTGACTGTTTGCAAAGGAGCAGCAGGGTTGTGCCGTGCCCAAACCTCCCCTGCCGTCCCCTGGCCCAGGATGGCCCCTTCCCCTCGGCCGTGACGTGTGTCCAGCCGGGGTCCTGGCACAGGGCTGAGCCAGGCTGAGCCTCCTGGCACCACCGTGCCAGAGCCACCTCCTGCCGCACCAGCAGCGGGAAAACCGGGCAGGAGCTTTGGCTTCTGGAACGAGATGGGCACGAGTGATGAAGGTAACGGGCAAGGTGCTTCTCCCCATACCCCTGGCAGCAGAGGCTGCGTGGTTTGCTCGGAGGAGCTCAGGATTTGCGTTTCCCGTGTTGGCTGTGGCACGCAGAGCCCCACGGAAGCACAGCAAGCGCTTTCCTGTCACACAGCTCGTTCGGTAGCGATGGGCTGTCGTCAGCAGCACAGCTCCAGCCAGAGCTCAGCTTCCAGCTCGAGCTGAAACAATCAGCAAATCCACTGTTGGTATCAGGGAGCCACCGTGGCTTTTGGAGGGGTACAAAAAGTGTGGTGACAGTTCTCACCAGCAGCTGAGGACGAGGGGAGCCAGCTCTGAGTGAGCCCAGAAATGTGCATGGAAGCTTTTCCCTGCCCTTCCCTCCTGCCTGCATGGAGCTGTGAATCTGGCTGGAGCCCGGTGCTTGCCCGGCCTTGGCACTGCGCCGAGCTGCTCCATGGTGCGTGGTGTGCTTGGGAGAAGGGCTTCCCTGCCGAGCACTGCCCTGGCACAAGGCTGGAATTTCTCATGGCCCAGGCTTTTCCTCATCTCCCCAGGTGCCTTCCATGCTTACAGAATACTGGTTTAATGTGAGCTTTGAATCAACCTTTTCATCAAATCATGGAATGGTTTGGGTGGGAAGGGACCTTAAACCACCCCCTGCCTTGGTCAGGGACACCTTCCACTAGACCAGGCTGCTCCAAACCCTGTCCAACCCGGCCCTCCTTCTGTCCGTGCCTATTCAGTTGTTGCCCTGTCACTTAAAAGCTGACAGTAACATGGCAAACAAATCCCAGTGCTGCTGCAAAGTGTTCTGTACGTGGATCAAATGCGAGTCTGGAATCTGGAAGCCGCTGGCCTCAGTGAGAAAAAAGAAAGAGGAAAACAAAATTCCTGTGTTTGCAGACCCCAAATAAGAGGAAATCACTGAAGTTCTGTGCTGGGTTTTCCCCACAGCCTGATGCCTTCAGGGCCCTGTGTGAGATTTGCTCTGTTCGGATCTTGTTCCTGAATCCACCAAAATATTTCTGAGGTTCCCACACTGGGAGGAAGCACGAGGATGCTGAGATGGAAAGAGGGGTCCTGGGAAGAATTATGCAAGAATGGGAGAATGAGGAATGTTTTGCTGCCATTACCATGGATTTTCCTGCTCACAGCTGGGAGAAGATGTTACTTGGCTGTTGCGACATCATGGACTGAAACCAGATATAAACACAAACATCCCACGGCTTTTGTCCAAATCCCCCGAGGCTCAAGCAGGGATTTCACTGGGGGGTAGCTGGTGTTGCAGAGCTCTCAGTTGAGGGTCTCCTCGACTTGAAGGACCCTGTTGCAATGATCATGGCATCTTTTGTAAAGTATTTTTAGTTTCTTTCTCATGTAATGAACGTGCTTGGTTGTGGGCTCCTCTTGGGTTTAAGCACTTAAGTCATGTGGTTTATTTGTAGTTATGGCTGTTTCTTGTCCTAGATGTGGACCCAGTGATACCCAAAATTGAGCAGGACTGCAGTGAGTCTCAGCTGGGTTTTGCTGGGGGCTGTGTGTCCATGAAATGTGTGTGTGTGCCCATGCAGGTGTGTCCATGTGCATGTGTGTGTCTGGAGATGGACACTGGGAACACGGAGTATTCATGGAATTCAGGCAGCCCAGACTCCCAGGGCCAGGTCTCTGTTCAGCTGTGGTATGTCAGAGCCAATTCTGAGTGCCCAGGGGCAAACAAGGCACAGAGTTGTCAGTGATGAGGCCACAGAACGGTGATGCCTGTGCTCGTTTAAACAACCAGAAATGAGCCCAAACGCATCCTTGATCCTGCTCCCTTCCCGAGCCTTCCTGCTGTGCAGCTGAGCAGCAGATGGGACTTGCCAGAGCTGCCACGAGCTTTCTGCAGGAGCAGTGCTGGTCCTGCAGCCTCCCCTTGGGACAGGGCCCTGGTGCCAGCAGTGGGAAGATGGACCATGCCCAGGTGGGAGCACAGAGGATCCTCAGCCTGGCTGAGGAGGGAGCGGAGCGAGCCAGCAGCCCCTGCCAGCCCCATGTCCCCAGTGCCACCACGGGGTGGGTGACGCAGGTCGCTGCCGGGGCACCGACAGCCGCTGCTGCTTCATCTGTCACCCTTTGGTCCGTGATGGTCAGGAATTGTCTGTGCTCACTTGTTTGTCTGTCTTGAAAATCGAGTCTGGCTCGTTCCTGGGGCTTGGCTGATGGTCCTGACCCCCTTGAGCTGTGCTTGGAAGCCGCAGCCAGGGCTCTGTGCTGGGTACAGAGAGGCAGAGCCCAGCTCCCCAAACTGTCCTGGGAATGGAGCTGGTTCTGCAGATCTGTGGTGTTCTCATTTTGCCAGGATAAAGCAGCCCTGGGGGATCCCTGTCTTTCCCAGCTGGAGGACCTTCAAAGATCCCACTTGTGTCCTGGTGAGCTGCAGGTAAAGACTTCATCCTCCTTGGACTTCCCAGCTCACCAGCATCACATTTCTCCCTTGTTCTCTTTATGCTGGGTAGTTTGGGCTGCATTTCTCCTCCCATGTGCAGCAGCACTGGGAGTAGTCATGTGGAGTTGATCACTGTTTCAAGGAAGTTGATGTGCAGAAACTCTGGTAGTGACTGTGTTGGCAGATTACAGCTGGTTACAGCTCTTCCCTGGCTGAAGCCTGATGGGCGTCCAGCAGGAGTGGAGAGGAGATGGGAGAGGCTCAGAGTCCTCCCTCTCCAGCAGGTTTTGATCTGGGCTGGTGATCCAGAGCCATCCCAGAGAGAACAACAGTGTCATGATCAGCTTTCCCACCCTGGCTATCAGTGCTGCAGCAGGGCCATGTGCTGCTCCAGAGGTTTCCACATCACAGCTAATCCCGCTCCCAGACCGCAGCACGGAGCACTGACTCAAAGTACAGTTTTGTAACTTGGCCGGGAACCAGCTCATCGGCAGCATCCCCAAATGGAGCAATACCAGAGGCAGCTGTGTACGGATAATTGAGGGAAGGGTTTGTGGGAAAAACTGCTCCCGGAGAAACCACACAGGCAGAGTGGCTGCTTGTGGGTGCAGGGCACTGTCAGGGCTCTTCTAGTCTGGATTTTGTGTCTCCCGAGAATGGTCCCAGCTGGAAGATTCTGAATCACAGCGTGGTTTGGCAGAAATTTCCAAATATAATCCTGTTAAACAGCAACGCTCGGTGCAATAGAAATATGTTATCAGAATTGGAGACCACTGACCTCTTGCTGGGGCAGGAGGAGACACTGGCAGGTCACAGGTGTGGGGTTGTGGTTTGAATTGAACCTCTTGTCTGGGATGGGTTTGTGTGGTGGAGCCATCCTGGAGATGTTCATGGTGCCCAGCAAAGTCACAAGCATCATCTTTGTGGTGATCCTTGCAGAGCTGGGTGCACATCCATGTGCAGCCTCAGCTGCTCCACTCTGTTGCTCTCTGCAGGTCCTGAGGAGCTCTGGGGAGGGGCATCTGTCCCACAAAAGATTGAAATACTAAAAGCTGCTGGAATTCAATATTATTATTTAGTTCAGTTTAATTTAAAGTAACTTAGGCTGCAGGATCATTATCTTTTGTTATGGTGAGGGTGGTGAGGCCCTGGCACAGGTAGCCCAGAACAGCTGTGACTGCCCCTTCCCTGGAAATGTTCAAGGCCAGGTTGGGCAGGGTTTGGAGTAACCTGATGTATGGAAAGTGTCCCTGGCCGTGGCAGGGTGGAACGAGATGGGCTTTAAGATCCTTTCTGTCCCAGTCTGGCATTCCGTGATTCCAGCTGAGGAAGTTCACTTGGCTGGTGTGTGTTTGAGAGAGCAGCAAGCCTTGTCCAAGCCAGTCATTGCAGGATATCAGGAGGTCAGGATGTGTGGGGTAAGGCTGAATAAATATTTTGGAAAGGTGGAAGAAAGGACAGTTACTTGGGACCAGGTAATGACTGAGAACAGGAAAGGAGAAGCAAAGAGGTGAAGAAAGATGTGTCATCTGTAAGAACTGATGAGGAGCTACATCCCCTTTCAAAAGCCAGGACCAGGTAACAGGTCCCCAGGGTAAGGAAGGATGTGGAGTTGAAGGTGAGGATGGAGCTGTGAGACTGGGGTGAGCCCAGCTGTGACACCAGGTGACAGCGCTTCCCCACCGACCCTGCCCCAGGAAACGCGGGATCTCCATTCTCCTTGGTTTGAGTTCTGGCTGGAAGAATTAGCACCTTGCACTATCTCATCAATAGCTAATCTTTGTGATTACCCATTGTCACGTGCTGAGGAAACCACCTGTGTTTGCTGTGCAGGTCTGTGGGGCTCCTGCTGCTCCTGGCCGTGTGTACTCACTGTGGAAAACCATGGACTTTGCTCTTCCGGAGCCGACCTGGAGCACAAAGGACAATTGTTCCTTGTTCCCCAAACTGCACGTCCTTCTGGTGCTCACAGGCAGCTTCAGGGTCTAGCTGTGGCTCATGTTGGCCACACAGGTGGAGGATAACCTGGTGCAGGGCAGGTGCTGGGAATGCATTGGTGGAGCAGCCTGAACACACAGCAGGGCTGGGGCAATGGTGCTTTTGAGAAGCCGTGGCTGCCTCATCCCTGGAAGTGTTGGGTAGGGCTTGGAGCATCTTGGGCTAGTGGGAGGTGTCCCCATGGCAGGGGGTAGAACAGGATGAGCTTTGAGGTCACTTCCAACCCAAACCATTCCGGGATTCAGTGGTTCTGTGTGTTGAAAGACATCAGCTCTTGGTTTTTTTCCCTTTACTTTCCAGAGCTGGGGGACAAGTGTCAAATTGTGGGTGTGAGTTTTTAATCTAAGGCAATTTTCAAAGATTTAAGACAGCGTCCTTAAAAGGAGGCTGAAGTATTAAAATTTTCATTTTTCACAGGCTTGTTCCTATTCCAACCTTTTCAGACCAAACAAACGTGTTGGATCTGTGCAAATAATGTCTGGGGCTCTAATTGCATCGGGGGGTTTGCACGGGCAGGAGCATCCAGCCAACTCCCTCCTATTCTGGCATTTAAGGAAAGCTCCACAATCTTTTTTACTCCAAGCTGGCGGGGTATGGGCAGGCTCCAGTGCACAGATCGTGGGCATGAGCTCATTTGTTGTGGCTTCAGACTGAATGGCAGGAGTTTGGCTGCTCTGCAGGAGGGCAGGGAAGGAGGGCTGGGACCAGGAAAGGCTGTCATTCCCCTTGGACATACATCTGGAAATGTTCTTTATTCTTTCCTGTGAGTGTGGGGAGGTTGCCCAGAGAAGCTGCCCCATCTCTGGAAGTGTCCAAGGCCAGGTTGGATGAGGCTGGGAGGAACCTGGTCCAGTGGAAGGTGTCCTTGCCCACAGCACACATACAGATGTTGGGGTGTTGCTCACTGGTTCCATGAAGCAGGAGGGGTAGGGATGGGAAGTTTAAATGTACTTGGGGATCCATAGGGGTGGTTAATGAGGAGCTGCTCTCCTGTCAGGCCCAGTGTTGGTGGTGTCTGGCTGGGGCTGGAGTCTGTCCATGGGCTTTGTCCTTGTTGTCTGTGCCTGTCCCAGTTTGCCCATTGCCTTCACTGGGAGCCTGTCCTGGCTAATGGGTGCCACTGCTCCCACGCTGCCTCCCAGCTGCCCAGATGTCCTGGGGTTGAAGCCAGCAGTGCTTTCATCCTCCTCCTCTTCCTCCTCCCTCCAATGATGACACCCCTTCCCCTTCCATCCCTTTTGGGATCGTGGCCTTTTGAGGTCCTTCACAGACGTGTTTGGTCTCAGTGTGTGGCTTGGACTTGGTATGCCCTGGGCGAAATAAAAACCATTGTCAACTGTTTCCTTGGCCCATTGAGGGAAAAGGGGTGATTGTGGGTGGGTGTGCCCGGGGCTGGCTCTGCAGAGCCCTGCCATTCCCAGCCAGACTCATTCTGCTCCAGCCCTGCTCCTGATGGTGTTCCAGAGTCCTGTCCCTCCATCCTCTGGGAGGGTGCTCCGGGATGCTGTGGAGGCTCTGACCCCCACCCAGGGCAGGGTGGACCAGGATGTTCCCCAGTCCAGAGCAGCGTGACTGGGCTGGGTGTCATCCCTGCTCTCCCAGCTTTCTCCTGGCTGGCTGGGACCACCAGAGCCTTCCCTGCTATCCTGAAACATCAGGAGCTGCCATACCCAGGCCAGTCCATCCCAGGGCAGGCTCCTCTCTCTGTTCAGCACTTTGTGTGGGATGCAGCCTCTCCAGCAGTGGGGTCTGCCGTGGCTGGGCTGGGGGGCTGCTGTGCACCGGGCCAGCTGTGCACACAGCCAGGACTGGACCCTGGCCAGGGGTAAACAGCTCCTTTGTTTTCCTGGGGAAGTACGAGGGATTGTATTCTGTTGAGCTCACTCCATCTCCCACTTGGTATTGTGCAGCCACATGTGATCAGCTCCTCCGAGGAGCTGAGTTAATTGTTAGTGAAACAGGAAGGGTGCTGCTTGTCTCCTGTAGGGAGCTGAGCTTGAGAGGGGCATCGTGGAAAGGGGGTGGCTCATCCAGCTCCTGAATTAGGAGGGATTGAAGCCAAATTGTCGTTCTGCAGCCCTAGATTTGCCACTCTGCAAATGCTCTGTCTCGAGCTGGGGAAGGCTCTTCCAGCCAGGAATCTGTGCCTCTGCTCTGACTCTTATTAAACATGCTTAAAAATGAAACGAACTTACTAAACGTGCTTAAAAATGAAACGAAGGCTGCGTCGTTGTCGGTAATTGTTGTGCAAATGTGATACTCCCTGCAAGCTGTGGAACAGGCCAGGGCTGTGTTTACCCGGAGAGGCAGCCGGCTTTCCAAGTGTAATGAGTCAGCTCCGCGAACAGAAGGGGCGCAGAATTAATCTGGCATCCGTCTGGCCTTTTCTCAGTTAAACAGGTTTTGGAAGCTCCACGTGAATAGGTGCCTACCCTGGTACAAGCAGCCACAAAGACTTGGGAGTGGGCATGATTTTTTTGGGAATACGTTGGCAGTGTGCAGGTCATGGGGTGCTTTGAGCTGGCGGTGACGTGGGGTTGGGTTTTGGCTGCTCGTGGGAGCAGAGCGTGGCCCAGTCCCATCATCAGCAGAGGTGAAGCTGCTTGGGTTTAATATCCCTTGCAAGGTGTAAATAAATTTCACTTGCCCAGCACTTCATCTGAATTTCCACCTCTTAGATTTGCAGTGAATTTTGAAGGGAATATTGTCCTCTGCTCCTTTCTCCTGTATCTGCACTTTAATGAGCCCCTGTAAGAGAAACCGAGGGGAAATAATTCTTACATTTTCCCAGCTGGCTAATGATGCCTGGCAGAGAGAGATTCCTGGGGCTGGGAATGGCTGGAGCTGTTCCTGCAGGGACCCAGTGGATGTTCAGCATGGAGGGGACACTGTGGACTCCCAAAGCTCAGCTGTCCCCATGTTGAGCAGGGGGCACGAGAAGGGGTTTTGTTCCTAAATACGGATAACAACCTTCCCACAGCCCAGGCAGAGGAGCTGGGCTGGAGAATCAGCTGCCTTGGGAAGCAGAGTGTCCTGCTGGAAGCACCAGCATTGTCTGTGCCTGCTGCTTTGGGCTGGGAATTTGTGCTGTTTCAGGGCTGGGCTGGGGCCTCTGAACCACCTTTCAAAACAAAACAAAAAACAAAACCCAAAATGTCCCAAGGCCTCTGAGGCATAAATGCAACAGAAATTTTGAAGGGATTTCCAGGGAACTTCTAAATACAAGACTTCTCTCTCTCCTCTCTGAGAATTCCCATCTCCCTGGACAATTTCCTGCAGTTGTAGCTCTGCAGAGCTGCTGCTGTAAGTGGGTGCAATTTAGAGCTGGCAGGTGACAATTACATGGGGAAAAGTTCCTGTCTGTGCCATTCCAGCCCCAGGCTGGGGTTGCTGGGGGTCACTCCTCACAGATATCCCATTGCACTGATGCTTTCCAGCCTCTGGTCTCAGGAGAGCAGATATTCTTGTTCACCTAAAAGGGCCTTGGCTCCAGCTGGTGTTCTGAGCCCTGCTCCAGCTCCTGCCTCTCTGTATTTCACATGGCAGTTGTCTTTCCAGCTCTGTAACCAGGCAACACACGAGGAGCAGGAGCGCTTTGTCCTCTCCAGGTTGGCTTTCCCAGGCCGAGGTGAGGAACGGGGTGAGGAGCCGTGACAAAGCCTCCCTGGGAACGCCGAGCCCTCCGCGCTTCCTGCTCCTGTCTCACGACGGCAGCGGCTTCCAAAAGTGCATTTTTAACGGAGGTTTTGTAATTTGTTTGTTTCTGCAAGTGTGTCTGGGAATTCAGTGTGGCAAGCTGGGGTGCAGGGCTGTCCCAGCCCGGGGTCTGTCCCCATGTCCCTGCTCAGGACAGAGCTGCAGGAAGCTTTATGTGGGCTTGGGGTGATGCTGGGGGTGAAGAGCAGGAGGGCTGTTGCTCTTTGGTGGGACTTGATCCCTTCTAGGCTTTTCCTTGCGTATGAGACAAGCTGTGTCTGCAGCTGTGGGATCCAGTTTGGAGCTGGCCTTTTCTCCCGGGATACAAGCTATAGGATGAGAGGAAACAGCCTCAGGCTGTGCCAGGGGAGGTTCAGGTTGGAAGTCAGGAGGAATTTTTTCATGGAAAAGGTTGTCAGGCATTGGAAGGGTATGCCCAGGGAGGTGGCAGAGTTCTCATCCCTGGAGGTGTCCAAGGGAGGCCTGGATGTGGCACTTGGTGCTCTGGGCTGGTGACAAAGTTGGGATTGGGCACAGGTTGGACTTGATGTTCTGGGAGGTCTTTTCCAAGCTCAGTGATTCTGTGTGATTCCACGTGTGACTCCTTGCAGCACCTGTTATTCTGTGGGAGTTGGCAGGAGCTTTTTCTACATTTCAGGGTGCTCTGCCATCCTGGTGTAGCCATCCAGGGGTTGGGAGAGGGTTTATCCCCACGGGAAGTGCCTTGTCTTTTCCCCCACAATGGAGAGATCCTTTTGAGATGTCTGACCTCCCTTTTCCTCTCTCCCAACAGACGGTTGATGATGAGGCGATGGCAGCATAAATGAAGATCAAGTAAGGAAGGCAGAACGATGCCCAAGGGTGGGTGTTCTAAAACACCACAGTCAGAAGATTTCTCTCTCAGCAACGACATGGTGGAGAAACAAACGGGGAAAAAGGTAACGTGTTCGGGCCACCTGCCTTCCTTTGGGGATGCTGCTCTTTGAGCCTGGAGTCTTGAAGCCATGGCAGAGTTTGCCATGGCAGGAGGATTTTGTGGGCTCTTATCTGGGGATTTACATTGGTGTGTTGGTGCTCTGCCAGCTGATGGGGTTGGGTTTATTTCCCTGTGGCTGCAGTCCTTCCCAGGAAGCGCTCTGCTCACCTGGACCCGAGTCAGCTGGGCAACAGGGGATGCTTTGGAAAATTCTCTTTTGCGAGTTCTGTGTGTTTTTAAGGGTTTCTGCACTAAGCTGTGGAAGACCTAAGTGATGTGGTGATGGTGCAAGTGTGTGCTGGGTGAGGGAGGAGCTTCTCCTCCTCTGGATGGAAATCCAGGTCCTTGTCAGCACGGCTGGTCTGGCTTTCCCCAGCAGCAGGGCTGGACCAGGCTCAGCCCAGGAGTTGCTCTGCTGAAACTGCTGCTTCTGAGAGTTGATTTGAGGTGTTGTCTGTTTTTTGGCGTGGCTTAGGTGAAATGAGATGAAATCTGAGTTTAAGGATAAATACCTTCACACTTCTCCTCTTCATCCCATTTTGCTCCAGGCATGAGCCCAGTCTGCTCTCATTCAGCTTTTTCCCCCTTTCTCAGTATCAGTCATTTCCAGTCAATAGCTGTGCAGAAAACTGTGCAAATGTTACCTTTAAATAAACATGAAAACCTACATCTGCTGAATTCTGCTAAGGAACAAATCTCATCCACTTCCCTTTCATCTCCTTGCTCCAGTTTCTCAGCATTCCCCTGGGAGTTTCTGCCTGGCCCGGGAGCTGAAGCTGAGCATGGTGAGCCCCAGCTCCGTCACTTCCCCTGCAATCCCACCCCAGTGATGGCAGCAGCTCCTTGTATGACTGAGCTCATATTAGTGACAAAATGAGAAAAATACAAAATAACCAACAGGAAAATCCCAGGCCAGGATTTGGTTATGGAGCACCGTTGGTGGCACGTGCCACATTCCCCTTTCTGTGTCACTGCAAGTGCAGGTCGGTGCAGGAGTGCTGTGGGACAGCGTGGGGCTTCTAGGAGAGGACAAAATCTGGGATTAGGGATGTTGGAGGGGGAGCAGGTGCCCGGTAGCATCGGGAAGATGCCAACATTTGCCCTGGCAGAGGAGGCTGTGCCCGGCAGTGCAGGATATGTAAATACAGGCTCGGTCTGGGTAAGAGGCTTAATGCTGGCGCAGGTGCTTGGGGAGGGAGAGGATCAGTTGGAATATGAATCAGCTCCCATTTTATTCCATCCACTCCCGGCAGCTTAAAGGCTGCGTGTTATTTACAGAGCAGGTTTGTCGAGCGGCGCGGGGCACGCCGGGAAGCGGAGTTATCTCCTGCTGGCTAAATAACTAGGACACAATCCCTGCCTCCCGTTCAGAGGCCTGCCCGAGAGGGGACAGGGCAGAGTCTCTGCTCCTTTAATTCTGCCTTTTTCAACGGAGGAGACGCTCACGGGCTCCTGTGTTCCAGAGGCTGAGCTGAGCTCCAGCCCAAGTGGCTTTTGCCCTGTTTCTGGTTAATTCTGAAGCTGAGCTGGAGCAGTGACTCAGGGGAAAAGCACTTCGACCTCCTCCCTGCAGACACTGTTGTACCTGCCTGTCAGCAGCCGCTGCCTTGCATTTATCTTGCCTTTGTCAACACGTTCAAAGGGCCGAGCTGGGGCTGGGCACAGCTTCCCTGTGAGGCTGGAGAGGGAGGCCAGAGCCCGGCTCGTGCGCAGGGACCCGCCGTGGGCACGGGCACAGCCTGCCAAAGTGGTGCCAACCAAGTGTTTTCCTCGTAATGGGACCTTAATATCAGTATTAATTTAGTATTAAATGGGCTTTACGTGTCTGGGCTCTGCAGCTCTGGCAGATGGAGGGGGGGTCCTGGTGCTGCAGTGGGCTGAGCACCACAGGGGACAAGGGGACTGGCCTTGAGCTGAAGGAGGAGAGGTTTAGATGGGATATTGGGATAAATGCTTCCCTTTGAGGGCCTGGCACAGGTGCCCAGAGAAGCTGTGGCTGCCCCTGGATCCTTGGAGGTGTCTAGGGCCAAGTTGGACAGGGCTGGGAGCAGCCTGGGACAGTGGCAGGTGTCCCAGCCCATGGCAGGGGGTAGAACAAGATGAGTTTTGAGGTCCCTTCCCACCCAGACCATTCCAGGATTCTGTGATCACCAACTCTTGCACCTGAGTTCCGTGCTCCATCACGTCTTGGGCTCTCAGGGGAGCTGCCCTGCTCTGAGGAGGAGGCTGTGAGCTGCTGCCTGTCAGCAGCAGAGCTCACAACAGGAGGGAACTCCAGGCTCTCTGCTCCCTGCCCCTCCTCGGGAGGGATTTAGGAATTAGGGGGATGCGGCCCTGAGTGGAGTGGAGTAAGGAGCGTGTCTGAGGGCGTTGGATGCTCCGTGGTGTTGGATGAGGAGCCGTTTCTCCCAGGCTTTCTGGAGCCCTTATAAGGCTGCACAAGCCTTGTCCAGGGCGGGCACTGGCAGCCCCCAGGCTCCTCCTGCTCCCTTCAGCCTGAGGGCTTTTGTAAAAATCCGCATGCCATATATGAATAATTCTCCTTTCTGGTCTAGATCCACAGATCCCCGTAGCAGGAGGAGATTACTCATGGCTTAGGCTGAGCAGAACACCGCAGCAAGCGTTGTATCAGCTGCCAGAAGCGTTTCCTGATGGGGCTGGCCTGGCTGCGTGGTTACACCGTGTGCTCAGCACAGCCTTTGCCTCTTCATGGGGAAATGCTCCCTCTTGCATAGTCAGAAGTGAATTTTTGCTGCAGTGAACACCAAGCAGAACAGCACTTAGCTCAGTTTTTGCTTGAAGGAGCTTGTAGGAGAGGTTAAAAGAACTTGAGTTTTTTTTCTCCTTCCCCTTCTCCCCCTTTCAGAAAAGGGAACGTGGTCCTTATTTTTCTGTTTTCATGAAATCTGCTGTGCTTGCCAGGGCTTTCCAGACTGGATGAGTGAGTGCTGGGCTCTGTGTCCAGCACAGTCACCTACTGGGGTGTGAAACCCGCAAGAGTGTCTGGGTGACTGAAGAGATGACATTTCAGTGAAGTTAATCAGCCCATGCTCATCACTGGGTCATATTTCTTACAAACTTTGGTGCCTGAGGCTCAAAGGAACAAGGCTTCAGCTCCAGTCACCTCCATGCTCCACATGTTTTATTGCAGCATTGATAACCACACAAATTCAGACTTTGTGCAGTTTTCTCTGTGTGTGTATGTGTCATACCCTGGCTTTGGGAAGGCTACAAGGGGTTCAGATTTAGGGAATCGTTTGGTTTTCACCACATCCAGTTGCTTTCTGGGTAAAACTGTGTGTGTTCCTTTTTGTAATGCAGGATGGGAACCCTCTGCCCCCTCTCCCTTTGTGCTGACAGAGCCAGGACAGACCCACTGGTGCAGGGAAAGTCCCTCTGTGGCAGCATTTGCTTTTTGCAGCGTGGGTTGTTTGCTCTCTGCAGGAGTCTGATGTGGAGCACCAGCCTTGGAGCTCTCCTGGGCTTCTCCTCCCAGGCTGCCCGGGCTGGTTTTATTCCTTGCTGCCTAATTTTTACTGACATCACAACCTGAAATGCTTGGAGCTCGTTTTGGAGAACAAAGGGCTTTGGGGATTTCCATGGCTGGCAAGTGCAAGTCTCTGCATAAGTGCTGGGCTGCAAGTCAGGCTCTGTCTGAGCTAGGTGACGGGGCTGGAAATACGGATTTCTTTGCATGGCTTTGTAAATCATAGAGTCATGGACTGGTTTGGGTTGGAAGGGACCTTAAAGCTCATCTCATCCCGTCCCTGAGGTCAGGTTGCTCAGAGTCCCATCTAAATGGCTCTATCTTGCAGAAATCTGCATCAGAAATCCCCAGAGGGTTGTTTTTGCTCTGAGGGCTGGCCTTTGGCCAGTTTGTGTGTCACAGGTGCCCTGAGCAGATTGGTATCAGGGTCTGTGGTGCTGATGGGGGAAGCCCTTCCATCCCCACCCTGCAGCATCTCGCTCTGGGTGGCTGCTGGGGCCAGTTCCTGGTGGGTTTGTGCTCCAAGCACAGCAGCTGAGAGAGATTTGTGATGCATCTTCTCACTTTTGCAAGAGTAGCTCAGGGTGGGTTGTTACTCATACAGGAACTCTGCTGCAAGTGTAACGTGGCAGGAGGGGATTTTTCCTGCACTCGTGGCTGCTGACTCCCCTTCGCCAAGGCAGCTTTTATTAACACCTGCAAAGGGGAACTTGCTGCTGCTGCTGAGCTCTCGACTCTTCCCCATCCCCAAACTCCTGTCCCAGCCTTGGAGAGCCCCAGCTCTTACACAGGGCTGTTCATACAAGTTTCCCTGCAGTGTTGAGGCCAGGCTGGATGGGGCTCTGAGCAGGCTGATCTAGTGGAAGGTGTCCCTGCCCATGGCAAAAAGGGTTGGGATGAGCTGAGCTTTGAGGTCTCTTCCAACCCAAACCATTCCAGGATTTTTTGATTCTAATTTGGATTTGTTCCATTCGTGAAACCTGATGCTGATGAGCCTGAGCTTACTTTAAACATGAGAAGACCTAAAAATGAAACCAGGTTTTACTCGAGTAAAGGATGACGTTCTTCATTACAGAATTGGAAATAATTAGGGAAGCAAAGCTTCAAATAAGACAATGAAAACTTTCAGGAATTGGACTCTCCAACTGCCTTGATGTTCCACCCTCTGCTGCAGGCATCCCCAGCAGGTCGCTGCTTTCCAGGGGGAAGCAAAGTCTGGATCTTCCTTGCTCCAATTAGTAGGAAAGGTTATCGTTGTGCTACTGTACGAATTAATCTTCAAAGCGGTGCCGGCGCTGCCGCCGCTTCCTTCGCTGCCTGGTATTTAATTGTGCTGAGCTGACTGGATCAGCAGCTCCCAGCCCTTGGGCTGGATGCAAAGGAAGCTCTGCCCGAGCGTGCCCGGCGCTGGGATTCACACGGACACTGCCAGGGCCATGCTGGGCTCACCTCTGCTCTCACATTTTTCACAATTCCTCTACTCTGTCTCTCCTCCAGCACGGAGATTTTAGCAACGTGGCAATAGCTACGGCTTTAAACTGACATTGGGGATATTGGGAATAAATCCTTCCCTGGGAGGGTGGGCAGGCCCTGGCACAGGTGTCAGAGCAGCTGGGGCTGCTCCTGGATCCCTGGCAGTGCCCAAGGCCAGGCTGAACAGGGCTTGGAGCCCCCTGGGACAGTGGGAGGTGTCCCTGCCGGTGGCAGGGCGTGGAACGAGATGAGCTTTAAGGTCCTTTCCAACCCAAACAATTCCATGATTCAGACTTCTAGAATGAGCTGCAATTTTACCTGTCCTGCCCTTTTTCTCACTCCTGAGTGCACAGAGATCCCAGGCAGCATTAATCCAGCAGAAAACCCACCTGTATGTCTAAGAGCATCATCCAGATGCTTCTTGAACTCTGACAGCCTTGGTGCCCTGAGTGCTTCACCCTGCAGGAACCTCACAGACTCCTGTCTGAAGTGTTCACAGATGCCTTTTATTCAGGTAGATATAAGGAAAAGTTAAGAATGTGAATGGTCACTGTGGAAAAAAGGTGCATTATTTATTTGGTGGCTTTTTTTCGAGAAATACACACATTTTCTTTTATTCCTTTGATAAAATATTTCATAGACTCATAGAACTAGGACAGAGCAGGCTACCTGCTCACAACACAACATTCCTGGCAGGTGATGGAAGCTCCCTGGCCTCGCTGCCACCTCAGAGCAGTACAAGTGGCATCATTTGTTATTCTGAACTATTTTTGTTCACCTCAGAAAGCATAAGTCAAAAGCTTTTCAATCTGGAGGGTTTAAAGGAAATGCTGGAGTGTTTATTTTGGCTGTGGGGGCTCCGTCCCGTCGCTCCGGGGCCGGTGCTCGGCAGCTGCTCTCAAGCAGGGCTGCCCTTGCTGGGGCTCCGAGCGTGCCTTGGCTGCCTCCCACCACAGAGCCCTGGCAGGTTTGTTTCTCTTGCTTTACCAAAAAAGGGATTCCCCAACCCATTTCCTTCATCCTCGCCGGAGAGCGGCGCTGGGGCCGTGCAAACACATCCCCCTGGGGCGAGTGTCCTTCTCCTGTGGGTGAGCTGTGGGCTCCACACAGACACGGAAGGAGGAAGGAGTGACACGCACGGTGACAGTGACACCGCAGTCCTGTGACACCGGGGCCACCTGCCAGGGCAGACAGCAGGACTGTGCCTCTCTAAACAAGGGAATGCTCTTAGGTTGGCTCCTCTGAGCTTCCAGCCACTCTCTGGCATGATTCCGTGTACTGAGGTTCTTGTGTTCAATCTCACTCTGCCTCCCAAGCGCAGAGTCTGGGTTTTGCTGGGTTGTTGAAATCAGATCTGTGACAGAGGTGCTTGTGCTGCCCTTGTTGTTCAGGCTGGGGCACAGTGGTCAGTCCAGAACTGCTCACTGAAAATAATCCTGGTCCTCACATGCAAAAACACAGGGCATGACCTCGGGCTGTGCATTCCCAGCACACTGGACTCCTGGAGTTTGAGCTGGGAGCCAGCTCTCCTTGGTCATGTGAAAAATCTCACCTGTCTCAGTATCTGTAATTTTTGCTTGGAATGTTCATTCAAAATCTCTCCCCGCTTCTGAGCAGTTTGCAGCATTTCTGCTTCACATTAAAATCCAAACCAGCCCAAACAAGCAGGACTGATAGAAAGCAGGAATGGTTCTTGTGGTGTGGCTGCATTTGGAAATCCTCAGATTCCTCCATCCCAGCCTGCCTTCCCTCAGTGCCCGCAGCTGGGTGCATCCTCAGCCTCACGAAAAGTGTTGGCTTCATTTTCACATGAATTGGTTGGAATTTGGCACCACACAGCAGCCTTGATTTGCCTGGCTCTTCTCTGGTAGAGCTTTGTATCTTGGTGGAGGCTGCGTTGGCAAACCCTGATGCTGAAAATCCACAGCAGAAAGGGAAAGGATTTTCTATGAGGCCAGTGCAGGATTTGGGGAATCAGGTGAGCACAGTATGGAGTAGGCTGTTGTTGACCTTGGTCTCTTTTTTTTTCCAGGATAAAGATAAAGTTTCTCTAACCAAGACTCCGAAGTTGGACCGGGGTGATGGCGGCAAAGAGGTGAAAGAGCGAGCGACCAAACGCAAGCTGCCTTTCACTGTCGGAACAAATGGAGATCAAAAAGACTCGGATACAGGTACAGAAATGCCACATTCCACCCTCAAACCCTGGCTGTTGGGGCTGCTGGGGAGCACACAGGGTCCAGTGTGCAGCCAGTCCATATGGAAGTGTATCAAACTCCCTGTATTTCTTAATTGAAGGAAGAAGCACGTGGACAAGGGGCTGGATGACTGCTCTGCTCCACATGTGCACATCTTTTCTTAGTGATGTTTTCAGGTGGACCAAGCCATGGCTGTGTGAGGAGACTCCCTTTCTACAGGTCTTGCCTGTTCTCCTTGTTTCTAACTATACCAGTTCAGGAACTGTGGCTGGGACAGGCTGTGGAGAGCTGCATGTGAGAATTTGGAAAACAAGGGAATAAAGCTCAGTAGTCTTTAAAAGAAAATCAGCAAGTAGAATCTGGTCAAGCAGGTCAGTCTTGTAGCAGGAGAGTGGCTGGTGCATGAGGCTCCTGGATGGGCTGTTGGATTTGTTAGCAATTGGGAAGTGCTGTCACAAAGTTTTGGCATGGAGAAAATGGCCTTTTTTGGTTGTAAGGGGCTGAGCTGTGGATTTCTGGACAGGGGTTTGTGTGGTCCTTACTGTACATTCCTAGGAAATCTGCATTTGGAAATAGTTCCGGTCAGGTAAAGCTCAGTGATTGTGTAGAGATAAAAACAGGTTAAAAATTGGGAATGTGCTTGGAAATGGTGCAAGGGCTGTACTTGGTGGTGCTCTGTGGGGAGCCTGGGAGGTGGCCTGATGTGGGATGTGTCTCCTCTGCTTCAGGAGGGCAGGTCTGGAAGGGCCAGGAGTGCCCCTGCAGCAGGGAGAGCTGTTCCACAGGCAGGACACTCGGCAGAGACGTGTCCAGTGTTCCCATGGGTTTGTGTTCCTGAACTCCCTGGCTGGGGAGAAAGTTTCCAAACGCTCATTAATTCTCTTAAACGTGTTGGCTGATTGCAAGGTTTGGGGTTGCTGTGGTGTGTCCCTTGGGGTGTCACCTTGTGGGGGTGGCTGGGGCCGGGCAAAGCTGATGAAGCAGAGCTAGAGCTGCTCTTTGTCAGGGGTGTTTGTGCCATGTTCAGTACGGGCTTGAGAGCTGAAGCCCGAACTCGCTGCAGGGCTGTCTGACCCTCGTGACAGCTGGAACGTCACGACAGGGATCTGCTTTTCCCAGGGCTCCGGTCTCTCTCTGGCCGCAGATATGTTGGAAATGTTTGCACTGGCAGCAGCCAGAAGGAAACCAAATGCAGAGGAGAGCAGAGAGAGCTGCTGGGAGAGGCTGTGGCTGCCGAGTGAGAGCAGCAGCCCATGAGAATCCCCTGCTCAGGGGCTCCCCCGTTACCCCTGTGCGTTCTGCAGCCGTGTGACTCTTATCTCATCTTCTCCTTCCTCTGCAGAGCTCTTCCCCTTCCTCTCCAGAGCTCATCCTTCCTGAGGAAGTGGGTGAGCTGAGGGGTAGCAGCAGCCCCAGAGGAGACCCGGAGGGGCTGATGGCACTCAGAGACCCATTTAAAGACAAACTCTGGCAAGGTGTATGGGAGGTGCAGGCGAGTCTCAACAACCTGTTTGGTGGGGACTGGGGAGGAAGCGACTCTGGGCTGGAGATCCCAGCAGGGAGCTGCAGGTCAGTGTGCACAGTCAGGAGCCTGTTTGTCTTCCCTGACATCCTTTACTCCAGGAATCAGCTCCTGGAGACGGGAAAAGACTTAGTGATAGGAACGGACTTCCTGGCACCTTGCTCTGCTCTTGCACCACCCCAGTGTGGCTGTTTCAAGCCTGTCTGGTCCTTGGCCTGGCTGGAGGTGGAGGCAGGTACAGATGTGTTTGTGGTGCTCAGAAGCTGCACGTTCTGGGGTTGAGGGGTCCCCCCCAAGTCTGTGCCATCGGTGGCACCTGGCTGAGGACACAGGTGTGACACGTGGGACAGGCTTTTGTCTGGAGCAAAGGCTGCTGTGCACCCACCCTGTGTTCCTGCAGGAGGGGGAGGCTGCTGCTGCTTGTTCTGCTCCTCAGCTTTGCTCGCAGCCCTCGGAGAAGCGGGATTGCACCATCGCTGCTGGCTGACCCCGGGTGGTTTATGTAACGTGGTCCTGCTTCCCAGGCTGTGTCCATGGGCTGCTGGGTGTGCATGAGGGGGTGTGCCAGGATGTTCCACAGCCACGTGGAATTCAGCTGTAGGGACGTGGGAGCTAGCAGAGCTCTCTCTTTGCCTCTAGTGGGGTATTTTTCTCCTTTTCAAGTGTTTAAACAATAGCGTGGATCCCTCATCCTGATGTGTTCAGTGACTCATTTTCCTTAGCACGGTGTGTGTTGCTTTTTTCCCGGATGGCTCTGGCTCAGCCTTGACGTAGGGGCTCCATATGTGGGGTGAGAAACATCAGAGGTGGGTTTGTCTCCCGTGGAAGGGCAGCAAAACCCTCCCTGGCCAGGTGTGGGGCAGCAGCTGGTGCTGCAGGATGGCTGGGGGGCAGATGGATGTTGGGAAGGAATTCCTTCCTGTGAGGGTGGGGAGGCCCTAGCAGAGGTGCCTGGAGAAACTGTGGTTTCCCTATTCATGGAAGTGTCCAAGGCCGGGTTGGACAAGGTTTGGAGCACTCTGGGATAGTGGAAGGTGACCCCACCGTGACAGGGGATGAGATAAGATGAGCTTTACTATCCCTTCCCTCCTAAAGCATTGCAGGATTCTATAGTGTGGGCTCCCAGAGGCACTACTGGCCAGCACTGTGCTGAGCCAGGTTTGGGTACAGTTGGTTCAGAGCTGTATCTTTTAAAATAATCTTTCTCAAAATGGTTTCTAGAGCAACAATTCTGGCTCTTGGGTTCCTCAGAGTTAACTAAATAAACTGTCTTTAGGGAAAAAAAAAAATAAAAAAAAATGGCATTGAGCCGTGAGCGTCCAGACTGTGCATGTTACAGCTCCAGCACTGTGGGAGCAGCATCTCTGTGCCTCAGACTTCTCCTTCTTCCTTCTCCTTCCCTCATGTGGCATCTCCCCACATCCACATCCACAGGCGCTGCCCAGAGCCTACGTGCTGCCTGGCAGCCTCCAAACGAGCACAGCCAGCTTTTCTCCCAGCAATTCCAGCAGCGCGCGAGGCTCCGCGCGGCTCCTCGGCCGTGTGCCGCTCCAGGAGGGGGCTTCAGACCCAGGAATATTGGATAATTGTGGTGTTAGCAAACACACAGCGAGCGAGCAGCAGGGAGAGGGGAGCGGTCCTGCTGGGAAGGCACCTGGCAGGAGAGGTGGGCACGGGCAGCTGGCGCAGCGGTGCCGTGGCTGCGGCGCCGAGCTGAGTCACGGCTGACTCAACGGCACCAGACTGCCGGCGTGGGGCCGGGCACTCCCCACCTGCCTCGGGCTGGGACGGGATGGATCAGCACCAGCAGCTCCCTCTGTGCAGAGTGGGGCAGGTAGCGCTGCTGGGGAGCAGCTGTGAGGCGCACTGTGCGCAGAATTCCGCGTGCCCTCTCCTCCTGCGGACGGTTTCCTTAGCTGGACGTCACGCTGGCACTTGAGTCCCTTGGCTTGAGGTGCAGCTGTTGTTTCCAGGCCTTTAGTCATCAGCAGGGAGAGTTGGGGCTCCATACAAATCTCGCAGCATACTGAGATAATTTCGGCCTCTGACAGCTCTCCCTGGGAGCTGGGCGGGCCTGAGCGAGGCTGGGTCAAAGCTGGTGGTCCCCAGCAGTGTTGGGGTCTCTCCTTGGGGTCCCACTGCCTCCCTGGGGTCCTGCTCCCTCCCTGTGTCTTCCAGTCCCCTCCTCTTTGTCCAGCTCTCTTCCTCTGTGTCCATCTCCTTCCCTGAGTGCTCTTGGGAGGAGTGAGGGAGAGGGAAACCCCCACCAGTTCTCCAAGCTGGTCTGTGCATATCAACCTTTCTGGGCTCCAAGGGCTCTCCTGGTGCCCAGGGCTGATTCCGGGGACTTGTGGCCAGCCAGAGAGGTGCTGTGGTGGACGAGGGCCAGCCTGAATATGGTTGGCAGGAGCTGGCCTTGGAGCTTCAAACTCCTTCTCTCTAATCCCCCGAGGTTGTTACGTGACGCTAATTAGTAGGTTAGAAAATGCTTGATGAATCAGCTGACCCAAACCATCCTCTCCCGAGCCGGCTGCTGCTTGCCTAATGCTGGAGCGTTTGGAGCGACACGGCATGGGAACGGGCTCGTTAGTCCCAAGTCGGCAAGGCTGGCGAGGGAATCCGTGAGAAGCAAATTGCTGGCTTATTACAAAAGGCATCTGCATCCCACAGTGGTGCTGGTGCCGTTCCCTGAGCCCGGCTGTGCTCCGGTGTGTGCAGCTGGGGGCTCGGAGGGGCCGCGCTGCAGCGGGGCTTTCTTTGCTTCTGTCATTTCAGTCCTTTTACTAAAATAGTAAGAAACTGTTCTCACCTAGCAACCAGGGAGAGAGTGAATGTGAGAGCTTCTCCCTTCCTAGCTGGGCTCCATAATGCCGGTACAGTGTGGAGATCCTGGCACACACCAGCCTTCAGATCACCCTGAGAAACTCCCCGTGTGCAGCAGCCATCTGGGAAGGGCTGCGCAGAAAACCAGGTCGTTTTATGACGGGAGCTGCCATAAATCTCCCTCCTCCCCCCTCATCACCTCCTTAACATGCAGAGGGAGAGGTTGCAGTGTGCTGTGTCTCTGTGAACCAAAAATCTATCAATGATGGCTTTTTCCTTAATACAAGAGCTTTTATCAGCACTGTCTGCAGAGTGTCCTGGCCCCAGCTCCGGGAGGGGTGGCCAGAGCCTTCCTCCCCCGTCCTCCCTCCTCCAGCTCTTTCTATTTCGTGGGAAATGAACGGTCTGGACTTCAAAATTGGTTTTGCTCTGAATAACTCACTTTTAACATGGAGATTGTTGTTTGTGATGAAGCCTCTGGGTTCCTCTCACAGCATGTTGGGAGCCAGTGGCCACTCTGGGAAGGAGCTGCTTTTACACATCGGGGCACAGCTGTGGGGTCTGGCCTACAAGTGCAGGGAGAACACCTGGATTTGGACTTCAGGCTGTCACACGGCATTAAACCTCTCTAGTCAAATTATATTTTAAAATACTCCAGCCAGTGGGGTCGGGCCTTGCAGGTCTTCATCCCCAGGGAGCCCAGCTGAGCACTGGGGATGGTGGGCTCAGCTGCACACAGTGACCTGACATGGTTATAAAGGGGCTTGTTCCTCCTGCTGGCACCTTTTCTGCGCTCCTGACTTGCAGCCAAGGTCTCCATCACCCTTTCCAGCAGTGTGGGATGAGGCTCTGGCTCTGGTCCTCCATCCTTCAGGTGGGAATGATCTCCCCACGCTATGGGAGTAACTCGGGGTGCCTTCTGTCAAGGCAGGCCTTGCTTTTCCTCTTGTTTTCCTTTTTGGCACTAGGTTGATAAAGCAAAGCACCTCCTGGCTGTGCCCCTGGTCTTTTGGCTCTGCAGTGTGCCCGTGACCTCCTGGTGCCAGAGTGTCCCCCCAGCCTGAGCCGTGTTCTTCTGCATTCCAGGGGTCTCCTGCTCCCCCTCCTCTGAGCTCTTCACCACCGAGTGCTCTGGCCTGTCATGCTGCCCTGTCTTGTTTGTCCACCTGTGCCGTGGTGCTGCTTCCCATTCCATGCCGCTCCTGCCACCTGCAGCCTTCCCCTCGGCCTGCTTGTCCTTCTGTTCTGGAGTGCCCCAGAGCCTCGGCTCGTGGTGGGACCGTCGGCCTTTCACCTCCAGAGTCACGGCCCCACACTGCAGGTGCCCTGTGAGCCTGGCAGCGCATCCTCAGGCCGCGGTGCCGGGCTGGACCTGCTCTCCGCTGCTTTGAGCCGACATGCTCCGAAAGGTTTTATGCCCTCCAAGTTCTGCAGCAGGAATGAGTCACTCTTACGCAGGCTGGGCCGGGCTGGGGGGAGCGCAGCCCGCGCGCTCTCCCGGGGGTGCAGTGCAGTCTCTGTTGCTGTCTGTGCCGCTCTAATTTATTCCTATTGATCTCCTGGTCCTGCTGGCTCGGCAGGCAGCGCTCACGAAGCCCCTCTGGCCGCTGAGCTCGGCGTGGCCGAGCCGTGGGGCGCGAGCCGCTGCTTTGGGAGCGGTATTTCTCCTCAGGGTTCCACGTTCCGTGCGTGTGTTGTCATGCCCAGCAGTGGGAGCGGATGCTTTCTGCATTACAGGGTGTGCGTGGGGAGCGGGGAGCCGCGCAGCTCCGGCGTCCCCACGACCTGCCAGCGCCTCACCGTGCGTTGGACAAACCTCCGAGAGGTTTTCCAGCGCCGCCCTGCTCTCCTCCTGCTCCTCTCCGTTTCAGCTGGGGCTGGGCTCAGCCTGTGTCTGCACACAGAGCCGGCCCAGCAGCGCTGAATCCCTCTCAATCTGCCCTGGGATCCCTATGGAGCTGCCGAGGCGCTTCCAGCAGCTCTGGATTTGTGCTCCCCATTGCAGCACTGCTCGGAGTCTCGTGTGGGCACGAGAACCACCCTGAAGCTGATGCTGAAGCCCCTTTGTCCTGGGAATGTGCTCCTGCTCGGCCTTTGCAGCCTCTCGGGCTCGGCGTGAGGAAAGGCAGGAGCAGTTCCCGGCTCAGCTCCTGCTTTCCCCTTTAAGCCTGCGCACGCGGTTCCTGCTGGCGTCAGCGTGAGGGAAGAGCCGAGCAGGATCCCCGAATTAAACCAGGGCTGATGCTCGGGAGGTTTGCAGAAGGGCTGAAGCAAGCAGCAAACAAGCTGCTTTAAAAATAGCTGCATGGAGGTGTGGCTGATCCCGGGCTCATGGAGCATCCGTGGGCTGCCGTGGTCCTCCTCCCACTGGGATCTGTGTGCACGGTCCTGCTGGCACTGAGGGCTCCCTGCCTGCACACCCCCCCTGTCTCTGGGGTTTGTGCTTGCTGAAGGGGTTTTAGTGTCAAATAAGGTTTTTTTCTGTCAGCTGAGGTGGGTAACACTGGGAGAGTTTCTCTCCGTGAGTTCTCTCCGTGTTGCTGCCGCAAGGTGCTCCAGAGGTGCGGTTAATTGGAGGCACAGGAGCAGCCGGCAGGAGAGCTGAGATCTCTGTGCAGGGACACCTTTAAATCTGCTGCAAATCTGACTCTGAGTAAAATCCTCTGGGCTGGAATAACACACGTGCAGCTCTGTGAGCCTGGGACCAGCCAGGGCTGGGAGAGCCAGCCCAGCGCCAGGCAGGGCTCTCACCCTGCTGAGGCTCAGCATGGGAGGTGGATGATGATGGGAGCAGCTCTGTCTCCATCCTCTGCTTATGTTTCAGACCCAATTAAGGATCTTCCTTATGTGGTCCCTCCACATTACCTGAGGATTGTGCCGTGCAGGGAGCCAGGGGCTGCCCCGCTGCCCACACCGGGGTGCCAGCACTGGAGCCATGGAATCACGGAATGGTTTGGGTTGGAATTGAGCTTAAAGCTCATCTCCAACCCTTACCATGGGCAGGTGCACCTTCCACTGGACCTTTAGGGTAGGTTGTCACACCAGGTTGCTCCAGGTCCCATCCAGCTGGCCTTGAGCCCTTCCCAGCAGGAGGCACGAGCCCGAGTCCTCGGCTGCCTCCCCATAGCGAGCGAGAACGCGGCAGCCGCTTTCCAATTTATTTTTATCTTGTTGATCACATGCTTTGTAATGTTAAATGTTCTGTGGAGGAGGAAATTTCTGCAACTGCAGAATGAATAGGAGTTTAGGGGGTTTCGTTTTGAACTTGATAATCAATTTCTGCAAATCCCAGGCTCGTGCTGACAACCTGCAGCAGCCAAGGGATATTAATGAAAATGTTCCCATTCTAACTGTGGCTCCGTACGTGCAGAGCAGGCCTGGGCATCATGTACTTCAGGGGCTCTGCTTGGTGGCACCAGCCAAGATGTGACCCCTTGAGCGTCTTCATGCCTGGCTTTGGGGCATGGCTGGATGTGACCAAGGCTGGGGGAAGCCAGGCCTGGCTGAGCAGGGTTTTAAGCAGCTTGGAGCAGCAGCTCAGAGTCTCAGGAGGAGCAGGGAGGTGCTGCACACATGGATCAGGTGTCCTTGTGTCCCCTGGCGGGAGACACAGTGCAGCAGCGTGGCTCCTGGAGCCACCCCGACAAAGTTGTCTTCCCGTAAGCACACTGGATTTAATTTTATTTTAAGCCATTAAAAAACTGTCCTGGGATCTGATTTCATCTTTCAGCTCTGTTACAGCTGCCAGGATGACCAAAATGTGGTTTCAGAGTAGACTGGGATTCGCTTTCAATGCAGACATGTTTCCAGGGCTTGCATTTCATAGAATCATGGAATGGTTTGGGTTGGGAACGACCTTAAAGCTCATCCATTCCACCCCTGCCATGGGCAGGGACACCTCCCACTAGCCCAGATTGCTCCAAGCCCTGTCCAGCCTGGCCTTGGGCACTGCCAGGGATGCAGGGGCAGCCCCAGCTCCAAAGAGCAGAGCGCTTTGAAGAGGGGTGGCCATTGCTCTCCGGCTCCCTGGAACAGTTCTTTCTTAAATGTACAGGATCCCGGGAGCAGGGCTGGATGGAAATCACCTGCTCCAGGTGGCCCTGAGCAGCAGAGGTTGGCAGCTCCGTGCACTGTGCCCAGAGAAGGTTTCTGGATCCGGCTGTGCCTCAGGCACGGAGCTGTGAGCGGCAGGAGCGGAACATCCCCACACGCTGCTGCCCTCGTCTGCCAGAGCCCTTTGCTGGGCTGCAGTTTGGTGGGTGAAGGAAGAAATCTGTGCCGTGGTGCACAGTCTGGTGGCCACGTGTGACCCCGTCCCTTGGCGGTTCCACCTGACCCGCTGGACTTTGTGCGGAGGCACCACAGGCTCCGTCCCGCTGGCCGCGTGCCCCTGACCCACATGGAGCGTGACAGAGCTGCCAGAGGCTGCAGGATTGCTTCTCTCTGTTATGGTGAAGGTACTGAGGCACCTTCAGGTTGTCCAGCGAAGCTGCTCCATCCCTGGGAGTGTCCAAGGCCGGGTTGGACAGGACTTGGAGCAGCCTGGGATAGTGGAAGGTGTCCCTGCCCATGGGGGTAGGACTGGATGAGCTTCGAGGTTCCTTCCCACCCAGCCATTCCATGGTTGTGTGACTGTGGTTTGGGGTGGTTGCTCTTGGTCTCTCAGGAGCTGCCTTTACAGCTGGATGATTTAGGAGACCAAGTGTCAGGCTGGGATTTGGGATGACAATCCAAGGACTTCTGGGGCTTCTTCTTCCCCTTGTGTTTATTTGGGATTTTTTTAGAGGGTTGCAGAAGACCTGAGAGCAGGTGGGTGCTGTGGGCCAGGTGGGAGCAGCCACTCTGGGAGGAGAGGACCAAGCTGGTGCTCCCCACACCTGTTTGGCTGCAGCCTCCTCGTTTTGATGATGATGATGATGATGATGATGATGGGTGTGATGGCCACATTCTTGAGCTGTCAGCCTGTTATCTTTCTCTCCTTGTTGATGCTATTCAGTGCCTCCAGCTGGGTCTGTGCTGTGATGGTGTCAGTCTGAGTGGGCTCCTCCAGGCAATCCTGGAGGCTCCTAGAGCAGGATGGGAGCTGCAGCACCGGCTGTGGCCCCTCAAAGGGTCTGTTCCCTCTGTCCTATGCTGCTCTTGGGTGGTGGAGGAGAATGGGAGGCTGTTGGAGGAGCAGGGCATGTCCCAGCTGCACCCTCAGCCTGTGAGCTTGGGTGGCTGCTCCAGGTGCCAGTGCTGCCAGTGCAGGGATCCATCCATCACCGTGGGGATCCATCACCCAGCACAGGCTTTCCAGAGCTGTCAGTCCCGTGCCCAGACGGGACCATGGCTCCAGTGACACTCATGGCTTGTGTCCCTGTGTCCTTGTCCCACAGAGAAGCAGGGTCCCGAGCGGAAGAGGATTAAAAAGGAGCCCGCCACCAGGAAGCCTGGCCTGCTCTTCGGCATGGGCCTCTCGGGGATCCGCGCAGGGTACCCGCTCTCTGAGCGCCAGCAAGTCGCTCTCCTCATGCAGATGACAGCAGAAGAGTCTGCAAACAGCCCAGGTGAGACTGGGGAGGAGTTTGTTCCCAAGGGTGGGCAGACAGGTGGGAGCTGCAGCGAGGGGATCCCAAATGTCCAGAATTCCCGGCTCCCGGGGTCAGCAGAGGTTCAGGTACAGCAGCAGGGCTGAGCTGCCACCCCTGGCATGGTGCAGGGGGGCCCTGGGGGGTCTCACTGCTCCCACAGGGCTCTGCAGGTGACTCCAGGTACGGTGTCACTGGGATCCACATGTGGCTCTGGCTGCCCTTCCCTTTTCCAGTGTCCCTTGAGCCCAATCCAGCCCCAGCCCAGCCTGCCCTGGCTGCTCAGCTGGAGCTTTGGTTCCATGGGAGCCTCCTCCACCTCAGCTTTGTGTTTCCCACTGGCCTCTCAGGCTATCTCAGTAAAGGAGGATTGTAAATAAAGACAAAATATCATCCTCTGTACGTTTTTAATGTTTCTTCTCTTGGAAGGGGATAAGATGTGTAATCAGCACAGCTGTAACTTGAGGTGTGGAACAGCTGGAATGTGTTTACCACAGATTTTGTGTTCTAGTAATTTTTATCTGTTGCAAACGTGCCCTCCCCCCAGTTTTTGGAGGCTCTGTGCTATCCGTGTGCTCACATCCGCATCCTACACACAACACTGCAGCTTTTAGCCAAAAAACCACCAGATTCGCTGCTTGTGTTGCTGTTATTGGGGAGAAATAAAAGGGAAAAAGCTGCAGAGCATTCCAGTGTTCTCCCAGGAAATGCAGTCTCCTCCCAAGGCCGTCAGACCTCACATGTGCTTGGTAAAAGGCCGCTTCCCTCGGGAATTGAGGTTTGAGGGTAAGGAGCTGCATTGTCTGCTCCCGGATCACGGGATTGCCCACAGGGTTTGCCAGGACTGCAGCTCTCCAGTGGGTCTGGCAGCCCGTGATTCCCATCTCCGTGGGACACACACAGGCTGCTCTGTTCACATCCACTCCAGAGCTTGGGTTGCCTCTTGCTGCCTTGTGAATATTTTGGGAAGAGCCGAGTCGAAACGTGATGCGCGAGCTCCCTCTAAGGGCTTTAGGAGTTCCGTGGAATGGCAGCTCCTGACGCTGTTTCTCTCCTCCCTGCAGTTGACACAACACCAAAGCATCCCTCTCAGTCTACAGTTTGTCAGAAGGGAACTCCCAACTCTGCCTCCAAAACCAAAGATAAAGTAAATAAGAGAAACGAGCGAGGAGAGACTCGGCTGCATCGCGCAGCCATCCGCGGGGACGCCCGGCGCATCAAGGAGCTCATCATCGAGGGTGCAGATGTCAATGTGAAGGACTTTGCAGGTAACAGCCCAGGAATCCCAACGTTTTTCCCACCTGGTTGCATGTTTCTCCTCCAAGAAGGATTCTCAGCAGAAAAAGTAGTTTGTTTCTAACATGGGTTGCGCCTTGGAAAGAGGGGATTTGCCAAAAATTGTGATTTTGCTCTTTGAAGACAAAAAAGTCTTTTTGCCCTTTAGGAAAAAAAAACAAAAAAGCAAAACAAGAGCAAGAAGCCACATAAAAAATCCCCCAAAGCATCAGTTTTTTTGATGGAGCTTGGGAGCAGAACTCGCAGGCTGTGCAGGCTGCTTGAGGTGGTGAAGCTGGCCTGGGAAGGATCCAGAGAATCCCTGGAGCTGTTGTAGCTCCACACACCAAAACTGACCAGACCACTCCAGACCATTTCCATCTGCCCTTCCACGGGGTTGCTGTGTTGGATGGAGGGGGATTTGCACAGGGAGGTGGGCTGGTTTAGCTCTGTTTTTATTTAAAATAGAAGGAATTATGTGTACAGAAATACTGCTGAGAGTGGGTTTGTGAAGTCATCGCTCTGGAGTTGGGGGGCTGATGCCTGTGAAATTTTGGGAGTTGTTTTTAAGGACTGAATGTGGGGGTGCTGCTGATGGGGAGGGATTGTGAAGGGCAAGGTTAGGCTCCCAAGTTGGAGGAGTTGTTGACCATCCTGACCCTCAGCTCAGGAGTAGTACCACCTCCTCCTCCTCAGCAGTGCTGCCAAGCTCCTGCTTAGGGTGGGATGAGATGGGAGCAGCCCTGAGTCCTGGCAGGAGGAGGCAGCCATGGGATGCTGGTGAAGGGGTGATGAGGGTTCCGTTCGGTGGGGCTGGATCAGCCTTTCTCCAGCACGTCCAAGAGCTTGACTTTGCTCTTTGCTGTTCTCTTCTCATGATTTTGGGGCTATAAATAGCTGTGGCTGTTCCTCCACCCGTATGATTAATCCCAGTGCCAGACTGAAGTATCAGTTGTGATTAATTCCGGGCACAGGTGCCCCCTCCAAAGGCTCCAAGTGAAGGTAACGGAACACGCTCCCACGGCGCTATCAGCAAAACACCGGAGCAGCCGCGCTGGGAAACTTCAAAACAGGCTCTGCTTAAAAATAGTCTGTTTGAACACGATAAAATATTTTGTTCTGTGCTCTTCAGAGACTGGTTTGAGAGCTGGATCCGCCGTTACTGTGGAGACGCTGCTGTTTGGTTTCCCCCCGAGCCCAGGCTGGTGTTGCTGTGTTTGGAGAGCACACAGAAAATCTGTGTGGGGCTGTCTCGAGCCCTTTCTGCAGCTCTGAGCTCAAACCTGGTCTGGGCACCAGGGTTTCCCTTACAGAGGGATTGGAACCTAAAGCCAAACCTAAAGGAGCTTGAGACAGGGCTGGAGAGGGATGTTCCACAGGATCATGGAGTGGCAGAACAAGAGGGAATGGCCTCATGCTGACAGAGGGCAGGGTTAGATGGGATATTGGGAAGAAATTCTTCCCAGTGAGGGTGGGGAGGCCCTGGCACAGGTTGCTCAGAGCAGCTGTGGCTGCCCCATTGCTGGAAGCATTGAAGGCCAGATTGGAAGGGACTTGGAGCAACCTGGGATAGTGGAAGGAGTCCCTGTCCATGGCTGGGGGTGGGACTGGATGAGCTTTAAGATACCTTCCAAGCCAAACCATTTTATGATGGTATAAAGGGGAATGGATTTAAGACCTGCCTTTCACGTGACATCAGCAATTCTCCTCATTTCCCATATAAAACTTTCCATTTCCAGGGGCTGTGTCAGGCCTGGCGGATGCTCTGACTGTAGCACACGGTATGACCAGAGGCAGAAGTGGGATTGTTTCTATGACTGCCTGGCAGGAGTAGCAGGCCAGAGCCACAGGATCCTTCCTGGGGATCGGGGCAAACAGCTCAGCCATCAGAGCTCACAGCCCTGAGCACGCTGAGCCTGCAGGCTCTCCCTGTGTCCCAGTGTCACTGGGAAAGCCGTGTCCTGAGTGTCCCTGTCCTTGCAGGCTGGACGGCGCTGCACGAGGCCTGCAACCGGGGCTACTACGACGTGGCCAAGCAGCTGCTGGCGGCGGGCGCCGAGGTGAACACCAAGGGGCTGGACGATGACACCCCCCTGCACGACGCGGCCAACAACGGCCACTTCAAGGTCGGGGTGCTGGGATTCACTGCTGTGCTTTAAATGGCTCTTCTGGAAACTTGTGCTTCGAGCAGCCCACTGTGAAAACACAGAGATTCTGGGTATTTTTGTCTCATTTCCCATGGAGCGGGCAGGAATTTGTGTTCAAGGCCAGGCTGGACAGGGCTTGGAGCACCTTGGGTTAGTGGAAGGTGTCCTTGTCCGTGGCAGGGGGTGACATGGGATGGGCTTGAAGGTCCCTTCCAGCCTAAGTTATTCCCTGATTGTGTGAATTTCCCTGTCTCAGGGCTGTTGAGTGTTTTAGTTGGTGCACAGGGGATGGTTCATTCTTCTGGAATTGGGACAGGAGTATGATTTTGGGCTTTGTTCTTCCCCCTTCTTTCCTGCCCAGGATCAGTAGGGTTGGGAAAGACCTCCACAATCATCGAGCCCAACCATTAACCTGATGCTGCCAGTGTACCACTAAACCCTGTCCCTAAATGTTTTTTGAACGCTTCCAGGCATGGTGATTCCACCACTTCCCTGGGAATGTTACTGGGGCTTCTCCCTTATGTTAGTACCACAAGGCATGTCCTGAAGACAGGACTCCTGTAGTTATGTATGAAAATCATGCAAAAAAAACCTTGGAATCAAAACATTCTGAGCATCTTCAAGCCTCAGTTTCTCTTTTCAGGTGGTGAAATTGTTGTTGCATTATGGAGGGAATCCTCATCAAAGCAACAGGAAGGGCGAGACACCTTTAAAAGTAGCGAATTCTCCCACCATGGTGAACCTGCTCCTGGGGAAGACCACGTACCCCTCCAGCGAGGAGAGCTCCACAGGTGAGACTGGCCTTTCTGTGGCAGTGACAGCTGTGGCCTGCAGCTAACACAGAGACCTTAAGAGGACAGTGAAGCTAGACTCTGGTCAGATGCTGCCGTGGGCAGGAGCCCACCCGTAGCTGTAACCCAAATTCAGACAAACATAACCACCAGCTTTAGCTTGGGGGGCTGTTTGCCCTGGAAGCCAGCATTGAGATCACTTCCCTGGTTGCAGGTAAATGGATGTCTTACCTTTGGAATGTGGGTAATTCTGGTGGAGAGGACGAGGTTTGCCCTGTGTTCCTGTCCTTCAGCTGTCCCAGCACTGGTGTTTCACCTTCTGCTTCCAGGCTGTCCCTGCTAGAGTCTCTTCCACCAGTGCCACCAGAGTGGGACACTCTGCAGGTTTTAATTAGTGCAAATTAGAGTTTTCAGTCTTTTGGGAGCCTTGACCTACACTGTGTGCAGTGGAACCCTGTTCCAAAGTTCTCATGATAGCCCCAGGATGTTGTTTTGAGGAACACCCCATGCAGGTTGGAGCTGGAGAAGCTTCCTTCCAAAAAGATCCCCCAACCTGGTATTCTGAGCTGTTGGCTGCCAACTTGCAAAGGCTGGGTGAGGCCAAAGGGCACCAGGGCTGTTTGCAGGGGTTGGTGTGTGGAGGAGACCAGTGATGGTCCCTCCCCACAACCCGTGGCAGTCCTTGACTCGCTGTTCTTCTCTCTCTGCAGAGACCTCAGAAGAGGAGGATGCTCCTTCCTTCGCTCCCTCCAGCTCCGTTGATGGCAATAACACAGACTCAGAGTTTGAGAAGGGTTTGAAGCACAAGCCCAAGGCCCAGGAGCCCCCCAAAACCATCACCCCGGTGAAGGATGAGTATGAATTCGATGAGGATGATGAGCAGGACCGGGTCCCGCCGGTCGATGACAAACATTTGCTGAAAAAGGATTACAGGAAAGAGACTAAAGCAAACAGTTTCATTTCCATACCCAAAATGGAAGTGAAAACTTATACTAAAAATAACACAATTACACCAAAGAAAGCTGCCCACCGCATCCTGTCGGACAGCTCGGACGAGGAGGAGACCAGCGTGGCCGTGGGCACGGGGGAGAAGCTGCGCCTCTCCACCCACTCCATATTGCCCAGCAGCAAAATTCGGGAGCCTGCCAGCACCAAGGCACCCAAGGAGAAAAGCAAAGTAAAAAAGAAGCGGAAGAAGGAGACAAAAAGCAAAGAGGTTCGGTTTGGCAAAAAAAATGACAAGTTTTGTTCCTCTGAATCAGAGAGTGAAAACGTGGAGAGTGAGGAGGATGATAGAGACTCTCTACAGAGCTCTAGCTGTGTAAAGGACTCAAGGCTAGTGCTAAAGGAATCCTCCTTGTTTAACTCTCTGTCTGCCTCATCGACCTCTTCACATGGGAGTTTAGCCTCCCAGAAACATAATCCCAATCTTACAGAACAGCATTCCAAGCACTGGAGGACGGACAATTGGAAAACCATATCTTCTCCAGCTTGGTCAGACGTCAGTTCCCTATCGGACTCCACCAGGACGAGGCTGACGAGCGAGTCAGACTACTCGTCCGAGGACTCGAGCTTAGAGTCACTAAAGCCAGTCAGGAAGAAACCAGAGCACAAAAAGAAAAACACCCCCCACAACACTGTTTCTGAGAAAAAGAATTCATTCCATAGCAATGTGGATGGAGCAATTCCAAAGCTGGACAAGGAGGGCAAGGTTGTTAAAAAGCATAAAACAAAACACAAACATAAAAACAAGGAGAAGGGACAGTGTCCCATCAGCCAAGACATTAAAATAATCAAAACATTTTCTTTTGAGTTTGAGGACTCTAAACAAAAGCCTGAGAAAGGCTTGATAGTAGAGACAGAAAATCCAGTCGAAAACAAGTTGAAAGTGTTAAAGCACGATCGGGAACATGGTAAGAAGGAGGAAAAGCTCCCCAAAGGTAAAACAGAGGAGAAGGAGTGGTTGTTTAAAGATGAGACTGGAAAATCCTCAAAAGAGGAAAAATCGTTAAGAAAAATCAAAGATGGTAGTAAAGACCTGAGCAAATCCTTCAGAGAAGGATTGAGTAAATCAGAAAAAGAGAAACCTGTCAAGGAGAAATCTCCCAAGGAGGAGAAGCCAAGAATACACAAGGAGGAGAGAAAGAAGAAGTCAAAGGACAAGCAGTCCAAATCTGAGAAGAAGAATGAGCTGAAGGAGGAGAAGGTTTCTAAACTAGAGAAAGAAAAATCCTTCAAGGAAGAGAAGGAAAAATGCAAAAAAGAAAAACTTTATAGGGACGAGTCTGGGTTTGATGAGTTCAATAACAAAACTCAGTTTGCCGAAAGCGAGGACACAAAGTTCAGCCTTTCGGACGATCAGCAGGAGAGGTGGTTTTCAGACTTGTCCTCTGATTCATCCTTCGATTTCAAGGGTGAGGACAGCTGGGATTCTCCAATAACGGATTTCAGGGAGATTAAAAATGACACCGTGGCAAAACTAATCATAGAACCTGTGAAAGAGGAAATTAAAGACAAGAAAAAGGAAAATAAAATTAAAGAGAAGAAGGAGTACAACGAGAAGCGGAATGAGAAGGACTCTTTCTTAAAGAAAAAGGAGAGGGATTATGTGGAGAAAAGCTCTGAGAAGAAAAAGGACCAAACAGACAGACATAAAGTTACTCCCAGTTATTTGCCTGAAAAGGATAAGAAAAGGAAGGATTCTGTGGAGACTGGCAAGGAGCGGAAAGAAAAAGACACAGGTGAAACCAACAAAGACAGAAAAGATTCCTCTGACGGCTCTAAAGAGCGGAAAGATCCCAAGACGAAGCAGGAGGAGCCCTACCGAGATGACTTCAAGGAGTATGGCTGTGAAACTTTCTTCAAGGATAAGTCTGACCCTGAGTTCAGTGGGAAAACCCTGGAGAGTTGGGAGAGGCACCATTCTGGGAAGGAAAAGGAGAAGAAAGATGCTCCTGATAAAGAAAAAAAAGAAAAAGTGAAGCCAGAAAAATACAAGGAAAAATCCAAAGAGGGTGATAAGGAGAAAAATGAAAAAGCTGCTCCAGAGAAAATCCTGAAGGACAAAGAACTAGAGAAGAGTTTCAAAGAGAAGAAAGAAACCAAGGAGAAGTACAAGGATCTTCACAGCAAAGACAAGGAGAGGAAGAGTTCTTTTGACCAGGTGAAGGAGAAGAAAGAGAAAAACTTTTCCACAGACAGAGACGATTTCTCTGAGAAGAAGGATGAGAAAAAAGGCAAGGAGAAGAGCTGGTACAGCATCGCTGACATCTTCACGGATGAGAGCGAGGACGAGAGGGACGATTACAGCCTGAGTGGGTTCAAGGTTGGCGACTCGGCCGGCAGCGAGATGCATCGCCTGGACAGCCTGCAGGACAAGGACGACGGCGCGGCGGCCGAGAAGGAGCTGTACCCCGACAAGCACCGCAAGTACTCGTCCGACCGGCAGCACTCGGAGAAACAGAAGGATAAGGAGTCCAAGGAGAAGAAAAAGGACAAAGGAACATCAGAAGGGGGAAAGGAGAAGAAGGAGAAGAGTTCCTTTGAGAAACACAAAGAGAAGAAAGATAAAGACTCCAGTGAGAAGTACAAGGACAGGAAGGAAAGAATGTCCATAGATTCCACTCAGGAGAAGAAAAACAAGCAAAAGCTCCCAGAAAAGGTTGAGAAGAAACACACCAGTGACGACAAGGTGAAAAGCAAACATAAGGAGAAGCCAGACAAGGAGCATTCCAAAGAGAAGAAGTCTTCAAAAGGAGGGGAGTCGGAGAAGAGCCTGCTGGAGAAACTGGAGGAGGAGGCTCTGAACGACTACAGGGATGACTCCAATGACAAAATCAGCGAGATCTCCTCTGACAGCTTCACGGACAGAGGGCAAGAGCCAGGACTCACCAGCCTCTTCGAGTCTTCTAACCTCTCTCTGACTGATGCTGCTGAAGAAAAGTTTAAGGACTCTCTCCCTTTACCCTGCCTTCAGGACAAGCTCAAGGAGAAGGAGAGGCACCGACATTCCTCATCTTCCTCGAAGAAAAGTCACGAGAAAGAAAAAGCAAAGAAAGAGAAGACAGAGAAAAAGGAAAAATCAGAAGAATTCAAGGACTCCAGCAGCAGAAAGGATTCCACTCATTATGAAAAGGATTTCTCTGTGGATGGGGAGGCTTTTGGCTCTTCGTACAACATGAAGGCAGACGCTGATGAGGAACCGGAGAAGAGCATTGATTACTTATTTTCTGAAAAGAAGGATAAAAATGATTCTGAAAGAGAACTGTCAAAGAAGGCAGAGAAAGAAAAGACTTACGGTTCCAGCACCATCAGCACAGCTAAAGAGAAAAAGAAGCGGGATAAACACAAGGAAAAATGGAAGGAGGAAAAGGAAAAGCATAGGGACAAACACACAGATGGTTTCTTTAAACATCACAAAGATGAGCCAAAGTCAACACTCAAAGATAAGGATGGGCCTCAAGTTACCACCTTTAAAGATAAGTCCAAGGAGGACAACCTCAAATTCAGTGAAACCAAACTGAAGGAGAAGCTTAAGGAGAATCAAGACAAAGACAAATCAGAGTCCATAAAAATCAGCAACGGGAATGAAAAAATAACCCTTTCCAAAGACAGCAGCAAGAAGGATGCCAGACCACGGGAGAAACTTCTGGGAGACGGTGATTTGATGATGACCAGCTTTGAGAGGATGCTGAGCCAGAAAGACCTGGAGATCGAGGAGCGCCACAAAAGGCACAAGGAGAGAATGAAGCAGATGGAGAAAATGCGGCACAGGTCTGGAGACCCCAAGTTAAAGGACAAACTTAAAAGCTCGGAGGATGTGCGCAAGAGGAGCCTGGATCTGCCAACCAAGAAGCCGCTAACACTGGACACGCAGCTCAAGGACAAGAAACTCAAAGAGTTGGGTCCCCTGACTCCTATTCTGTCACCGGAAAACAAGGCACAGCCTGCTGTGGGGACAGACTCCAAGGACTGGATCACGGGTCCTCAGCTGAAGGAGATCCTCCCAGCATCTCCCAGGCCAGATCAGAACCGGCCCACGGGCGTCCCGACCCCGGCATCCGTCGTGTCCTGCCCGAGCTACGAGGAGGTGATGCAGACACCCAGGACTCCATCGTGCAGCAACGAGGACTACACGGACCTGATGTTCGAGTGCGCAGACTCTCAGCACTCGCTGCCCATCTCCACCATGTCCATGAACGCCTGCTCTCCTTCCTTCTTCGACCGATACACCAACGTTTCCAGCGGGCTCCCCGAGAACCCCAGTCAGACCCCAACTCGCACCATACCCTCCTCAAACCTCTACCGTTCCATCTCAGTGGATATCAGGAGGGCACCCGAAGAGGAATTCAGTGTTGGAGATAAGTTTTTCAGACAGCAGAGTGTCCCAGCAACATCAAATTATGATTCTCCAGGGCTGCATATAGGGGATGAGAAAGTTCCCGTTCCCTCTGTTCCTGCTGAGAAGTTCCAGTGTTTGTCTCCTGGGTATTATTCCCCAGATTACGGAGTTTCCTCACCCAAAGTGGAAGCTTTGCACTGCGCACCGGGAGCCGTCAGCGGGGTCGCGCAGTCGCCCGAAAGTGTCTTCTCTGGTTTACAAGCAAAATCCTCCCCTTCGCACAGGGATGAGTTGCTGGCTCCTTCAGTGGAAAGTGCTCTTCCCCCCGACATTGGCATGCCCTTGGATACCACAGAGGAGCAGCAAGCCACTGCCTCCATCATGCCACCAGAATCCACCTACCTACCACCCATCGAGGAGAACCATTTTAGTTCAGGAATGCCCGAACAAAACAACATAGACTGGGATAACCCTCCTTCCCGAAACCCGGACACCGCCATTCCTCCCAGCCTGATGGGCAACCCCACAGAGCACTCTGTCACCTGGTCCATGGGCTCAGAGCTTCTGATGAAATCTCCACAGAGGTTTTCCGAGTCCCCTAAACCTCCGCTCTGCTCCCTAGAGCCGATTCATCCCGCGCCGGTAGCCTTCATTCCCACAGAGACTTCCTACCCCGTTTCTCCCATCTCGTACCCTCTGTCAGTGTCGGAACCGAGGCTGGAGGAAGTCAAGGAGGAGCCTGAGGAAGCAGTTCCAGGAGAAATTGCAAATGCCGAAGAGCAAGCTCCATACATGTCCCCTACTAGGTTAGACACCTTCTTCAACAACTGCAAGCCTCTTTCAGAAGAAGCACCAGAGATCCCTCCAGAGCCCCCGTGTGTGCCAGCAGAACCTCAGGCCGAAGTTGTCACCGCACCAGAAAACAACTATTTGGAGAACAGCAACGCAGCACCTGCGAACGCGGAGGAGGCGGTGACGTGGCCCGACCCCTTCACCAACACCGAGGATGAGTTGGACCTCGGCCCCTTCTCACTCCCAGAGCTGCCACTCCAGCCTAAGGACGTTGCAGAGACGGAGATGACGGAGGCGGAAGCTGTGGAGGAGAGCCCAGCAGCAGCTTCAGAACCGAGCGCTGGCATCATCAAAGGCGGCGTGTCCGTGATAGCGTCCGGTGAGCCGGAGGAGCCGCCGGGCAGCCAGGCAGCGGCCACCCTGCCCACGGACACAGAGCCACCAGCAGAGGAGCAGAAACCAGAAGTGGCAGCACAAGAAGCCGCCTCGGAAGCGCTGAACGCAGCTGAGGAGAAGGCAGCGGAGGACTCGGAGGCGCAGGTTTTCCAGCAGACCCCGTCCGAGCCTGCGCAGGCGGAGAGCAAAGAGGTGGAGGCCGTGCACGAGGAGCTGTCGTCGGCTGGTGGGGTGGCAGAGGGCAGCTCCCAGCCCTGTCCCGTGCCCGTGGCCGGCTCCGAGGCCGGTGTTCCACAGGACAGTGCCGCGGCCCGTGCTGGGAGCCAGGCCCCGCCATCCCAGGGGGACGCGCCTCCCGCCAGTGCTCAAGCAGAAATTGTTGAACCAGTACAAAAACCAGTAGCAGAAGCTCCCAAACCACCCAAAATAGAAGAGATTCCTCAGCGGATTACCAGGAACCGGGCTCAGATGCTCGCCAACCAAAACAAGCAGAACGCCGCCGCATCCGAGAAGGAATTTCCTCCCGTCTCTGCGCCCGTCACGCGTGCCAAAGGCCGCGTCACGGAGGAGGACGATTCCCAGGCTCAGCACCCGCGGAAGCGCCGCTTCCAGCGCTCCAACCAGCAGCTGCAGCAGCAGATCAACACGTCCACCCAGCAGACGAGGGAGATGATCCAGCAGACACTGGCAGCTATCGTCGATGCCATCAAACTGGACGACATCGAACCTTACCACAGCGACAGGTCCAACCCCTACTTCGAGTACCTCCAGATCAGGAAGAAGATTGAGGAGAAGCGGAAAATCCTGTGCTACATTACTCCCCAAGCTCCACAGTGCTACGCTGAGTACGTCACCTACACGGGCTCCTACCTGTTGGATGGCAAACCCCTAAGCAAGCTCCATATTCCAGTGGTGAGTCACCTTCTCTCTTCAGCCTCGGGAGCTGTTCCCCCTCACTGTTACAAACACATCCAAGTTACCCCCTTGCCCTGTGACCACCTTGCAGTGCCCAACCTGCCTTTAGAACATGACACCAAACCTGAGCCTCGGTAACTGCCTGGCTGTGTGGTAAATGCAGCCCCTGAGTTGTTGCATTTTTGCAGAGAAGACCTTGGGCTGTGCTGAGGGACCAGAGGTTTGGTCAGGCTTTAGGGCAAAGTTTGTAAGAATCCACTGGATTTGAGGCTGGAAGGTAAAACTGCTCCTGCAGCAGTGTAGTAACAGGATAATGAACCGGGAGCACGGGAAAAAGATGACTCTAAACTCCTGCCATCATTTTCCCAAGCTCTGCTCTTTGCCTTGACACTGGGATCAGCATTTCACTGCTGCAGGAGCAGCCTCACTAATACAAATGCCTCAATAAACTTGGTGCTGCAGGTGAATCCAGGCTGGAGGAGAAGGGTCAGTGTGAGCAGGCTCCATTTCCTCGCTGCACACCCTGCCCTGCAGCACGAGAGCGGGTCAGGCTCTGGTTGTTCTTGCCCTCCCTGAGTCTGAGCACTGGCAGGACGTTGTCCTTGGCAGAGCTTCTCCCCGGTCTCCATAGGCCCCCCATGGGATGTGCCTGCTTCCTCTGTGGCCAGCACACATTTTGGGGGGCGGGGAGCCCCCGGGCAGTGCCCCACAGAGGTCCTGCTCTCACCTGTGTCTGTGCCCGCAGATCGCGCCGCCGCCGTCGCTCGCGGAGCCGCTCAAGGAGCTCTTCAAGCAGCAGGAGGCCGTGCGGGGGAAACTGCGGCTGCAGCACAGCATCGAGCGGGTAAGGGGACACTCCAGCTGGGCAGCAGACCCCAAATTTCCCCTGCTGGCAAGGCTGAGGCTGCCACACTCACTGCTCTGCTCTTCCTCAGGAGAAGCTCATCGTCTCCTGCGAGCAGGAGATCCTGAGGGTGCACTGCCGGGCAGCGAGGACCATTGCCAACCAGGCCGTGCCCTTCAGTGCCTGCACCATGCTGCTGGACTCCGAGGTGTACAACATGCCTCTGGAAAATCAGGTCAGTGCCTGGCTCAGCAGTGAGGAAATGTCTCAGGGGCTCTGTGAGACCCTGAGGGAGATGGGCTTTTCTGGAGGGATGGAGGGAAGGATGGAGGCAGGAGTTACTGGTGCTCTCCTTGCTCAGGTCACCCACCACAGCACACGGGTGCAGGATGTCACCTCCCCCAGAGGACAGGGTTAGGTGGGATATTGGGAAGGAATTGTTCCCTGTGAGGGTGGGGAGGCCCTGGCACAGGGTGCCCACAGAACTTGTGGCTGTTCCATCCCTGGAAGCGTCCAACACCAGGTTGGATGCGTTTTGGAGCAAGCTGGGGTAGTGGAAGGTCCCATGGCAGGAGGTGGAATGAGGTGGGCTTTAAGATCCCTTCCAATCCAAACTATTCCATGGCTTGGAACATCACTTGCCTAATCTGCCTCAGTTCCCACACGTGTGCCAGAGGAGGAAATAGATCCAGGAATGTGGAAAACAGGGAGTTCACGTCTGTTAGAGGCAGAGATGGCTCAGCTGTATCAGTGACTCTTGGGACCTCCATCCTTCTTGGGCAGGATCATCTGCACACTGGAAAGGTTTCCTTTGCTGCACTCTGGGGTGTCTCTTGCTGTGGAAGGAAGGGAAGAGAAACCTTACACTGCTGCATTGCAGGAGAGATCCTGGGCAGGGACAGGATCCTGGGATTTATTAGCGAGCTCCGTATTGATCCAGGAGCTCTGATTTACCCGTCGGCATTTCCCAGCCGAGTGTCTGTGCTGCTGCTCTCCTGGCGTGAGCTGGAGGAGGCAGAGAGCTGCAGGTGCTGTCATGGGCTGACATGGACAGATCCCCTGCAAAACAAGGAGAAGCAGGGAGTGTGTGCACATGGGAGCATCCCCGTCTGAGGCTGAATCCCTGGAGGGGGCTGCAGGAGCAGCTGGCAGCAGTGATGTGCGTCCTCCGTCCCTGCAGGCACCGCAGTTCTGAGGAGTGTGAGGGGCCTGAATATGGCCTGTGAGACCTGTAACTGCCTAAAGTACAAAACTAATCCCGTGCCCCTCCCTTGGCTGTCCTGTCCTTAGGGAGATGAAAACAAATCGGTCAGAGACCGTTTCAACGCGCGACAGTTCATTTCCTGGCTGCAGGACGTGGATGACAAGTACGACCGGATGAAGGTGAGAGCTGTGGGAGCCCCGTGCTCCAGGCAGGGGCATTCCAGGAGGGTTGAGGCAGCTGCCTTAGTGGTTTCCAGCACAGAGTGGGTGGCCGGAGATTGCCAGGGCAGTGTCGCGTGGGAGTGGATGACGAGGCCTTTCAGACCCAAACTTTGTCTGGGCTCCTGCCGGAGCTGGGCTCGGCAGACGTTCCAAACCCAGGTGTCCTGTGTGTGGCATCCCTTGCTGCATTTAACACTGTGCCCACTGTGTGTCTGTCCCCTGCCTGGGCCTGCCGCTCAGCCCTCACATCCCGCTGTTGTTTCCCAATCCAGACGTGCCTGCTCATGCGACAGCAACACGAAGCAGCTGCCCTGAACGCGGTGCAGAGGATGGAGTGGCAGCTGAAGGTGCAGGAGCTGGACCCCGCGGGGCACAAATCCCTCTGCGTGAACGAGGTGCCCTCGTTCTATGTGCCAATGGTCGACGTGAACGATGACTTTGTGCTCTTGCCGGCATGACAGTTCCACCCCAGGAGACATCACTGAACACTGGCAAGGACGGGAGCGCTCCGAGGTCGGGCGGTCGAGCTCACATTCACCCTTAACCGCTTGCTGATGAATCCCTGGTCAGAGGAGGAGGAAGCAGCTATCGGCAGAAAACAAAACAATAAGAAAAAATAATTGCACTTTCTTCACGACGTGTCCCTCGCTTCCGGACTGGCGCGGCTCCGCGGGGCAGCGGGCCGGGCGGGGAGGCTCCGGGCAGCGCGGGCAGCGGGCGCTCAGCGGCCCCGGGACTGGCCGAGGCGCGGAGGGAGGAGGCCAAGGACACCGTGTGTGTGTTGCAGAAGCTGCTGAGCGGGGCCAGCAACCACGTGAACCATGTACTTGTGAACACCGTGATTTCCAGCTCTCTGTTTTCCACCGGATCTCCTCTCGGAGAAGCTGCAGTAGGAAACCATGGGGGGAGGGAGGGGGGGGGTGTTTGAGTTTCTCGTTCCATCATGGGTATGTCTAAAAAAAAACAAAACAAAAAAAATACTACAAAAAAAAAAAATCACAAAAAAAAACAAACAACAATTAGAAACAAAAGGACAGTGTGTCCACGTTGGGCAGCGGCGGCTCCGGAGCGGGGACAGCTCCGGGATGTGCCGGTGGCCCCACAGCAGCCGCTGCCACCGCTGGGGACGGGCAGAGGAGACGCCGGAGCGGCACGGCCGGGGAGACGGCGACGCAGAGAAAGGACTTTGCCAACTGTGTTTTTAATGGAGTAAAATCCACGTGGTTTATATATTTTTTCCTTTAATCTTGGGCATTTCGTTTCTCTTTCTGAGAACATAACTTGAAAACACTACAGAGCCAATACTCATATAAAGAAAAATTGTATCCCATAAATGCTGTACAGTTTTTATATACATTAACAATGTACTTTTGCTGCCTTCTAGATAATTTATTTTGCAACACATTACTGCACAGTTGTAAATAACTTATGTACTGTAACATCACTTTCAGTTATGTGTAAAGAAATAAATAAATTAATTAAAATTATCTTTGTATTTATAGTTCACCCTGGGCAGCAGTTTCCCTGTCAAAGGAAAAAATGTCCCAGATCAGCTGCCCCTGGCAGGGGACGGAGCAAGATGAGCTTTAAGGTCCCTTCCAACCCAAGCTGTTCTGTGATTTTAAACATCACTGTCTCTTTTCCATTCCTTTGTGTGCAGTGGGGTTGGAACCCTCCAGGGGTGGGTCATGAGGAGAGGGGACCCTCCTGTGCTGGTGACTTCACTGCCCCCAGGGTGACTGAGCAGGAGAAGCTGTTTTGGGGTTGCAGAGTCTGGACAGGGATGGGTGGATCAGGGCGAGCTCGGTCCTCACTCAGCAGCTCAGGGATGCAGCTGGAGGCAGATCCCAGTGCCTTTCCAAGACCTCCGTGCCTTCCTTCCTCCTCCTGCCCAGCCTCTCCTGACGGCTGCAGCTGCCAGCCCCAGGCAGGAGTGAGAGGTGGCCCCCACTGCCATCTCTGGGATCTCAAACTTCCTCAGTTGGGTTTTCCAGGTCCTCCTGCTGGCCAAGTGTCTCAGCCACTTTGGAAAGCAAAGGTGTTCCAAATGCCACTTGTTCCTCTGCTGGCATCTCCTGGCTGGGGGGACCAGAGGGGACCCCTGGATTCAGCCCCCAGCTCCCCCTCGCTGCCTCCAGCTTTGCAGCCACTTGAATTTTCCACGGTTGGGGCAGGGGAATGCTGGAGGTTTTCACTCCAGCACATCACAACAGCTTTGGAGAACCAGGGGGGTCCCACTGTTCCCTGGCCAGCCCTCAGCCCCTGCCTTGGCACCGGGACTGGGGCTCACACAGCCACAGCAGGACGGGCAGTGCCATGTCCCAGCTGCAGCCAGAGGGATTTTCCTCCCATCCTTGTCCTGGGCTGTGGGATGGGTGTGGTGGGGCACTGGAGCAAATGCTGGGACCGGGAGCTGCTCCTGTGTTAGAAGCCTCAAAAAAGCAGCCACAGGTAACACTTGTTCTTTGATTAATTTCCATCCTTGGTCTTTATTTTGTTAAACAGCCATAAATTTGTCTCTGTAGTCACAGAGAGGCCTTTTATGAGTGTCTAAAACTGGAAAGTCCCATAGGTTCATCTGCCCGCGGTGCTGGTGACCTTGGGAGTCCCCAGGGTCAGTTTTCCTCCTGGTGCTGTAACTCCCAGACCTGTGCGGGGGTGTGGATCCCTCAGATGGGAGAAAAAAAATGCAGATGGGATTTTTTTTTTTAGTGTGATTTTCAACGTGATTTTGTAGATGGAGTTTTTCCACCATTACAGGTCTGCAGCTGAGCACCCGAGTGATGCTGCTGCCCCCAGAAATCACGTTTGTGAGTAGATTTTAAAAGGAAGAGGGAAATAAAGGCTGTTTGCAGTTTGGCTGCTCTGCTGGCTCTTCCCACAGGCTCACGTGGTGCCAACACGTTCCCTTCCCGAGGGGGTGTCACAGTTCCCACTGGCCCCTCTGAGGTTTGGGGGGACCTGGGTGCATTTGTGGGTGTTCACAGATGGGTCCTGGAACCCCTGGCTGCACCCCTGGACCCCCGACAGCAGCTGGGCCGGGGGGTCCCCCAGTCCGAGAGGGGTCTGAGAGGGGTCTGGAGCACCCTGCGTGGGGGGAACTGGGGTGGGGGCGGTGAATCGGGGCTGGGGGACGAGCAGGGCTGGGGGAGAACAAACTGGGGCTGAGGTGAGGCTTGGAGAACCAAAGTGGGGGGCTTGGGAGGGGGCAAACCAGGCTGGGGGATATGGGTCTGGTGTTGCGGGGAGCGAACCGGGGCTGGGGTTTGTGAACCGGGCTGAGGGGCAAACCAGGCTTGAGGGGCGATCAGACCGGGACTGCGCCTCGTATCGCGGGGGAGCGAACCGGGACTTGGCGAGTCCGAACCGGGGCTGGGGGTCCGAACCGGGGCTGGGGGCTCGAGTTCCCGACGGAGCCTTCGGGGCGGTGCCGCGGGGCGGGTCCGGCCGGTGCCGCCCCACCTGGCCGCGCCGACCCCGAGCGCTCTGCCGGTGCCTGTGCCTGTGCCTGTGCCGGTGTCGCTGCCGGTGCCGGTGTCGCTGCCGGTTCCGGTGCCGGTGTCGCTGCCGGTGCCGGTGCCGGTGGCCGCGGCGATGGCGCTCGGGGGGTCGCGGCCGCGGGGCCGGCGGGCAGGGGGGGGGTGGGTGCCGTGCTTGGCGCTGGCTCTGGGCTGGGCGCTGGGGTGGGCGCTGGGCACGGGGCCCCCGCGCCGCTGCCGCCCCGACACCGCGCTGCTGCCGCCGCCGCTCCGCCGCCTCGGGGGCCCCGCGCTGCTCCGCGCCGCCGTTCCGCGCCTCCGCGGCGGCTGGAGCCCCTGCCAGCTGTACCGGTACCCTCACGGAGACCCCCGGCCCAACGGCACCGGGCCCTGCACCCGCGGCTGGCACTACGCGCTGCCCGCCGCCGGGCTCCGAGCCAACCTCGTCACACAGGTGGGGTTTGGGGGGTGGGACTGGGGGGCTCCCGGGGCTGGGGACAGCGGGGGACCCCCGGGGCTGGGGCAGCCTGCGCTGCTGGAGGGGACTGAGGGTTCCCTTGGGTAAAGGAGGGGTTAAGGGAGAGACCTGGGAAAGCTGGGGGGTGAATACCTGCGAGGAGCCGGGGGGAGCAAATGGGGGGTCCCAGCCACCGGAGCAAGCTGGGGACTCCAGTAAAGGATCCCACGGGAAAGCTCTGGGTGTGCAGGGGGAGCGAGGTGAACGATCCCATGGATGGGTTTGGAGCTGAGGGGCTGGAGGGTGTCCAGGGCTCTTGGAGTCACCAGTACTGTCCCCTCACATCTGTCCCCTCATTTCTGTTTGTGGGGCGGAGGCTCTCCAGAAGCCCTCCAGGCCCATCCATCCCGGCCCTGTGGGCAGTGCCAGGGGGTCTGCCAAGCCCCCCACGCTGACCCCTCCCTGCTGTGTCCCCCGCAGTGGGACCTGGTGTGTGCCTCTCGCTGGAAGGTGCCCCTGGAGCAGAGCACGCACCTGCTGGGCTGGGCACTGGGCAGTGTCACCGCCGGCCTGGCCTGTGACAGGTAGTGGGGGTCCCCGGGGAGCCCCCGCGGGCAGGGGCCACCGTGCCCAGCCCCTCTCACAGCCCGTCCCTGGCAGGTTCGGCCGCCGTCCCACCTTCCTGCTGTCCCTGGCGCTGGCCGTGGCCCTGGGGCTCGGCGTGACACTGGCTGTGGATTTCCTCATGGTCCTGGTGGCACGGCTGCTCTTCGGGGCCGCGCTGGCAGGAGCTTTCCTCGCCCTCTACGTGGCACGTGAGTGTGATGGGGGCGTCCAGGGGGCTGTGGGGACTGCGGGTGCTCAGGGATGCTCCGGGATGCTCCGGGATGCTCAGGGATGCTCCGGGCTGTGGGATGTGCCAGGGTGCGGGACAGTCTGGAGCGCAGGATGCTCCAGGGCGTGGGATGCTTCGTGTCCTCGGCACCCACTGTGGCCCCCTGCCCCCCTGCCAGGGCTGGAGCTGTGTGACCCCCCGCACCGGCTGGGGGTGACAATGGTGGCCGGATTCTTCTGGATCGCCGGGGAGCTGCTGCTGCCGGGGCTGGCCCTGCTGTGCCGGGACTGGCGGGTGCTGCAGGGCGCTGTCACCATGATCCTGGCCCTGCTGGCCGCCTGCTGGTGGTAAGGACTCCCTCCCCGGGCAGGGGGCTGCGTGGGGCTGCGCTGTGCCCCGGGGCTGGTGCCCCGGTCCCAGCCCGGCACACCCTGCCCGGGGCCGCGGTGGGGATCAGAGGCCACCCGGGGCTCTCCAGAGGAGTGGGAACCTCCCCACCCTGGGTAAATGTTTGCTCAGGTTTGAAGCTGAGGGTTTCTGGGCAGCGTTGCTTTGAAGCCGGGTGGGAAGGTCAGTGCTGGAGGGTGGCCAGGCCCATGGGGAGCCCGGTGACCCGACACTCGTGCCCCAGGTGCCCGGCACTGCTGCTGGAGTCACCGCGCTGGCTGCTGGCCACGCGGCAGCTGGAGAGGGCCAGGAAGACCCTGCAGGCGCTGGCCGAAGACAACTGTCCCCAGGACAGCCTCCTCACGGGTGCGTGGGGGGCTCCGAGCCGTGCCTCTGGGGGTGCTGTGACAGAGCCGGCTCTACCCTGGGTTCCCTTCTCCCGGCAGAGCTGGAGGCCCTGTCCGAGGGGCCCCCGCGGCCCCGGTACCACTCTGTCTGCGAGATCTGCAGCACCAGGGTCATCTGGAAGAACGGCGTCATCCTCGGCTTCGCGGCGTGAGCGCCGGGGGATGGCGGCAGGGTGGTCGTGGGGCGGGGGGTCCCACTCGCGGCCCCCTGACCCCGCTGTCCCTTAGGTTCATCGGCTCCGGCATCCGCCACTGCTTCACCCGCAACCTGGTCCCCCACCTGCCCCACTTCTTCTCCTCCCACCTGGTGCTGGTGGGCACCGAGGCCGCCGCCTGCCTCTTCGTGTGCCTGACTGCCGAGCGCTTCGGGCGCCGCGCCATCCTCCTGCTCTGCACCGTCCTCACCGGCATCTCCTCCCTGCTGCTGCTGGCACTCACCCAGTGTAAGACCCCGGCGGGACCCCCGGCGTGCCTGTCGAGGTGGGTGCGGGATTTGCCCCCTGATGTGCTTCACCCCCTCCCAGACCTGCTGGAGCTCATTGTCCTGACCCTGTCCGTGGTGGGCACGGCCGCCTCCCACGCCGTCACCATGCTCAGCATCTTCTTTGCCAGCGAGGTTCTCCCCACCGTGGTCAGGTAAGGGGGAGCTGCCCCCGTCTTGTGCCAGCCCGGAGCGGGGGGCACGGGGCAGGGCCCCCTCTGAGCGTGTTCCTCCCGCAGGGGCGCCGCCCTGGGCTTGGTCCTGGGGGCCAATTTCGTGGGCAAAGCCGCGGCGCCCATCACCGCCATCCCCAACAGCCGCGGCTTCTTCCTGCACCACGTCGTGTTCGCCTCCTTCGCCATCCTGGCCGTGCTCAGCATCATGTTACTGCCCGAGAGCCAGGGCCGGGGCCTGCCCCAGTCCCTGCAGGACGGCGAGAGCCAGCGCCGCCCGCCCCTGTTCCGCCGCCAGCCCCGCGAGGACCACCTGCCCCTGCTGGCCCCCCAAGCCATCCCCCACGACTATTCCCGCCTGGCCACCTCCACCAAGAGGATGCTGCGCTCCCCGGACGCCCCCCGCGAGATGTAGCCGTGCCCCCCGCGCTCCCCGGGGGGCTCCCCGCTGTCCGGGGGTGTTATGGGAGCAGCGCCCACCCCGCGCTGGGGCCGGATCCCGCCCCAGGAGCAGCGGTGCTGGGAGCCCCGGGGCGGGGGTGAAGCCCCATCGGGGGTGCTGCCGGCTCCCAATAAAAGTGCCTTGTTTCTACGGGTCGCTGCTGTGGGGGGGTCACACACCCCCGCCACCGACCCCCGCTCTTTATTAGGGGGTGACCGCCCCCTCCCCAGCTGTGTGGGGCTCGCCCGGGCGTCCCTCCCGAGGTTTGCTGAGCTGGGCTCTGCGGGGTGGGTGTGAGTGCGCACCCCCCGTACGGAGGCCTCTCGTTGCACACGCGTGTGCAAAGCCGCTCCAGTCGGGCATCCCGTGCGGGTCCGTGCGTGAAGCCGCTGCCCCTGGGCATCTCCTGTGCTCCTGGGCGTGTTTGTGTGTGAGCTGCCCGCTGCCCCGTCCCCTCCCCGGGCGCTGGGGTGTCCCCTCCTGCCCCCCAGCCCCGCTAGTGCCCGTAGAGGTCGGCCAGGCGGCGGAAGCGGGGCCCCCACTCGCTCAGGTAATCGTAGTCCTGGTCCTCGTCCGTCAGGCTGGACACGATGGAGCTGAGGGGGCTGGCGACCGAGCCCGAGCCCTCGTAGTCGTAGATGAGGGCGGTGTCATAGGGGGGCACGCTGGGGTCACTGTCAGCCGCCTCCAGCCCCTGCAGGGACAGGGGTCACCGTCAGCCCTCCGCCCATGGGCGGCTGAAGGCACGGGCGCCGGGCCCTGACCCACCTCGTTGATGAAATCCTCGATGTCGGAGGGGCTGCTGGGCAGCTTGCGGGGGGCCAGGGGGGTCCCGGAGCTGAGCGGGGCGTCCCTGCGCAGGGGGGGCTTGGCCCGGGGGGAGAAGAGCTCGGGGTGCCGGAGCTGGTTGATGTCGTAGGCGTCCTGCGGGGCCGGGAGGGGTTTAGAGGTGCAGGGCTGAGCTGCGGACCCCCGGGACTCCCTGCCATGGGTCCTGCTCACCTGGTCCTCCTCGCCCCCGCCCTGCTCGTCGTAGTTGAGGATGTTGTCGCGCATGTCGTCCCGAGAGCGCTGCAGGAGCCCCTTGCGCAGAGCCCGGCGGCGCCCGCGGACCCGCGCAGCGCCCAGCCCCGCCAGCACTGCGGGGACACGGGGACACGGGGACACGGGGACATGGGTGTGGGCATGCGGAGGCACGGGGGACACGGGGTGATGGCTGGGGTGGGATGCAGTTGGGCTGGGAGGAGGGGTAAGAGTGGAGGTAGGGGTTCGGGTGGGTTTGGGGTGGGAATGGGGTGGGATTGGGGTGGGAATGGGCAATGAAGGAAATGGTTACGGGGGTCTCGATTGAGGTCAGAAGGGGTTGCTGGGTAGGGGGGAGGTGTTGAGGGTCATGGGTTGGGTTGGGTGGGAGGCCAGGATGGGGTGATGCGAGGGGGTCAAGGTGACAGAATGTGCTGGAGGGGTTCGGACCAGGACCAGCACAGGGCTGGGGTGCCGGGGGGCGCGATGGAGGGGTGGAGGAAGGACGGTGGGGGTCTCACTCACCAAGGAGGAGGATGGTGCTGCCCAGGATGATCATGAGAGCCCCGAGGGTGATGCCAGCCCCGGCGGTGGCCGCGGCCAGGACCCCGTCCAGGCAGGTGCCGTCCCGGCCGCAGTGACACACCGAGACGTTCAGCAGCTGCTGCTGCTCCCGCGGGGGGGTCCCCGAGTCCCGGAGCAGCAGCGGGAGCGAGTAGGGCCCCTCGGGCAGCTCCGCCAGCACAGCCAGCACGGCGTGGGTCACTGCGGGGTGGGCAGGGGGTGAGCGGGACCCTCTATGCAGCATCCCCCCCTCCCCGGCTGACCCTCACCATTGAAGCGGGCGAGGCTCCAGTTGCGGGAGAGCTGGGGGTGCTGGGGGCTGAGCTGGAAGTGGAAGGGGGCTCCATGGGGGGGTCGGTCATCGTCGGTGGCCCCCAGGAGCAGTGTCCCCCCGCGTCCCGGCCGCCCGCAGAGCACCCCGGCCTGCGGCTGCAGCTGCGGAGCGTGGTCGTTCACCTCCAGGATCTCGATGGAGAGGGTGCCGGTGGCAGAGAGCGGGGGCTCGGCTGGGGACAGAGCAGAGGGGTCAGCGGGGGCGGCGGGGGCCAGGGGGCAGCGGGGGCGGCTGCTCGCTCACCATCGTCTCGGGCGAGCAGCAGGGCGATGTACCAGCCGCCCTGCAGGAAGGCGGACGGGTGCAGCAGCTCCCGCTTGGTGCGGACGGTGCCGGCGTGCGGCTCCAGCTGCAGCCAGTCCGCGGGGTCGTAGAGCAGCGCGTAGCTGTGGGCGAGGGGTGCGTGAGCCATCCCCCAACCCCCGCCCGGGTGCCGGGGGGGGCGGGAGGGGAGCGGGACTCACGTGAGGGTCTGGATCTGGTGGGTGTCGGGGTCGCTGGCGGTGTAGGTGGTGATGGGGGTGCCCGGGGGTGTCCCCTCCAGGACGCTGATCCGCCGCGGGTTCTCGCGGAACACGGGAGCCTCGTTGACGTCCCGCACCCGCACCCGCACCGTGGCCAGGGCCCGGGGGCTGGCGGGGACCGAGGGCTCCAGCGGCCGCTCGTTCTGCACCGACACCGTCAGCTCGAAGCGGTCCCGCACCTCGTGGTCCAGCGGCTGCGGGAGGGGCCAGGGGTCAGCCGAGCCATGAGACCCCCGGTGCCCCCCGGCTGCCCCGTGCCCACCTTGACCACGGAGAGCACGCCGTCGTTGGTGTGGGGGTCGGTCCGGATGGCGAAGGCGCCCTCGGGGTCGCCCTCCAGGATGGTGAATTTGGCCAACCAGCTGGGCGAGCCCGCCAGGTCCTTGTCGTGCACAAAAACCTTGCCCACGTCCACACCCGCCGCCTGCTCCTCCACCTCCATGGAGAACTGGGGGAGAGAGGTGTGGGGTGGGCTCTGCCCCTCTGGGATGCTGCATTCCCCCGCGGGGGGCGGCAGCTCCCGCCCCGCTGACCCCGGCACGGCCGCTACCTCCTCCTTGGTGAACTCGGGAGGGTTGTCGTTGATGTCCTCCAGGTAGATGACGGCCATGGCCGTGGTGGTCAGCCCGTCCCCGGACATGTCGGCCGCCTGCACCGTCAGGTTGTACACCCCCATGGTCTGTGGGGAATGAGGGGGGCGGAGCTGAGCCCCTCCAGCCCCCAGGGAACACAGAGATCCCCCAGCTGCTGCCCACCCGCCCTGCTCCATGGACGGAGCTGTGGTTTCACCAAGTGGGGTGTCCGTGGCTGCCCCGAGTTCCCTCCATTCCCACCGGGGTGAGCCCATCCCGCTACCTCCCGGTCCAGGCCGGGCCGTGCGGTGCAGATCTCCCCGGTGGTGGCGTTGATGCTGAACATCCCGGCAGAGCCCTGCTCCAGGATGGAATAGCGCAGAGCCGCGTTATCCGTGTCGGGGTCGTCGGCGTCGGTGGCATCCACCGTCATCACACAGGTCCCTGTGACCGCAGGAGCGCCCGTGGGTGCCGGCACAGGGCTGGCTCGGTCCCCCCCAGCCCAGCCCAGCCCCCCCGGCTGGTCCCACCTGGCTCAGCCCCCTCCAGCACACGCCCGGTGAACACGTCCTGCCGGAAGAGCGGCCGGTTGTCGTTCTGGTCCACCACGATGATCTCCAGGTCAGTGGGGTCCTCCAGGGTGACACCGCCCAGGTCCAGTGCGAAGGCTCTCAGCTGTGGGTGCAGAGCGAGGGGGTCGGGGTCTGGCTGGGGACCCCGGGGAGGCTGTGGGCACCAGGAACATCCTTACCCGGTAGCGATCGTTCTCCTCCCGGTCCAGCATGGCGTTGAGGAAAACCTTCCCGCTGAACTTGTCGATGGAGAAGATGCCCAGGGGCTCCTCATCCACCCCCGGCCCTTTGATGCTGTAGATGACCCCTCCGGGCTGCTGCTTGTCTGACTTGATCTGCCCCAGGAAAATCGGGGCTGGGGATCCCAGGCTGGGGGTCTGTCCCCTGTGCAATCCCCCTGCCCGAGGCGTCCCCGCCCTGCGAGCCGGGAGGGAGGGTGGGGGGCTCTCAAATACCTGCACCAGGAGGTGGGGGATGCGCTTGTGGTTCTCCGAGACACTGATGGGCGGGATCACCCAGGCCCTCTTCACCCGCCGAGGGGCCTCGTGCTGCCGCCAGGCCTGGGGGGCTGCAGGGCCGGGCTGGGCTGGGCTGGCACCCTGGGGGCACACGGTGCTGCCAGTGACCCCCAAACCTCCGGAGTGGGGCAGAATGCCAGGGCAGCAGGCAGGGGCTGCACCTGGGCTGGGTGTGCAGTGGGGTACACGGTGCTGGGGTGCTCAGTGCTGATGGGGTCGGGTCTGGGGGAGTGCAGAGGCCACCCAGCTTCTCCAGGAACCTCATGTCAGTGTCCCCTGGCACCCCGATGTGATGGTGATGGGTGTCCTGCTGGGCTCACCAGAAAGGGGTGCCCCACAAATGACCCCGGTGGTGCCCTGGGCATGGGCTGTGCCCCACAGGACCCCTGGGGGGGCACCTCGGGCAGGCAGCACCTACCGTGGTCTCCCCCCCATGTCACCATCACCACACGGATGTGGCAGCGAGGGTGGGGGGTCAGGGATCAGTTCAGGCTGTCAGCGTGACCTGGGGGACAGGGCTGGGCTGCTGGGGGGAGCAGAGGGAGTTGGGGGCCTGGGGTGGAGCTGGGGGCTGTGAGGGATGGAAACAAGGGGAACAGAGGTGCTGGTGGGCTGCAGTGGGGTCAGGGAGCTGTGGGGACAAGGATGGGTTGTGGGGATGTGCGAGACAAAGGTCAGGGATTTGGGGTGACTGGGGGGGGGACCCGGAGCCATGGGGAGTGTGGGAGGTGGGAGCTGGGGGTGGGGAGGGGCCAGGGAACCTCGCATGCAGCCGCCGTCCCCCAGCGCATTCCTCCCTTTCCTGCCCCGGGGACAGGCGCTGTCCCTCCCGCCCCGAGGAGGGAGCACATCTGGGCAGCGCCGGCCTTGCACCCACATCTGTGCCCAGCTGTGCCTGCACCGCTGGCTGCCGGAGAGCCCTGGAGCCCCAGGGGCCGCGTGTGCGCCCTGATGGGGGACGGGTGGCTGTGCCGGGGGTCCCGGGGATGGGGATTGGGGGGGGTGGGCTTGTACCAGCCCCACGGGGTGGGCAGGACAAGGGGTTGGTTCCGAGGCTCAGGGGCTGCGCTGTGGCCTCCAGGTCTTTCTCTGAGCTCTTCTCCAGCAGGAGAAACCCCCTGCCCGTCCCTGGGGGCGGCTGGAGCTGGGGGGGATCGGGATGTGAGGGAGGGACACTGGGGACCCTGTTCTTGTGGGGGCTGCCCTGCAGATCCCCTTTCCTTCCCCTGCCCTGAAGCAGCCGAGCACAGGATCCAGGCCAGAATCCCAACGGCCCCATGTGGCTCAGGCCCGAGAGCAGAATGAGGGGCTCTGGGGGAATGTGAGTGGGCAGGGGGGTGCAGGGGGGTCTGGGACCACAGTCGGGGTGGAAAAAAGAGAAGCAGGGTGTCTTTAAGTGCCTAACCCTCCCCCAGATCCCATCTCAGCTCATCCCGGTCACAGGCACGGGCAATGTGCCGGAGCCGCAGGCCCCCCCCTGCCACCGCCATCTGTGGGGTGGGAAATGCCTCAAGAGGGGCTCCGAGCCCCCATCACCCCCAGCCCCATCCCCGCTGCCCCCAAGGACGAGTCTCCACGCGGTTTGGGGTCCGGCCGACCCCCGGCTCTGCCTGCAGGCTCCCCATCCCAGCCAGCCCTCCTGGGCCACGGAGCTGGGGGTCCCCATCCCACCCGGTCCCACCCCGTCCCCTCGGGGTCCCCGCGCCCCTTACCCGAGCGCAGAGCGGGGCGAGCAGGCAGGCGAGGAGGAGCGGGGGGCCCATGGCGGAGCGGGGCACAGCCCGGCCGCCGGCCCCGAGCTAAAATAGCGGCGGGACTGGCTGAGTGACAGCACATGTGCTGCGGGCACCCGACCCCCCCCGCGGGCAGCTGGCCCCACCGCCCCCGGCCCGCAGCCCCTGCCCTGCCCGGCCCGGCGGGGGCCCGACGGGGGAGATGCGGGGGGCGTGGAGGGATGCAGGGGGGCGCGGGGGGGTCCCCGCTGGCCGGGCCGGGGGTGCGCAGCCCCGGGCAGGGCGGGCGGAACGCGGCAGCTGCCTCCGGGCGCGCTCCGGGGATGCCGCGACGGGGCGGGCGGGAGGGGGAGACCCGGGCCCGCTGCCCCCCCGGCTGCTCCGGAGCCGGGACAAGGACCGGCATCGGCACCGGGACAGGGACCGAGACAAGGACAGGGACCAACTCTGGCAGCGGGACAAGGACTGGCATCGGCGCCGGCACCGAGACAGGAACAGGCTCCGACACCGACAGTGGGACAGGGGCCTGGACCGGGACCAGAACCGGGATCAGGACAGGGAGAGGGACCAGAAACGATTCTTCCCGCCCCGCTCGGCCGCGCCTCCCGTCGGGGCGAGCCCGCCCGTCTATTCCCGGCCGTTCCCGGTGCCATCCATCAGTGTTGGCGTCGGGGCCCGTCCCAGTGCGGGGTCGGGAGAGGGACCGGCAGCATCCCGCGGTCCTGGCGGATTCCCACCGGCCGAGGGCTGATCCGGGAGCCCCGACAAGGCTCTCGATCCCGGCGCTGTCCCCCGACCCCCCGGTCCCGGTGCTTCCCCCGACCACCCCGGCCAGTCCCAGTGCTGCCCTCGGTCCCCGCGGCCGGTCCCGGTGTTTTTCCCGAGCCCCGGGGCCTGTCCCGGTGTTTTTCCCGAGCCGCGGTGCCTGTCCCGGTGTTTTTCCCGAGCCCCGGGGCCTGTCCCGGTGCCGCCGCCGTGCAGTGGCACCAGGTGGCAGCATCGTCGCGGGCACCGGCTCCGGTCCCGGCGGTGCTCGCAGCTCGCGGTGCCGCACCGGGGAGCGACCCCCGCCCGCCGGGGCAGGGTCCCGGGGATCCCGGTGCAGCAGGGATGGAGAGCCGCTACCCCCCGCGCAGGGCGAAGGGGTCGAGGGGTTCTTGCCCTCCCGGGAAAGCGAGTCCTGGGCCTGGCAGGGAAGCGTACAATGTGTCGGTGACACTGGTGGCACCATCTCGTCCCTGCTCGGCAGCTGTGGGGACCCCCGACCCGAATTGTCCCTTCCTGGGAACAAAGCCCTCGGTGCCCCCCCCTGCGGGTCACGGGGACGGGGGAACAAGGCTTAGGAAAAGGGACACAGGAGGAGGGATGCAGGATGTGTCCTGTCCATACCCAGGAGCTGAGGGATGGTGGCAGGGCTGTCGGTGTCCCCAAGGACGTGTCACGAGCGGGTGAGCGCCGGGCACGGGTGACCCGCGGCGTGGCCGGGCCGTGGCTCGGGCAGCGGCGCTCACTTGCCCGTCTGTCTGTCCGATCCCATCCGTCCGCGCCGCTGCCCCGTCACCCCGCATCAGTGTCAGGGCGAGGAGCCGGCCCGGCGGCGCTGGCCGGGGGTCCTGGCGGCTGCCTCTGACGAGCCGTGGCAGCGGGGCGGCAGAGCAGATGTTCCCTGCCACCGGCACGGCGGCGCGGGGGTGGCAGATGTGACAGGCTGTGACAAGGCGCCAGCCCCGCTCGTGGGGACGGGGCTGCGGGGGGAGCACGGCAGCGGCTGCAGCACGACAGGGACCCCCGGGTCCCCTGCTGTCCCCGCACTGACATCTCCTGTCCCTTCAAACTGGGGCTCCCACTGCGGCACAGCGATTTGGGGTGCCACAAATCTACAGGACTACAACTCGCCTCGCTGCTCTGGGTGCTGGCTCACCTGATTTTGGAGGGTTCCCCAAGCGTCAGGGGCGGTGGGACCAGTTTTACCGCACAGTGTGTGGTGGTGTCACCCTGAAAACTCAGCTTCTGAGCTTGCTGACATAGTTTTCTGAGGACTTTCCCAGGACAGTAACTATAAACATAGATATGTGTACATTCTTTCTGTTACACGTCTTGTGATGGGCATCTCTCATGGCCAGTGCAGTGAGAAAGTGTTATCCTGACCATCCCATCCCTGGCTGTGGTCACAAGCCTATAAATCCTGGGAAGAAAAATAAACTTGCTTCTTCCATTCACCACACCTTGACCTGTGTCCGCGTGATCTATTCATCTTCAGCAGCAACATGGTGGGACCAGTTGTACCCCAAAGTTTGTGATGGGACCAGTTGTACCCCAGTGTGTGGTGGGACCAGTTGTACCCCAGTGTGTGGTGGGACCAGTTGTACCCCACAGTGTGTGGTGGGACCAGTTGTACCCCAGTGTGTGGTGGGACCAGTTGTACCCCACAGTGTGTGGTGGGAGCAGTTGTACCCCACAGTGTGTGGTGGGAGCAGCCACAGCTCCAGTGCAGGGGGCAGCTGGACCCGTCACGACCCCAGTGTGGCACCAGTCGTGTCCCTCACGTGTGGTGCAGTGGGACCAGCTGTGACCCCAGGGCAGTGACTGGGGGTCAGGGCAGTGCCCAGGAGGGCAGAGGGAGCAGCTGGGAGTGCAGAGGTGCCGCACGCCGGCACAGCCCCATAAAGCCACCGGAGCTTGGATTTTATATGGCAATAAAAGATAATGTCAGCTATAAAGTGCTGGAGCGGGGGGGGACAGAGGGGTGGGCAGCCCCCAGCTCCTCGGGGACACCCCAGCAGGGCAATTCCTCCTCGGGCCGAGCGGGTCCCCAGCTGCCCCAGGCTTGGGGACACCCCCGGCACTGTCACAGGCTGAGGTTAAGGTCAGTGCGTTAAAGCTGCTGCTTTGGGTTGTTGTTGTTGTTTTAATGGTTTTATTGGGTGATGCTGGGCCGGGCCTGGCAGGCCCTAATGAAGGAGATTGATGGCTTAATCGCCTGCAGCCATTACCGGGTAATTGAATGGTTGTGTACATATGATCCCACCGCCAATGCCGATGTGGCTGGCAGGAGAAGCTCTGGGGCTGGGGGGACACACGGAGCCCCCCCTGCACCCCCAGGGATGTGGTGTGGAGGGAGCAGAGCCCACGGCCTTGGGACCCCCATCCATCCCCGCGGTCCCGGCTGTGTTGGGTGTTCCTGGAGGTCTCCAGGTTCATCCAGTGGTGCCAGGTCACCCCATCCAGCTCAGCTCCAGCCAGGCCACTGTGTGCAGGTGCTTTAATGAGGCTTTTAATGAACAGCTCCCACCCACAGGGATGCACAGCACGAGGGTCCAGCACGGATGGCAGCCCCAAACCGGGGGTCACCCCTGACCACCCTCCCTGCGGGAATCCCCGAGGAGCAAACCTGGCAGAGCCCCAGGCAGGTCCCTGCACTGAGGTGTGAGTCAAACTACTCATTCTGTGTGTGACAACCAGGTGTTTTACAGTATTTGCTACCTGTGATCATCCATCAAAGCAATCGATAGCGTTCCTGCAGAGTTTTATTAATGATCTTGTCACCGGGCTGGTGCGGGGTGCCCGGGGTTGTCGAGAATGATAGATCATTAAGAGCTTTTGCTGCTATTTATTCTCCAGTGACCTTGTCTCTCTCCATTGTTGCTTGCTTAAGAGTTATGAATGCGAGACATGATAATTTGATATTGATCTATTTGGTAAGTTAAAAAATTTACTGCATCGTTGATGTTTTAACAAAGGATCGGCTCGGGCCCTCCCGCTGGTGCTCGGCTGCACACGTGTCCCTGTGCCCGAGGGGTGGGACACTGAGAGGTGGCTCTGAGCTCTGCCTGTCCCTGGTGTCCCCATCTCCTTCTGAGCCTGAAGCACCGAAATCCAGGAGATGCCACAATGGGCAGGGTGTTGGGATGGACAGATCCCTGTGCAGTGGGGTGGAGAAATCCTGTCCCCATCCACATCCCCTTCCCCTTTTTCCCAGCCCCACTCTCATCCCATCCCCTCCCTGCCTGCTCTGGCCAGCACCACGTGCCTGCCACGGTCCTCTCCATGTTCTCTACATGTCCTCCCAGATTTTTGGGGCTCTGGTGACCCTAACAAAGGAATCCCTTGTGTTCCTCCTGCCCTTCCTGGTGCTTCCAGAGCCTCATCAGCTGCTGGGAAAGGCTGGAGCTCCCTGTCACCCCCTCAGCACTGGGCAGGATCAGACCAGATGGACCCACTGGGGCTGGCAGCTCGTGTGTGGAGTCAAACAGGGACAAACTCCCATGGACAGAGGTGGGATTTACCAACAGTGCACTGGGATCACTCGGTGCTGGCAGATGCATTGGATAACACAGTATTTATGTGTGATTTTGAATTTATTTAGTTCTGCTGGGAAATCATTCCCTGTGAAATTGGTGAGGTCCTGGCACAGGGTGCCCAGAGCAGCTGTGGCTGCCCCTGGATCCCTGGAAGTGCCCAAGGCCAGGCTGGACAGGGCTTGGAGCAGCCTGGGGTAGTGGGAGGTGTCCCTGCCCATGGCAGGGGGTGGAACATGATGGGCTTTAAGGTCCTTTCCAGCCTAAAACATTCTGGAATTCTGTGATTCCTACAAAGAGCTCCCACACAAGGAAGCCCTAACTGCAGCTCTGGCTCAGCTCAGCCAGGCAGGAAAAATCATATTTTATTGGACATTATTCAAGGACTAGGCTGCAGTGAGCCCAGACCTGCCCAGGACCATCCCTGTGGCTCCTCCTCAGGGGCAGAGCGGCCGTGGGTCAGGGCCAAGCCCCCCCAGGTGGGCACTAGGCTGGATAAAAGCGCTTCAGAAGCTCCTTTTTGTTGACTTTGCCCATCTGGTTGCGCGGGATCTCGTCCACCACGATCAGCTCTGTCGGGATGGTGTAGGGAGCCATGGTGTCCCTGCAACACCAAACCGCAGCTGTTCCAGGTGGGGCAGGACGGGCTGAGCCTCCCCGGGAGCACCCTCAGCCCCACCTGCGACCCCCGCCCACATCCCAGCAGCCCATTTAAGCTCAGCCCCTCTGGAGATGGGCGGTGGGGTGGTTTTTTTCCCCAGTCTGTCTCTGCAGGGAGCAGCTCATCCCTGGGGACTCCTCGGTGGCTGTCCCCGAGGGCAGGGACAGCAGCAGCCGTGTGAGGAGCGCAGGACCCCGCGTGTTCCTGTGCCGGTCCGGAGGGCACCGCGGGTGAGCCGCTCCCCCGGGAGCGTGCGGGGCATTTACCGGAGCTCATCAGCCCGGGGGCTCCTCCTGCCTTCTGCTGCCCCTGTGCCACCAACCTGGGGCCGTGCCCGGCTCCGGCAGCGCCCTGGCACTGACCCGAGTGTGAGATCCCGAGCGTGCCGAGCCCTCGGAGCCCCGGCCGGCCGCCTCCCCCCGCCGCCAGCAGCACCCGGCCAGATGGAGCCGCTAACTCGGGATGGCGCCGGGGAGCGCCACCGGAGGCGAGAGCCGCAAAATGAATCACTCTGAAGAGGGACATGTGTCTCCTGCCAGGGAGTGCGAGAACGGGGGCCAATTGAACCTAAGTGACAGAGAAAATAAAGGGGAGAGACAGGGAGAGGCGGGCGGGGGCCGGAGCACAGCCCGACCCTCCGGGGCTTTGCGTTCAAGGGCACCGCAGCAACGTCCCTGTCACAGAGCTGGGGACAGCGATGGAAGGGACGTGCAGGGAAAGCTCTGGGAGAGGGGCAGGGGGAGTGCAGGGGGGCTCAGCAAAGTCCCCTGCCTCACACCAGGGATCCCCAGAACAGCCTGCGGGATCCCCAAGGGTACAGGTGGGGGATGAAGGGATCTCCTTGTTCCTGCCAAGAAATTTAGGGATGAGCAGCCACCTTAAACATAGTGAGCATCTCTCCTGTGAGGAAAAGCTGAGAGAGCTGGGCTTGTTCAGATGGGAAAAGAGGAGACTTTTTATGAGAGACTTTATAGGGCCTGGAGTGCTTGGACAAGGGGGAGCGCCTTCAAACTGCCAGAGGGCAGGGATGGGTGGGATACTGGGAAGGGATTGTTCCCTGTCAGGGTGGGCAGGCCCTGGCACAGGTGCCCAGAGAAGCTGTGGCTGCCCCTGGATCCCTGGAAGTGCCCAAGGCCAGCTTGGATGGGGCTGGGAGCAGCCTGGGATGGTGAAAGGAGTCCCTGCCCATGGCAGGGGGTGGAACTGGATGAGCTTTAAGATCCCTTCCCACCTAAACATCTTCATGACTGTGATCCTATGACATGTCCCTGATGAGGACACTGCTGGCTTTGAGCCTGCTGTCCCTGTGTCCCTCCCCATGGGGGTCTCACCTGGCCCAGTCCTTCAGCTCCCTGACGGAGAGCATCTCGCCCTTGCGCAGCTTCACCACGGCGCTGACGCGCTGTCCCCACACCATGTCCGGGGGCCCGATCACCGCCACGTCTGCAGGGACAGCAGGGGCTGCACTCAGCAACCTCAGCAGCTCCACGTGGCCACAAGAGAGGTTCAGGTGTGAGGAGGAAAATGCCACGGGATGTCAGCACGGGAAAACACCGTGGGATTCTGTGCTGGCACAAGAGCAGAGCTTTTCACCATGGAAAAGGCAGGAAGCTCCAGGATTTCAGGATTTGGACTCAAGGGGGAGGAAAACGATGTAGAGAGTGGAAGTGGAAGATGAAGAGAAGTGGAGCTGGGAGCGCCACTTCTGACCCCTTGCACAGGGTCATGCACAAGGGCAGGGCAGATCTAATTACAGCCTCATTTCCAAAATCAGCCGAGCTGCTGCCGACTCAGCTCCGGCCCTGGGAGAGCAGGAGCTGTGGGATTTAAACATCCCCTCGTGGGAGGGGGGCTCCAGGCACGAGCCCTTGGGAGCCTGGTGCACCTGCTGAGGCAGGGCTGCCCCCAGAGCAGTGTCCCCTCTGGGCAGGGAGCAGGAGCACAGACCTGTGATGTGGGGGTGTGTGAGGAGGTGACGCTCCACCTCCAGCGCGCTGACTTTAAACCCTCCGTTCTTGATGATGTCCACGGAGGTGCGGCCCCTGATCCAGTACACTCCATCCTTGTACACTGCTGTGTCTCCTGGAAAACAAACAGCTCCATCAGAGGCTGTTCCCTCTGCCTTTCCTGGCGTGTGGCACCCTGGTGGTGCTGCAAGGGGGAATGGCTTCCCACTGCTACAGCAGGCGTAGATGGGATATTGGGAAGGAGCGTGGGGAGGCACAGCTTGCCCACAGCAGCTGTGGCTGCCCCATCCCTGGAAGTGTCCAAGGCCACGTTGGACAGGGCTTGGAGCCACCTGGAATAGTGGAAGGTGGAATGAGATGAGATTTTAGGGCCTTCCAAACGAAACCATCCTGTGATTCTGAAAAAAAACCCAAAAAAACGTGGGGAGTGACATTGGGAAAAGGAGTTTGTCCTGAGCAAGGTGTTTGGTCCAACCTGTCCTTCCCACAGGTGTGATTCCCATAATCAGCCCAGCCCAGGCACCACAGGATGTGCCAGCAGTGATGCTGTTTTCACAGCCCATTTCCAGCTCACCTCTGGCACTGTGGAGTTGGCATGAGGTGCAGCAAAGGCCCAGGGATTTACACTGCCAGGGCAAGGAAACACCAGAATCAGTCCTGAAAATCCAGGCTGTTCCCCAGAAGAGCTGTGTCCCTGCTCAGCTGGCACCTGCCAAAATCCTGAGCAGCTCAGCCAGAGGATGATTAATTGCTCCTGTATTTGCCTGCCCCTTGGCCCTCTGTGGATGTTGAAGGCAGTCTGGAATGTTCTGAAATTGGGGGAAAGTTTGAAACTGGGGCTCTCTGGGCGTTTGGCTGCTTGGAGTGGGAAGGAAGTTGTGGCTGCTGTGATGAAGTGCCTTCTGCACCCAGATGCTGTGGTGTGTGACTGACACACGATGGGACAGGGGACATTAATTAAACGGTGGCACTGGGAGAGGCAGGAGCGGCTCATTGACACGGACAAGACGGGGAGAGGAGAGAGAATTCAGCCCTGGCTCAGTGGCACCCAGTTCCCGTGTCATTCTTTGGGATGTCAGCACAGGAAAACAGCCACGTTTGCTTTTCCTCTGCCCTGATGGGGTGAATGATCCCTGGACAGTTCTCTCTGCTCCCCTCCCATCCCCGTGCTTCCCACAAGCTTCCCACACGGATCCCTCTGTTCCACCGGCAGCACAGCACAGCGAGGGGATGTCACATTATTATTGTGACTATTGTGAGCTCCTGGGACCAGCTCTGTAATTCCCCCCATCTCTTCCTTTTCATCTCCTCTCCAGCATCAGGTCCTGGCTGTCACTTCCCGCGCTGACAGCCCGGAGTGCTCTGGGGGACGCCATCCGCTGAGGACAGCCCCGTTACCCTCTGCCCTGCACCATCTGCTTCCAGCCCAGCACATCAGGCAGCCTCTGCAGTGCCACATCCAGCATTCCCCGCTTCCCAAGCCAGCAGGGAATTCCCAGGGAGTGGGAGAACTCTGGGAACTCCCAGACCAAGGAGACCAGTCAAAAGGATGCTGAATTTGCTCAAGGACTGTCCCCAGCAGTGCTGAGTGTCACTTCCAAGGTGGTGCTGCCCCGAGAGCCACAGCAAGGACTGTGCCTGTCTTCCCAGGGCTCACAGGTGAGTCCCTTGTCCCATGAGCCCAGCAGCCCTTGTGCTGTGTTCCATCCATCCCAGCTGCTCCATCCAGCGGGATGCAGCTCACAACCACAACCAGCACTCCCTGCCCTCGGCCAGGGAGCTGCACCAGAAAGGGAATTTTGGCTGATTTGGTGTCTGTGACACCCCACCTCCTCCTCTGCCTGCCTGGGCCACTCCAGCCAGCTCCTGTCAGCACACAAAACCGTGGCAGCAGAACCTCACGGCGCGTGGCTGACGCCGGAGCTGCTGAGGCCGTGGGATTATTGCTTCCCTGACAGCAGCCGGCACCGCTACCTTTGGATTTGTTTCAAGATGCTCAGTGGGCATCTGTTCTGTGAAATGTTAAAGGCTCTGCTGAGCTGCATGTTGAGCAGGCTCTGCGCCGGCGGGGGCTGCCCTTTGCTGGAGTTACAGGCGGTTATAGATACATTTATCCAGTTAAAAGCATAGAATTAGGGAAAGGTTTGGGTTGGAAGGACCTTAAACCCATCCAGTGCCACCCCCTGCCATGGAAGGGACACCTTCCACTGTCCCAGGCTGCTCCAAGCCCTGTCCAACCTGGCCTTGGACACTTCCAGGGATGCAGGGGCAGCCAGAGCTGCTCTGGACAACCTGTTCCCACCCCTCACCACCCTCCCAGCGAGATGCAGGAGACACGTGCAATGGAGACCAACATTTCCCTACTCAAACTGCAGAGATTTCTGCCATGAGGTTCTTCAAGTTGCAAAATCCTCACTGCAAACACGAAAAGGCCCTTGGGACTCTGCTGTAGTTTGTGCACCTCCTTCACTGAGTGCTGAGACCTTGTGGGGACCGACAGGCTGCCCAAGCTGCTTCCCAGGATGTGGAGAACAAGAGCCCCTTTGCTCCTCGAGCTGAGCTGCAGGATCAAGCCCTCACCTGTGTCAACACCCTCACCCACGGGGCAGTTTGTTCCTAGCAAACACAGCACAATTCCCACATCAAAGCTGCAACCAACTATTGACCTAGGGAACACTTTGGCTCAAGAAAAGCAACGCTGAGTGGCTTTGGGGAGCTCTGAGATAGCTGAAGTATGCATAAAAAAAGACTTTTTAGGTAATTCAAGTGACTTCAGCCTGGTCTAGATAGAGGCTCAGGAATGTTCTAGGATCTGCTGGACAAACAGGGATAGTGTTGGCCTCGCACTGGGGCTCTGTGAGTCCAAGAGTTCAACCCTGCACACAGGTGATGAGGAGAGGTCAGCACCCCGGAGCTGCCCCCAGGAGGAGCCCACCCCAGGCACACCAGCCCTGCTCTGGGGGACAGATGTCACTGGGAAGCCTGGGAGGCTGTTTGGTAACAGGTGTCACCAGCTTGGTGGCCGTGACAGCGCGGCTGCGACGTGCGAGCCGAGATCTGGCACGCGGAGCCGCGCTGAGCTGCAAACTGTCCCACGGCACTCCTGGAGCTGCTGCCTCACCCCACGTTATTCCTGCACCCACTGCTCTGTGCTCAGAGCTCCAGAGGGGAGCTCCAGGTGTTTCCCTGCTCAGAGGGGATGGGAGGAAGGACAGCACGGCCACCTGAGGACGTGCACTCCCAGCTTTGAAACCAAATGCCACCAGCAGAGCCTGGGCCAGCAGCATCATTCCCAGGGGATTTGGCTCTTTGCAGCTGTGATGTTCCCCCCCATGCCTGTCACAGCTCCAGCAGACCAAGTGCTGCTCAGCAGAAAATACCAAGAAACAGCAAATCTCCCCTTTTGAAAGGCAAATGATTTTGCTGATTATTTCAGCCTCCTGCTCTGAAGGCTGTTAATGCTCTAGTCAGGAGCTCCAGGGGCCGGAGCGGTGCTGGGAATGCTGGGGGGCTCTTCCCTGCCAGCAGCAGGATGTGGTTGGAGCACTTTCAAACATTAATTAGACCTTTTTGCTGTTAATGAATCACTCCTGATTTTTGCAAACTCTTGGCTTTCAAATGCTCCACGCAGAGCTCAGCCCAGTGCTCCTCAGAGCGGGGACAGAGAGCAGGAATGTGTCACAGCCACTTTTCCAGGTGACACGGACCTGCAGGGACACAGAAGAGCTCCTCTGGGGACAGTCACCACGTGCCACCCACGGGCAGCCAGCAGAGCTCCTTCAGACCACAAAGTGCACCTTGCTCTTTTGGGAGCCTTTATGGTTTGTTTTTCCCAAACTCCAGGAGGAATTCCCTGCTGTCAGCTGTTCTCCTGCCACGATGATCCCTCATTTCCAGAGGGAAGAGCCGGAGCACTGCACTCACCCTCCTGCATTCCTCTGGAATTGCTGCTCTCACCAAGTGAGTGTGTGGGGGAACTAGCAAGCTCGCAGCTGGAAAACCCCCAGGAAGCTTGCAGGAAGGCAGTTGGAATAATCAGTCTTTGCCCTTCTCTGGTGCCTTTCAGCAGAGGATCTCCAAGCACACTGACCCAGAGGCTAATCAGGCAGAAAGGGAACAGCTGGCAGGACAGCACTGGGATGTGAACGGCCTCGGTGGGATCAGGAGTGGCCTCACCCACCATGGAGCAATGGGCAGGAGGTTCTGGATCTCTGCTCTACCCTGGCATTAACTCCTACCTGCCTCCCACTTCCCTGAAATCACTGTTGATGCTGCTGGTCCATCAGGCTGAGGCAGAGCTCATCCTCTGGCAGAGACACACCTCGCTGATTATGATTGTGATTTATTTTCCAGGTAGGATTGGTCCAACAGCCTGGGCAGGTGATGAAGAGCCTGAACCCTGGTCCTGCTCCTCACCACCTGGGAGAGCAGAGCCAAAATCCAGGAGCTCAAACCCCCTTTGCCAGGTGAGGATTTTGTGGGAGCAAGTCTCCAACCCCAGCACCCACATTTGGATGGGACACGCAGGGGCCCAACCAGGGCTTGTGATGGTCCCCTGACCACTCAGGGGCAGCTGTGGGGCCCCACCTGGCAGGAAGGTCCTCCTCCATCCTCCTTCTTTCAGCAGTTTTCCTGCCTGCAGATCAGCTCCAGCAGCACACCATGGAAATGCTCCTCCACAGGCTTTGGAGTTCTGCAGCCACAAGCTCCATGTGCCCATCACATTTCTTGTGTGCTTTCAGGTTCCCCTGCTCCTTCCAGGGCAGTTCAGTGTCTCACCACTCTCTTAAACCCATGGGAATGACTTTGTGCAGGTAGCACAGGCACAGTGGGGCTGGGAAGCTGCTGAGTGTGGCACAGCAGTGACATTCCTGTGGTCACTCTGCCTCTCTTCCCGTCCCTCTGGGCACAAGAGCTCCCTGTGCAGCTCCCCAGCCCAACGCTGTAAGAAATGGTTTCTTCCCATTCCCAGGGGCTCCTGTGCTGGAGAAAAGCCACGTGGGGTGGATAAATCATTATAAGGCAAGTGCTAAAGGCTTTTTATAGGAATTAGATAATCCATCCCCTCTGTGGCCGTGCCGTGGGATGGGCGGCCAAGCGCTGCCTCTCCGTCACGGACATCCACCTTTCCCTCCCCCCGTGCCATGAAAACTGCATCCACAGATCCCCCATCTGCTCACATACATCACATACTTCACTCCAGTTTATTAGCTGGAATAAATCATAAATATTTCATTATATATCAACGGCGCTCGACTCTGGGAAGGCGCAATCCATCACCCCGACGTTCCCCGCGACCTGCCGCCGTGCAATAAGCTTTCCAGTCTATTAAACAAGATTGATACAGTGTGCCAGGCTGGACTGGGGGGATTTATTTATGGAGCACTGGGAGAGGGAGGGCATGGAAAGCGTGGGGCTGCTCCTGGGCAGCCCAACCACAAACCCTGGAGCAGCAAGAGGCAGAGTCCTCCTCCAAGCGTGTCGTGGGAGTAGAAGAATCGTGGAATTGTGGAATTATTTCGCTTGGAAAAGGCCCTTAAGACTGTCTGTTCCACCCGTTGCACAGCACTGCCAAGCCCAGCACTAACCCGTGTCCCCAAGTGCCACATCCTCATGGTTTTTAAATCCCTGCAGGGATGGAGACTCCACTGCTGCCCTGGGCAGCTGTGCCAAGGCTGGACAGCTCTTCCCATGAGGAAAGCTCCCCTAATATCTAAGGATGTTGGATATCAGGGAAGGCTGCTTACTCTTGTCCTTCCCTAGGAGAAGAGATGGCAAAGCAAGGTGCAACTGAAGCAACATCCTGCCTCCAGCAGGGACATTCTAGAATGTCCCCAGCTCAGGAAATTCCACCTGATCCTCCCAAGTGAGACCTCTCTCCAAGCCTCATCTCCCTGCAGGACCAACAGCACCCTCAGTGTGAGTGACTCTGGTTGAATCCTGGGCCTTGGGTGAGTTACCAGCACTCGAGAGATGCTCGGGAAGGTGCAGCTCTCCGTGATCCAGAGCCTCTCCAGCACTGCTGGGATTGATTGGAGGCATCCCTGCTCCTGAAGGGATTGACGCCGCCTCGGCAGCGGTGATGTATGTGCAGAGATCTATTTAATGAAATGCTAAATGATAGGCTAAATAACTGAGCAACTTTAGCTTGATTTATTGGGTGGAAGTGAGGAATGCATGTCCCTGCTGTCAGCCATCTTGGCTGCCAACAGAGGTCACGAGCACTAATTGTAGCTAATTAACATTAATTAGACTTGGGAAAGACTGGGTCTCCTCTCCCCAGTCATCCCCATCCACCCCAGCCCTTCAGCACTCACATTCCCTGGAACCAGGCTGCGTTCCCAGCAGCCCAAGGTTCCCCAGTTCCTGTTAATCCCAATCCAGCTGAAATCAACTCCTGCTTTTCCCCAACTTTTCCACCCTGCTCAGACCGTGAGGGTGAGACCTGCCAGGCTCCCAGAGTCCAACTTGCTGCTCCCTTTGGAGCTTGTCACAATCTCAAAGTGACTCTTAGGGGATCCTCGAGTCCATCCACCCTCACCAGGTCACCTGGACCAGCAAATTCCTTCCTTGGGCTCACAGGAGGCCCTGTCCAAAACCACCGGGGCTGCTCCGAGGCCCGGCTCCCTCTGCAGAGCACGGAGGGTTCGGAGAGCGTCGCGATCATTAATAAAGCATCAAAGGCTCCTGAGGGGGAGAGTTTGAAACTTCCTCAAAAAAACACATGTATATTAATACCACAGCAATTATTCATGAGGAAACCCTCTCCCCAGCAGCTCCCAGGGCTCCCACTTGCTCCCTGGGTGCAGGACAAAGCCTTTCCCGGTGTCCCTGCCCTGGCCAGGAGAGCCGCTGGCACCGGGAGAAGGGCCGGCACTGAGCTCCTGGATCCAGCTGCTATCCTGGCACCGGCAGCCCTGGCTGGCAGCACAACTCCAATCTGCTGCCAAACTCCTCCAGCGGGGCCTGGGAGGAGAGTGGCTCAGCAGCTGCAGCCTGAGATCTGTCCCTGTGCTGGGAACAGGCAGGTGAGCTCGGCATGGAGCTGCTGTTCTCTAGGCAGGTTCCACCTGGAGAGCACAGTGTAAGGATGTGGAGGTGCTGGAGTGAGTCCAGAGGAGCCCATGGAGCTGCTCCCAGGGCTGGAAACCCTCTGCTCTGGAGCCAGGCTGGGGGAGCTGGGGGTGCTCACTGGAGAAAGGGAGAGCTCAGATCCCCTTCCAGGGCCTACAGAGACCCCAGGAGAGTCTATCTGTCCACATGAAGCTGTGGCAGGGCAGGTTTGGGCTGGAGATCAGGGAAAGGATCTTCCCCCAGAGGGTGCTGGCACTGCCCAGGGAATGGTCCAAGGCTGCCAGAGCTCCAGCTTGGACAGAGCTTTCAGGCACAGGCTGGGATTGTTGGGATGTCTGGGCAGGGCCAGGATTTGTATTTTGATATTCTTAATGTGTCCCTTCCAGCTGAGGATATTCCATGACTCCGTGATTGATCTGGGAAAAGCACTAGGTCATCTGCAAGCTGCCTGCTCCCAGGAGAAAGGGGTTAAACAATGGACTCCCCACTCTCCAAACTTCTCCAGAGACTCCTGGAGCAGCCAGCATGAGGAAAAAAGAAAATCAGAAATAAGAAAAAAAAAAAAAAAAAAAAGCAAGCCCGAGCCTGGAATGAATTCCTGTCATGCTCTCTAACAGGGAACTTTGTATTCCACAGGCAGCAGCGCTGAGCCTGCTGTCAGAGCCACGCTGGGAGAAAGGGCAAAACCCTGCCGAGATGAAAGAATGGGAAGCACTGGAACAGCCTCCCCTGGCATTTACACCTGGAAAAAAAATAAATCACTCAAGGGCATCTCACAAAGAGCTGTGCTAATAAGGCTCTCCTCCCCACGCTGTGTGGCTGCGCCGGCGGAGCGGGACGTGGAGCGGTGCCAGGAGTGCTGGCAGCAGCTCAGGTACCTGCCAGGGGAAAGGAGCAGGTAAGACAAGCCTGATTCAACCCTGTGCTGAGCTCTGCCCACCCTGCTTCCAGCCAGGGGACAGAGGGGGACTGCCCAGGAGTGCAGCTGGCCCTTGTCTCGGCTGGTCTAGCAGACATTCCTTCCCCTCACACATGTATTTTCCAAAGGTTCCTCAAATTTACTGCGCCTCTCAGGCAGGGTGAGAAGTCAGGGTGATGCCCACTGACCCTCCTTGGCTTGTCTGCACATCCTATTTCCTTCACCATCCAAATTCCCCCTCCACAACCCCGTCCTGGCTCCTGTGAGCGGGCTCATCCCACCACACAGACCTTTCCCTGCTCCCAAGAGGATTTTTCTCCTTCTCTGAGCACAGGGAAGAAGGCAGGGCAGTGTTTAGGTGTTACCCTCTGGTGTTACTGTCCCACTGCATCCCTTCTCCAACCCCTCTCCCTGCAAACCAGACTTCCCAACACATCCCACTGGACAGCAGGATTGGTTCCCAAATACACAGAGCCCGTCCTGTTGTTCTGGGGCCTCAGGGGCTGCTGCAGATGGTCCCTGCTCCAGCCTTGGCCTGGGCTGGCGTTGGGCACCTCGCAGAGCCCGTGCCAGCCAAGTCCCGGGCACCCAGCCAGGAGAGGACAGCACCAAATGGAAACTCAGCCTTGGCAAAGCCTGGCAGCACCTCAGATCCTGCCTGCCCTTGGCAGAGATGCTGCTCCTCGTTTTTATCTCGTTTCTTCAGCTCAGCATGACCAGGAGCCTCTCCAAGCCCTCAGAACTGAAGGACAAGAGCAGATGAACGCTCCCCAGGCTGCACGTCCTGCTCCAAGGGAAAACAGTGGCTAAACCAGGCAAACCTGGAAGGTTCCTGCAAAGCAGGCAGCCAAGGGTTTGGAGGTTCAGTCCTCACTACAGGAACTCATGGGTGACTGATAAGACACAAGCAGGGACCCCCCCTGCTCCTCCAGCCTGAATTATTGCAGATGGGTTTGCCCAGAGGATCAGCCAGAAAAGAAAATGGGTAAGTAAAAATGAAAAACACTTATTTTTTTCACATTAGCATTTAAATATTTATGGAAATCCCTGCAGACAACGAGACGAAAAAGAAAACTCAAGGAGTAATAAATAAGTCAGTGCTCCAAGGTGTGGCTGATGGAGCTTTGAAGAGCGCGGTAACAAAAAATAATAATGGTAATAATAAAAATATTAGAGCAGATCCCTCTGCTCCCTGCAGCTACTGAGGGATGATCAAACCTTAGCAAAAGGCAGAATCACCTCTTCTTTTCCATGCAGTGACCTGGAGCCTGGCCCTGGGCACTTCCAGGGATCCAGGGGCAGCCACAGCTTCTCTGGACACCTGTGCCAGGGCCTGCCCACCCTCCCAGGGAACAATTCCTTCCTAAATCCCTGAAATGGGATGGAATTGAATAAGATGGGATGGGAAGAATGATTCCCAGCAGTCAGGGGCTCGTTCCAGGCCCTCCCTCCAGGCTGTGAGAGCAGCACTGCTGTAGCAGAGCTCGAGGGGTAAAAGCAGACACAGCACCAGAGGGAAGAGCCTGGATTTGGGAGCTGCAGGTGCCTGCTGTTCCCACTGACTCTCGGCTGGGGAGCAATTGCTCCACGCCTCTGGAAACGAGCCTCAGTGCAGCAGAGGTTCTCAAAGAAGGAAAGGGTTGGCATCCAAGATGTTTGATACGACGAGAGCACAGCTTTAGAGAGTAAACAAATTCTGTGCCAAAAGCCGCTCTCATTTACAGCTACAAAAATCCCAAGTCACTCTGAACTGCTGAAAACATCAGTTTCACCAGCAGTCAGGGAAACAGAATCACAGAATCAGGGAATCACGGAATGTTTTGGCTTGGAAGGGAACTTAGAGCTCATCTCGTTCCACCCCTCCCATGTCCTGGTGACCCCAAGGCTTCCAGCTGTCAGGCAAACCTGGAATTACTGAATCCTCAAGGAGAAGGAAAAAATACTCAAGCAGGAAGCAGAAAAAGGGAATTCTCTCTCCAAAGTGTTTGAAGTGTGTGTGTAAGGAACCTCTGGGGGTGATAAAGGCTGATATACCAGAAAATCTTCCCTATTTATGCTCTTAATTCCAGAAACACTTCTTAAATGAGGGCTGGGTGGAAAGGGGAGCCCAGCACATGCCTGGTCTGGCTTCTGTTCTTGCCTCTTCTACAGCAGCGTGTTTGGGGTCCACTGGCAGTTTTGGGGGTGTCCTCCCATGGCATTTGTGGGAAGGTTGGTCCTGAAGGCAGCAGCTGAGCCATCCAGCCCCACCCGTGAGCTGATCCCTGCCAGACTCCAAAAGAAGCTCCTCCAGGCAGGAGCCCCCCTCCATCCGGTGGGATCACACCGGTAACTCACATAATTTCAGCACATTACAATTAAGGAATCATTTCTTTAAAAATAGAATTTGCATTAGCTGGATTTGTGAGTAGGAAAGCCACTGCAAACAAACAGAAAACCTGCAGATTAAGATGCTAATTAGATGCATTTCTATTTATAATCTGCCTTGATCAGCCTCAAGTATTTTCTCTTTCAGGTGTCTGTGCTCCACCCACGGATGTGAGCAATTCCCCTGGCAGGGAAACACCTGCTGGTCCCTGGGGACAGCCAAACCTCGGGAAAAGCCTGTGCCAGAGGGATGGGGGTGCATCCCACTCCTGCTCCTTAGGGAGGAGGGAAGAGCTGTGCCTGGCCAGGGATGACCTGCCCAGGACCCTTCCTACAAACACCACATTCCTCACTGCTGGAAAACTGCAGGAAGCTTTGCCTTTCCCATCCAAAGGGGTGGAAATCACAGAATCATGGAATTACCTGGAAAATATCTTTACTATCATCAAGTCCAACCATCAGCCCTGCACCACCACCCTGGTCACCACTGACCACTCCCCCAGGTGTCACATCCATGTTTTTTGAACACTTCCAGGGATGGGGACTGCCCTTCCGTGAAGAAATTTTCCCCAATATCCAACTTAAACCTTCTCTAAGACCATTTTTTCTCATTCTGCCCCTTGTTTCCCCACCCTGGCTGTCCCCTCCTGGCAGGGACTTGTGCAGAGCCATGAGGTCCCCCCTGAGCCTCCTTTTCTCCAGGCTGAGCCCCTTTCCCAGCTCCCTCAGCCCCTCCTGGTGCTGCAGTTGTGGTGGGGGTTGGACTTGGTGGCCTTGAAAGGTCCTTCCCCACCCAAACTATTCCATGATTTTATGGAATCTCCAAGAGCCAGGGCTGGGAATGGCAAGGATCTGCAGCTGGTGTCAGTTGTGGACTGGAGAGCTCAGTCTGAAAATGACAGAGAGACAGCAGGAGGTCACTGAAACCACTCAGAGTCACTGGGATCGTTCCCTGCACTGGGATTCACAGCTGCAGCAGCAGCATGTTCCATTTTTGGAGCAAGCTGGGAATTCAGTGCTGAGTGGGATGCTCTCAGCTAAGCCACGGCTTGTCCTTGGTGCTTGGATTTGTAATCACAGTGGAAAAACAACTCCTTTTTGTTGTTGTTGGGTTGTGGGTTTTGTTTTATTTTGTTTTCCTTGGAGTTTCCTCTCTCACTGCAGAACATCCAGAAGGAATAAACAGACACCAGGTCTGCTCTCTCTCCAAAGCCTTAACCACAGGATATGAGAAGTGTTTTGGGCCATAGGATTTATTATTAATGGGGTTCAGGGGCATTTGTGACCTGTGCAAAAAGATCCAACAAAAATTCACTGATAAACCAAGATTTAACAATGTGAAAAACAGCTCCAAGGTTGTGGGGGTTTTTTGAAATGCAGCTCAAAGAAAGAAATTTAAAAGATATGAGTCATCATTCTGAAATGTGCATCAAACAAGTTAAATAACTCTTACTTTCTTAACGACATATTAATCAAAGTGCATTGATTCTTGAATCAGATTCTACTCCCAACAAGCTCTCTATCTTCTCCATCCTGATGCATGCATTAAGAGAGTTTTATTCTGACAGATACAATATAGCAATCAATAAAATCTTATGGAGCAGAGATGCATGGATTTGTTGCAGGATTTACGCACTACTTTCAAACCTGGTGCTATTTCATGTCTCAGCCTTAACCTGTAATTGAAAATAAATCTCCCTGAATACACCAGATTCTAATTTTCTGGATGTTTGGGCAAATGTGAATGGGAGCTGCCCTTCCCTCAGGGAGCAGGCTGCTCTGGGGTGCTGTCGCTGCCCGGGGAGCACGGCTGGGTTGGCAGATCCCTCTGCAGAAACACCGATGCAGGAGGGAAATGTGGGGAAAGGGGCAATGCCTGGGCACTCCCAAATCCTCCTTGTGCTTCCAAAGCCTCCTGGACAGGGATAACAGCATCTGACAGTGCCAGAGCCTGGCCCATGTGGGCATGGCAGGGATGGATGGATGGATGATGGATGGATGGATGATGGATGGATGGATGGATGGATGGATGATGGATGGATGGATGATGGATGGATGGATGATGGATGGATGGATGGATGGATGGATGATGGATGGATGGATGGATGGATGATGGATGATGGATGGATGATGGATGGATGGATGGATGATGGATGGATGGATGATGGATGGATGGATGGATGGATGATGGATGGATGGATGGATGATGGATGGATGGATGGATGATGGATGGATGGATGATGGATGGATGGATGGATGGATGATGGATGATGGATGATGGATGGATGATGGATGGTGGATGGATGGATGGATGATGGATGATGGATGATGGATGGATGGATGATGGATGGATGGATGGATGATGGATGGATGATGGATGATGGATGATGGATGGATGATGGATGGATGGATGATGGATGGATGGATGATGGATGGATGGATGATGGATGGATGATGGATGGATGGATGGATGATGGATGATGGATGGATGATGGATGGATGGATGGATGATGGATGGATGGATGATGGATGGAGGGATGGATGATGGATGGATGATGGATGATGGATGGATGGATGATGGATGGATGATGGATGGATGGATGGATGGATGATGGATGGATGATGGATGGATGATGGATGGATGGATGATGGATGGATGGATGGATGGATGGATGATGGATGGATGGATGGATGGATGGATGGATGATGGATGGATGATGGATGGATGGATGATGGATGGATGATGGATGGATGGATGATGGATGGATGATGGATGGATGATGGATGGATGATGGATGGATGATGGATGATGGATGATGGATGGATGGATGATGGATGGATGATGGATGGATGATGGATGATGGATGGATGGATGATGGATGGATGGATGGATGATGATGGATGGATGGATGATGGATGGTGGAATCCATGGATGAATGGATGGATGGATGGATGGTGGAATCCATTGATGGATGGACAGACGGATGGACGGACATCAGGGTGACCACAGAAGCTGCTGTTTCTCTGCTGCTTTTCCTTCAGATTTGATTTTGCTCATAGGATCATGGAATGGTTTGGGTTAGAAGGGACCTAAAAGAGCACCCAGTGCCACCCCTGCCATGGCAGGGACACCTTTCACTATCCCAGGCTGCTCCCAGTCCTGTCCAGCCTGACCTTGGGCACTTCCAGGGATTCAGGGGCAGCCACAGCTGCTCTGGGCACCTGTGCCAGGGCCTCATCCTAAAAAAACACCTTCCCTCTTTTCTCCTCCCCTCCCCTCAGGGCATCATGGAGTGTTTGGAGGCTGCCTCTCACCTGGCAGGACCTGGCACAGCTGGGAAGGCTCAGCAGGGACAGGAGCCAGATGCCCACGGGCGTCGTTCCTCTGGGCTCGGCTCAGCCTGCGAGGACTCGGTGCCACTTGGATGTATGACAGCAGGTGGAAACCCAGCAGTCTCCCTGGAAATGGCTAGAGGGGACTTTGATCTCGGCAGCTCTGTCAACAGTGTTAATACAATAAAAATAATCAAATTCACTCGGATGGAAATGAGAGATGGAGGGATCGGCAGACAGCAGCGCAAATCTCAGGGAATAAAGAGGATGGGAGCAACAGCACATCCCCTCCGCACCACCAGGAGTTCAGAGGCTTCTCAGAAGAGCCACAATCTTGAATTCATCAAAGTCACTGGTTTTTCCCCCTGATTTTCTGGACAGGGTTTGGAGCAACCTGGTCTAGTGGAAGGTGGCACCATGGCAGGGATGTGCTTTAACGTCCCTTCCCATCCAAACCATTCCATAATTCTGTGAAAGCCCAGCCCTGAGGGCCTTGGCCAGCAGCTGCAGCCTGCAGGTCACTGTTGGGGACACCCATGAGGGTGAGCAGTGAGCAGAATGCTGGCACGGAGTCAGGAATGCCATCGCCAGGGTTTTGGGAACACTGTGTGCTGACATTCAGCCTCCTCTGTAAAACACTCACCTGGATGACCTGGAAGTGGCAGATACAGGGAATTACAGCCTGGCTGAGGCCAGGATTCACCTCTGTTGGATCCTGCCAGTATGGTTTTGGCTCCAGGGTAACTAATTTGTGCTTAATGGGGATAATTCACCCTCCAGATCCAAACCCTGTGACAGGACACAACCCCTTTCATTCCCTCAAGGCTTTTTTACCTCCACAGGACATTTGCCACCTCTGAGTGATCTCCAGAGGCTGCTGATGAGGCTGGGACAGGCAGGGTGAGGATGGGGCCATGGGATGGCTCCTGGCACTGCTGGATAAATGAGGCTTGGGAAAAACCCAGTCCCATCGACCTGATGTCCATGAGAGACGGAGCAGGAGGGAGGAGAGGAAAGGAAGCTAAGGCAGAGTGGGGGCAGGGATGGGGACGGGAGTTCAAGCCTCCTGCCCGAGGGAAGAGGGACATCAGGGAGGTCACCTGGCTGCTGGGGGGTTCTCCAAGCACCCCCTGACCCACCCTGAACCCCCCACTCCTGTCACTGCTCCCCTCCCTTGTTTCCAGCGCTGAGCTTTGCTCGGTTGGTGAAAGGGTTAAGTTTAATTTATACTGATTTCTATTTAATATCATTCTCTCCCCGTAGGAGCCGGCAGCTGTGAGCTGATTGTAGTCCCTCATTATGCAGTCTGTATCACTAATGGCCTGTGACAAAGGCATGCCATCTTCCCGGCCTTACCCCCGAGAGCCAATTAAACACACATACTCCCTTCCTGTTTGCGGCGCATTACAATGAAATTAAACTGAATTTCAAAATCATTTTCTCCTAAAGACATCTCTTTGCAATAATTAATGCACGCTATTCCTTTGCAGCTGAAATATTCATCAGGAGTGTTGACTAAAAAAATTTTTAAAGCTGATTGCCCTGCACCCCACGTGAGGGTTGGTGACGCTCCGGTCCCAGCCCGCGGTACCCGCCTGGCCCGGGGACTCGTGGTGACACTGCTGGCAGAGTGAGCTCTGCTTCGGGAGAACAATTAGAATAAATCACAGCTTCTTCAGGAACCAACAATAAATCAGGTTACACAGAAGGGATCAGAAATGCAGCCTGACTCCAGCCACCACAGCGCTGCTAACACACAGTCAAGAGGGGAGTGGGGAAACCAGAGCTGTGGATAACATGGAATCAGAGAATCCCAGAATCACCGAGGCTGGAAAAGACCTCCAAGGTCATCACGTCCAACCTGTGACTGATCCCCACCTTGCCACTCATCCCAGAGCACTGAGTGCCACATCCGGGCATCCTTTGGACACCTCCAGGGATGGGGACTCCAGAATCTCCCTGGGCAGCCCCTGCCAATGAACAAGCCTTTCCGTGAATAAATTCCTCCTGATGTCCAACCTGAGCCTCCCCTGGCACAGCTTGAGGCCATTTCCTCAAATCCCTGGAAGCCTGGAAGTAGAGCCCGACCCCCATCTGGCCACACCCTCCTCTCAGGGGTTTGTAGCTGGTAGTTAATGATTCTGTGACACAGTCCCTGTGTAAATGGAGACAAATCCCACCTGTCTGCAAAGCTGAATTCCCAGGAAAACATTAAGCAGTGTTATTTCATGCTTAGGAGCAAAGCACCCCAAACACCCCCCACTACTCGGTGACTCACTACAGCCGATGCAGGCAAAGCCCCTTCCCGAGCCAGCGTTTGGAAACACATCCAGCCTGTACTCCCAGCTGCCAGCCCCAGTTCCAGCCCCTCTCCAACCCTGTGCACCCACCCAGAGCTGCTGGGGGAGCCCTTCCCGTACCTGTTCTGAACCATCCGTCGGGCGTGAAGGCATCTGCGGTTTCCTTGGGTCTGTTCCAGTACTCGCGGAACACCGAGGGGCCCTTCACCAGCAGCTCCCCCTCTTGTCCCTCCAGGCCCGGTGTCACCTAGAACAGGCACACAGTGAGTGTATCTCATCTTCACCTGTGAGGGTGACACACAGGACCCACAGCACGGGCTCCACCACACCCTGCCCATCTGCAGGACCTCTCTCCCCGGGTGAGAAGGGCTCATCCAGCTGCTTTTGATATTCCAAAGCACTGGAAATGAGCACCTGTGTTATGTGAAAACAAGGATTGACCTCCTGGAACTGCAGGCCAGGGTGAGGCATTCCAGCTGCTGGGAGAGAGGTCACACAGAGAGATGTGCAGGAAATAACTCTTGGGAAAGGGATGGTCCTTTCTGACCCCTTCCAGGGATCCAGGGGCAGCCACAGCTTCTCTGGGCACCTGTGCCAGGGTCTCACCTCCCTCACAGACAGGAATTCCTTCCCAACATCCCATCTAAACCCATTCTCTGTCAGTTTAAACCCACAACCAAGGTGTGCAAAGCCACTGCTGGGATGGAAGGATGTGAGGGATGTGCCTGGACACTCAGCTCCATCCCTCTGTGGAGAACAGCTCAGTAACAGGAATTCCAAGCCACTTTCCCAGCCACTTTGTACTGAGCTGTTGCAATGGCCAGGACCCATCTGGGACCCCGAAAATCAGCAGTGCCAGAAACAGGGCCACGAGGGAAAGCTGTAATAGCAGCGCTGGAGCGCCAGGCAGTCCCAGGGCAGGGCAGGCTCTCTGCAGCCTCTGAAGGAATCAAAGCTTCCCTAATGGAAAACGCTTAGAAAACTGCTTCTAAAGCATCATTTTCAAGTATTTTCTTCCTGATGTCCTGTCCTGGAGGATGGGGTGACAAGGGGATCTCTGCACACACAGCCCAGGCTTCTTCCAGAGCCCTGGTTGGGGATCAATTCCCTGCCTGGAAGATGCTGCAGGAAAGAAAAGTCATTAATGCCAATTTTGCTGAGTGATGGCAAGGTGGGGACGGTGCTGGGTGAGGTCTCTTCACAGATCTGAAAGATGGAGCTGAAGTCTAGACTATCCATGAGAGAAAACTCAGGTCTGGAGAGCCTGGAGCAAAACTCCACACCTGCAGCAGCAAAGAGCACAAAAGTTCTAAAAAAAGGAATGAAGAGGCACAAAAAAAAGGCACAATGGGCATAAAAAAGGGCACAATAAGCACAAGAAGCACAAAGCCTCCACGGACAAGCGTGGCAGGGACATGGCGGGTGGCACAGAGGGACCAGCAAGGCTGGCTTCAGGGCTCTTAGAGGCTGCGTGGGGTTTTATGATGCAGATCTTTCTTCTCACCCCTTTTCCTGCTGGTGCAGCTGGGGCATCACAAAACAAGCAGCTTCTCTGAGCAGTGTCCTGGTGTTCAGGCTCCTTCCCACTCCCCAGAAGGGCTGGGGAGGGGACGGCAGAGGTAAGAACCCGCAAAATTCCCTAAGCTTCACCTTGCTGGGCTCTGGCTTCTTGTCAGTGCTGAACACAAGAGCTGTAAATCTGCTACAACCCCCTCCAGCCCCATCCTGCCCAGGATTCTGCAGTGCCAGCTACCTGCACAGCCCCAGGGATCAATCCTGCCCAATGTTTACCTGCACAGTGCCATGTCTGGTGTGAATCAAGCCTTGAACCCGCTCCAAATTTCTTGTCATATCAACCCAAATTTTGGCAGCGGCTCAACCCACATCTTATCTCGAGCAGAGCCCCTTGGCAGCAGGCACCTCCCTGTCGTGTAATTTAATGATGTTAGGGCTGGTTTGCAAACAGTAAAACAGAGAGGCCGTGACGTTATCTTAATGGGATTTTGCTTGCTGCACTCGGAATGTCACCGGCACTGCTCCCCAGCGTGGCACAGGGGCACAAACCGCCCCGGCGCCGGCTCCCCAACAGCAGCAATTAAAATTCAAGGTTCACTGCATTTATCTCCTCCAAGCCCTCGTGTCTGATCCCTCTACAATCCCAGGTACAGCAGGCTGGCTGGCTCTGGGAGCAGGGATGGCAGCACACGGCTGGGCTGGTTGTTTCCTTTCTCCCTCCAATCCCGGCGGCTCCCGTTGTTGCTCCACGGCACGAGCAGCTGCTGGAGGCATCACATTGCTGAGTGCTCGCATCTCCCCCTCTCCCAGTGCCATGTTTTAATGCATTCCAGCAAGTTTAACACCCAGGCACGGCCCTGAACGTTGTTTGAGAGCTCCCTGCTCTAAACCCAGTCGAGCTGGACCAGCCGGCTCAGGAGGTAAGATTCCATTTTCCACGCATGGAAATAAAAAGTTGTAATAAATCCTTTGAAGGCCTAAATCTGGGTGATTAGAAAATGCATATTTTCCCCCCTCCCCATTTTACCTCTTTATTAGGAGGGTGGTTTGTAAAGAGCTGGGAATCCCTGCCTGGCACTCGGCCCTGGGATTTGTTGAGAGGGGCCGTTTGTTTTCCTGCGGTCTCTGCCCCGCGCTCCTCCGGGAGCTGTGGCAAGGAGCTCCTAATGGACTCTAATGGAATTAGGGGAGGATCAGAGCAGCCTTCTCTGGGAAACAGGGAAGGCACGGTGGATTCCTAAGCAGAAACATGTGGGAGACACAGAGGGGAAGCTGGAAGGTGGGGGTTGAGGAGGTGAGACCAAGTTCTTGGGCTGGGGATTGGTAGGAAGACAGACTTGTAGGAGAAAACCCAAATACCTTCAGGTTGCAAAGAGGTTTGAGAGAGATCCACTTAAACTCTACCAGATGCCTCCTTCCCCCTTCACCCCCCAAATACTCACAGAGCCATGGAAGATCTGGGTTGGAAGGACTTCAAAGTTGATCCAGTCCCAGCCCCTGCCAGGGCAGGGACACCTCCCACTGGCCCAGGCTGCTCCAAGCCCTGTCCACCCCAGCCTTGGACACTTCCAGGGATCCAGGGGCAGCCACAGCTGCTCTGGGCACCTGTGCCAGGGCCTGCCCACCCTCACAGGGACGGATTTCTCCCTGAAATCCCATCTAAGCTTACCCCCTTTGTTTAAAGCCATTCCCTGTGTCCTGTCCCTCCATCCCTTGTCCCCAGTCCCTCTCCAGCTCTCCTGGAGTCTCTTTAGGCCCTGGAAGGGGCTCTGAGCTCTCCCTGGAGCCTTTTCCTGCACAGGGACCTGCAGCTGGTTTTGCTGAACTTCTTTCCTGGGGGAGAATCAAAGGCTGTGGATCAGAGCATCATATCTCAGCAGGGACCTCAAAAGGGACTTCATAACTCCATGAAGCAAAAGCATTTTGACTTGTGGGGAGGAAAGAAATGCTTCTGCAGCCCTGCCTCCTTCCTGCTGTGCTGCTCGGCTTGGAAGTGCTTGGCATTTTTCCCCACCTTGTAAATAAATGATTACTGTGATCAAAATAATTAAGCAACTGAGCCCTTAAGTGACTAATAGAAGACAATAATTTATGTATGTGAGGTTTATGGAAGTGACGGAGCCCTTTTACCTCTTCTGCCAGAGAAGTAACTTTTTCCTGGTGTTTGTTGGGCTTTTTTTTAACACACTAGAGATGGGAAATGATACAAGAAATCCTGAAGGACTGTTCCAGCTCTGTCCTGCACCCCAAGTCAGGCTGTGCAGCACGGATGCCCTGCAAGGGCCCCCACTCCTCTGCTGGACCTTAATTGCCACCAGCACCTCCAGACACCTCCCTGTCCCCTCAACCAGCCCTTCAAGGCTTTGGTGGCCCAGAGCCCTGTCCCAGAATCCCAGGATCACTGAGGCTGGAAAAGAGTGTCAGGATCATCGAGTCCAAGCTGTGCCCAGTCCCCACCTTGTCCCCAGCCCAGAGCACCGAGTGCCACATCCAGGTGTTCCTTGGACACCTCCAGGGATGGGCACTCCAAAACTTCCTAGGCAGCCCCTGCCAGTGAACAACCCTTTCCATGGGGAAATTCCTGCTGCTGTCCACCCTGAGCCTCCCCTGGCCCAGCCTGAGGCCGTTCCCTCTCCTGTCCCTGTTCCCCCCGGCTGTCCCCTCCTGGCAGGGAGCTGTGCAGAGCCAGAAATTCCCCCTGAGCCTCCTTTTCTCCAGGCTGAACACAGCATCCAACACCTCAGCCCCCACTGACCTGGAGCAGGGCAGCTCCAGGCTTGGCCCAGACTTTCCCAGATCCCAGCACATCCAGGCCTGGTGTGGGAGGTGAGGACATGCTCACCTGCCTCCTGAAGGAAGCTGGAGATAATAACCTGCTTGCCAGTGCCTTTAATCACCATCTCCCAGGGCCATACTGGAATGGATGTCCTAGGACTGGGAGGTTTGTTACAGCATTACCAAATTCCCAGGCAATCTGAACTTTCCTGCACATTCCTAATTAAAAATTCCCTGCTAAGTTGCCTGTTTTTGTAAAGGCATTATCGTTCCTTGGAGCTCCGTGTCCTGCAGCATCCACACAAGCCTGGCAGGAGGCAATTCAGACACAGAACAATTTTCCTCCTGCTGGAAAAAGGCAGATTTCTGCTCCTCAGGGACACAGCACAGAGAGAGTAAGGAAAAAATAAAACCCCAACCTAAAAACCCCAAGCTCAGGCTGTAATCTGCGAGGCCACATTTCACATCTGTTTTTGCAATGTTAACTTTTATAAAAGGGTTGGGAATAACACAATCCATTTACTTTTCATTTTGGAGAGTCATAAATTTAAAATCAAGGCTGGTGCACAGTGGAGCTGGAACACTGAAACTTATTTTCAAACAACCCAACCCTCTACTTACAGCAAATGTTGTTCCACTGAAAACAAAAGTGATTGTCTATATTTTTAGGCAAAACTGATTTTTTTAAGTTAGCAGCCTGATTAGCTCCAGATGATCCCAAAAGCACAACAGAAAACAAGCCAAGTTTGGGAAAGGTCAGTCCTCCCTGCAGCAGTTCCATGGACACAAAACTTCTTGATCTATATTAACAGCATAAATTAAATGTGTAACCCTATTGCAGAGATGCCAACAGCTCTCCATGCTGCTGTTCTCATCCCTCTCATTTGCAGGCTGCCTGGGATAATAAACAAGGAGAGATGTCAGCACATCTTCCCACTCCCTCAGCTCTCCTCCTTAGGGGAAGGCTCCTGATGTGCCCTTGTGCCAATTCCAGGCTCGGGGCAGGCAGAGGATCAGGCAAGGACTCAATTAGTGACCCACCTTGGGTTTGGTTTCCGTCAGCCTCCCCTCCAAGTGCAGTTTGGGAGGCTGTGATGAGCTGTGACTGCACACTGCACACTGCCCCACAACCTCTGATTGCTCCCCACGCCGAGCCATCCCCTGCTCCCCTGGCTGCAAGGGACAGGGACAGCTCCTCTCCCCTCAGCCTCTGCTTCAGCACCTCCCCACCACCTCCTGGGCTCTTCCACAAACACCCCAAACCTTCCCTCAGCTCCAAAGGGGAATATTCTACTGGAAGGTGTCCCTGCCCATGGATGAGAGAAGCTTCATCCTTCCAACCCAAACCAGTCTGGGATGCTATGGAAGAATAAAACAACAATTAAGAGATTCATAGAGCCCCTGAGGGTGCTGTGACAAAAGTGAGCTCAAAGGAAACACTTGTGGAAAGAGGGTTCTTCTTGATAGATGGATTCAACTTCCATGTGCAAGGAAATATTCTCATGGAATTGAGGCTGTCCCTGTGGTGAGAAGAGTTTTCAGCTGAGAAACAAGGGGATGTGATGCTACTGCAACCTCTGCCTCCACTTTTACTAGCAGGAAGAAATAAAATAGAGCTATGACCACAAATTAAAAGAAAAAAAAGAAATATCAGGGCAGACAGAAAGAAGGAAGGATATATAAATACATCTGAGAATGGAATCAATGCCCAAGCTGAGTAAGGAACTGCATGTGATCAATGAGAAGCCGCTAAAATGTTTATACAGGAACAAAAGCAGACTGGGCAACGAAGTGAAGACTCTTGAATTACTTGGGCAGGACACAAAACAGGATCCTGAGGAGATGAGAGAAATATGGTGAAAAAAAATATTAACTGGAATGTGCACAAATGCAGTGTCCAGCACTGCGAGGGCTTTGGAAGGAGGTTTGGAAGAAGCTGAGGCAAATGGAAAATGGGAATAAATGCAGAGTTTTTTTATCAAAGGGGGATTGTGCCAGAAATCCTGAGGGCTGGGGCTGCAGATAGAAGAAAAGTTGCAGATCTAATCCAAACTGCCTTCAACAACACGTTCCCTACACTGCCTGATGGAAGAGATGATGGAGCTGAGGAAAAGCTGCTCATGGGATGCTGGAGGTCAAGTTCACCATGGAGGTACCAAGACATGAGGATGGGACGGAGCAGGGACCTGGTGAAAACCTGGAGGAGAGCTGTTCTGGAAGTGCAGGAGCAGCGAGGACAAAGACCTGGTCTAGGCTGAGGTGTGAATGGGAGAGGAAAGGAGCAATCCAAGTGTTCCTTTGGTTGTTCCTCTGGGACAGCCAGAGCCAGGACTCCCTGGGCCAGGTGATCACATCCTGCCCATACCTGGCCATTCTCAGGAATGCCAGGCAAGGGGGGCATGTGCCCATCTCTGGCCTCTGGAGAAGAGCCAGCTATAGTCTCACCAACTGCTATGGATGGGGAATGGATGGATGGATGGATGGATGGATGGATGGATGGATGGATGATGGATGGATGGATGGATGGATGGATGATGGATGGATGGATGGATGGATGGATGGATGGATGGATGGATGGATGATGGATGGATGGTGGATGATGGATGGATGGATGATGGATGGATGGATGGATGGATGGATGATGGATGGATGGATGGATGATGCATGGATGGATGATGGATGGATGATGATGGATGGATGGATGATGGATGGATGATGGATGGATGATGGATGATGGATGGATGGATGGATGGATGGATGATGGATGGATGGATGATGGATGGATGGATGGATGGATGGATGGATGATGGATGGATGGATGATGGATGGATGGATGATGGATGGATGGATGGATGGATGATGGATGGATGGATGATGGATGGATGGATGATGGATGGATGGATGGATGGATGGATGGATGATGGATGGATGGATGGATGGATGATGGATGGATGGATGGATGGATGATGGATGGATGGATGGATGGATGGATGGATGATGGATGGATGGATGGATGGATGATGGATGATGGATGATGGATGGATGATGGATGGATGGATGATGGATGATGGATGGATGGATGGATGGATGATGGATGGATGATGGATGGATGATGGATGGATGGATGGATGATGGATGGATGGATGATGGATGGATGGATGGATGGATGATGGATGGATGGATGGATGGATGGATGGATGATGGATGATGGATGGATGGATGATGGATGGATGGATGGATGGATGATGGATGGATGGATGGATGATGGATGGATGATGGATAGATGGATGGATGGATGGATGGATGATGGATGGATGGATGGATGGATGGATGGATGATGGATGATGGATGGATGGATGGATGGATGATGGATGGATGGATGGATGGATGGATGGATGATGGATGATGGATGGATGATGGATGGATGATGGATGGATGGATGGATGGATGATGGATGGATGGATGGATGGATGATGGATGGATGGATGGATGATGGATGGATGATGGATAGATGGATGGATGGATGGATGGATGATGGATGGATGATGGATGGATGGATGATGGATGGATGGATGGATGGAGGATGTAACCACGGATGGATGGATGGATGGATGGAGGATGTAACCATGGATGATGGATGGATGAGGAGAATCCCACAGGAATACACGTGCCAAGTACCCAGACCCACATAGCCACAGCGGTGCCCAGTCCCCCAGGAGAACCCTGGCAGCTCCGTGGGCACCTCCCCACAGGTTCTCCAGATGAACACGAGTGAGGTGCAGCCGCTCCTGGTCCCCTCCACAGGGACATCAACGTCCAAGAGCTGCAGTCACAAGCACGGGTGACAGTGCCAGCTGCCCCCAGCCCCACCGAGGCACTGGCAACCAGCAGCAAGCTGTGAGCAGATGGCACAGACACGGGGGGCACGGGGAGGAGGGGACACAGACGCTGGTGGCTTTCAGGAGGGACGGCCACAGCCGAGCCGGTTCCCATCCAGGACGACAGCTTGCATATGGATAAACAACGAGATAATTACAACCTTTGGAAGGGGGGGGAAGCCCGTGGCACAGCGTCCTCCTGCTGCCAGCTCCTGCAACCCATCCATCCCCACGCTCCCTCCGCAGCCTCAGCTCGAGGAAATTGCTCGCCATAAAAGCCCTGGCTGCAGCCCTGCCTCGGCTACAGCTGTGAAGCCATTTAGCTATTGATAGCCCCCCATTGTCAGCACTAGGGTTGGGCTTTCGTGAGAGAGAGCAATTTGGGAAAGATGAAAAAGAAAAAAAAAAAAAAAAGAGAAAGCCAACAAAAATGACAACCCAAAAAACCCAACAAACAAACAAGTAAAGAAGGAGAGAGACAATACCCGACAGCTTGCAGGGTTTCCAGGCCTCTGCCAGCTGGGAAGCTGAGCGTATGAAATATGCATTGCACTGAACAAAGCAAACTGAAACGTTTGGAGCTGGAGAGCTGTAACCCTTTCCTGGGCGCCAGAGCCACATGGAGAGCTGCCAAAAATTCAGGGGAAAACACCCCAGGGGAAGAAGCACTCTAGGCTGTGGGTAAGGATTACTGAGCCTGCACGGTCAGATGGACTCAGCAGGCGGCTGCCTAGGGAAGGTGGAAAGCTGAGGAGCTGTTTGGATGCCAGTGGCTCCAGGAGCAGGATGTGGGATGACTCAAGGCAGGTAAAGCTGTGCTGCCCCTGACACCATTTCAACACCTCAGTGTTGGGTGGAGAAGCCCTTCTGGCAGGACTCTCAGAGCAGCATCTCTCCAGGGGACAGCTCTGTGTCCCCACGCTCCTGCACAGGCACTGGGACCCCCATGGGACTGTCACCTCCTGCCCCCACTGGCCTGGCACAGTGTCCCCAGGCTGGTGCGCATCCCCGGAGCAGCAAGTGGATCTGACAGGCTGCAGCACCTCCTTTGGGTGCCTCGGGCAGCCTGACCCAGCCCGAGCCACGTGTCAGCCCCAAAAACCAGCACAAGGTACAAAACACCCAGAGGAAGCAGCACGGGAGCAGCTGAAAACCTGAGCAAGTGGGATGCAGGGAGCACAGGGCTCTGAGATGAGACTCAAGGACTGGAGGAAAGGAATCCAGCACTCCAATCAAGGGATGGGAGAAAATGCAGGGAAGATCAGAGATCCAGCAAACTTTCAGCTAAGTAGATTATTGATCTTGAGGGTGTGCCAGGAACCAGCTTTGCAAATTACAGCGGTCCCCTGCTGCAAGCCCAGGCAGTTACCGGATGGCAGAGCAGGAACACTCCCTGCTCCTGCCACCCACAGGCTGCCTCCTCCTCCTCCTCCTCCTCCTGTTTGGATCCAAAGGGTGCTGGCAAGAAAGGAGAGGGAGTGATGCCCCAGCCTAACGGGAGTGCCGGGGTTAGTGGGGAAGGAGCAGCTCGGTGGAGCAGGAGGCAGAACTCAGCCCAACGCGGGCGGGGAAGGCGCTGACCTTGCGAGGCTCCGCAGACAATTCCCTTGGCAAAGGCAGCGCTCTGTGCTCGCTGTCGGGAGGGCTCTGCAGGCACAGCCGAGGTGTGAACGCCTCGCAGATTGTCCTGACAGTGCCTCAGCCCCGGCACAGAGATCAGCTGCTCGCAGGAGCCCAGGGAGGAGAGATGGCTCAGAGCCCAGCTCCTGCCGGGGTGCTCAGCATCCCCCTGGATCAGCCCCATGGTGCTGGAATTATGGAATCACAGAATATCCTGAGCCAGAAGGGACCCACCCAGATCATTGATCCAACCCCTGGCCCTGCACAGACCCCCAACAATCCCCCCTGGGCACCCCTGGAGTGCTGTCCAAACTCTCCTGGAGCTCTGGCAGCCTCGGGGCCGGGACCATTCCCTGGGCAGTGCCAGCAGCCTCTGGGGGAAGAACCTCTTCTGATATCCACCCTAAACCTCCCCTGACAGCTCCAGCCCTTCCCTGGGCCCTGTCCCTGCTCACCACAGGGAAGAGATCAGTGCCTGCCCCTCTGCTGCCCCTCATGAGGACACTGAAGACCCCTGAGGTTTCCCCTCAGTCTCCTCCAGCCCTCAACCACAGTCAGGCTCAGAGCCCTCCTGAGAGGGAGGCGAGGAAGGATTTGTTCATCCTTCTCACAAGAGGCAAGGAAACAGCCACAGGGTTATCTGGTGGCACAGGCAGGGTGACACCAACCAGCTCTTCCCATCCCTGGGCCAGCCCCTGATTTGAACAAAGATCTGATTTGAAATAAAGTCCTTTCTCGGACTGCTGGAGTGTGATGAGCACTCGGACTGTCAGATCCGCCTTGCTTTAAATAAATCCCACTGACGTTGTCTCTCCTGACATGAATTATTAACTGAGCACACAGTGCCAGCAGCGATGTCTGGGGCAGGCACTGAGCAGGTGAGGCTCTGCCTGGGACCGCAGGTGTGAGGCACTGGAATTCCAGCATCCCTGGCAGCAGAGGTGTTGTCACCATGGCTGCCACCTGGTCACGCCAGGGAAAGTCACACTCTGTGCCCAGGGCATATAAAACCCAAACTCCTGGCATCCCCACACAACCATCTGTGCCAACACATGCTGGGAGCGGGGACTGTTTTTCCCACCTTGTGACAGTCCCAGGGACAGAGGCAGCTGGCTCTGCTCTGCTCCTGGAAATGTTGTGGATGTCCTGGAGGTACCCAGCCAGACACTCTCTCCTAGGGTGGCCTGAACAGATGGGACCATTGCTCACCCTTCAGCCTGAAGAAACTCCCAGTTAAACTGGGACCAGAGGAATGATGGGTGAGATGGAGACAGCTTTTCAGAGAGGGACCAACCCATGAGCCAATGCCCAGAGGCAAATTACCCTCCCCTGGCTGATGACTCGAGAATTCACCAGAACATTCAAAAGATCCCCAAGGGAGAGCCTGACGGAAAGTGAACCATCAGCAAGGGGCAGGGAGCCAAGGTGGGAGCTCCTGGAAGAATTGTGAGCCGTGGGTATGGACCTCAGCCACCCACACTGGTGAGAAATCACCAGCATAAAGTGCAATTCCTCTGCCCCCAAAATAAACCCCAGCAGCCTGAAGCCAGAGGAAAGAGGAGAGTTTTGTGAATGCCAGCTCTGTGAAGCCCTGAGGAGACTTCCAGCACCAGACACAGATCATCTGGGTTTCCCTCCTCTGGTCACTCAGTGCAATGAGAAGGAAGGAGTACTGAGCAGAAAAAAATATCATTCCATATTTTTTCCTCTCATAATCCGGTAGAACAACATCCACATTTCATCCTGGAAGGAGCTGCACTTTGGGGATTCTCGTGTCTGAGACCTAATTTGTAAAGCGCCCAGGGATCCCCGAGGGGAAAAAAGCATTATAGGATCATTATTAAAAGGGACACGTTATATTTCATGTCTCAGTTCCACACAAGTGGAAAAAAAAGGCCAGGAGCAATCTCTGGGATCAGAGGACAAACCTGTGAAATGTAACATGCATCCAGGAAGTGGCAAAACCAGGACATGAGGAATCCCTGCTCTGCCCACTGCTTGGCCACAGCAGTGACACAGAGTAAAGAGCAGCAAAAAGTTTGGTTTGTTTTTAATAAAAGCCACGATCCCTGGTCCCTCTCAGCTGTCCCCTGGGCTGTTTTACAAGTCTGGGGTGGATCCAGCTCTTACAGCATCGGAACACAAAACACAACCTGAGCACAGCCCACCCACAGGGCTGCCTGTGGTCCTGCTGGCTCCTCCACCTGCCACCAGATAATTCAGACAAAAAAAGCTTTTCTTGAGCCTCTCAGCCGTGCTTACACCAGCAGTGTCCCTGCCACAGCCCAGGAAACTCCTTTCAAACCCTCAGCATGTAGGTGGCTGGGTGAGAAGCCATTTCCCAGGGGAATGAGTGAAGGAACCTATTTCAGGTTGAATGCCATGCCTGCCTGTGTGCCACCCACGTGGTGTCACCTGGGGTCACTTCTGTCACACACAGCATTCATCTGCTCAGCCAAGCCCAGGCACCAGCGGGGATGGACCTGCCAGAGCAGCACAACACCCACAGGGAGGGTGTGGAGGGGAGGGGGCAGGAATGCAGACCCTGCTCAGCCACTTCTGTGGGAAGAGACAGGCTGGACCGTGGGCTGGGGCTGCTGCTGCAGCAGGGAACACCCAGCACACCAGCACAGGGGTACATTATGCTTCCCCATCCCAGACACCTGGCACACCAGAGCTGTATCATGTGGAGCTCAGCATGGAGCTTGACCTCCACGGAAACCTGATGGGTTTCCTCCAGTGCTGTTTCAAAATGAGTGCAACTCCCAAGGCCACCAGTCCTGCCCTTCCAATCACAGAATCATGGAATGGTTTGGGTTGGGAGGGACCTTAAAGCTCATCTTGCTCCATGGGCAGGGACCTTCCACTAGAGCTGGTCTTCAGAGTGAAACAGAATAGGTGTAGATTGGATATTGCGAAGGAATTCTTGCCTGTGAGGGTGGGCAGGCCCTGGCACAGGTGCCCAGAGAAGCTGTGGCTGCCCCTGGATCCCTGGAAGTGCCCAAGGCCAGGCTGCATGGGGCTTGGAGCAGCCTGGGATAGGGGAAGGTGTCCCTGCCATGGCAGGGGTGGCACTGGGTGGGCACTGAGGTCTCTTCCAACCCAAACCATTCCATGATTGTATGGACAGCACTTGTCCAGTCCATAAAGTACCACAGCTACAGGAACCCACAAAAAAGTACAAGAAACTATCACTGAATTCCTGGGAATAAGAGCAGCACGAGCCTCAGTCCTTGGGGTTCCAGAGGGCTAGGAAGAAGAGAACTTTTCCCAAGTGAAGAGCTTTTCAAAGTGTGGAGAACATGGCAGTACCTGTGTGCTGTGTTCATCCCCCTGGGCGTGGGTGGTGTAGGATCGAGCCCCATTTCTCAAGGTCTCGCTGGCGATGCGCACTTCCACGCCGGGCAGCGGGGTGCCCACGGAACCTGCGGAGGAGAACAGCATGGAAACAGGGCACAGCCTCCAGGAAAGCCCAGAATCAGGGGGGCAAAAGGCTATCAATGGCATCTGCAGGCTGTGCTGGCACTGGAGAACTTCCTAGCGGGGGCTGTCTCTTCAGGAAGGCGTCGATCCCACGAGTGTCAGAACGCTGCCTCCGTTTGCTGGGCAGGCAGTGCTGGGAATGCCTCTGACCACAAACGTGTCTCCAGCCCTGAACTGTCACTCTTGACCACTCTTTGAAGACATCTGCACAACTTCAGAGCTCAGGAATGAATCTGTTTCTTTTTTTCTTTTTTTCTAAAGAAAAAAAAAAGAAAGGCACCACAAAACCTACACAAAGCTGTGAAAAGAGAGAGCCCAGTGATTACTCTGCTCCTCCAGAGCCTGCACCTGACAGGGGAGGCAAAGGCTTAACAGCTGAGAATTGCCAGGGATTATCTCAGTTTTAGGAGACATCAATACACTGGATAGAAAAACATCACAGGAGAAAAGCAGGGATCAAAACCAGCCCGTTCTCGCACAGGCTTCAATTTCAAAGCCAAGGATCTGCCACAGTGTCACAAGGACCACTACTGAGCTCCAAGCTGCGTCTGTGACCTGGAGCTCCCCAGCCTGCAGCTTTCCCACCCCCTGGTTCAGTGCCTGTTCTTCCTGGGGAGCACCTGAGAGCTCAGCAGGGAGGGCAGCTCAGTTCCTGTGACCTGTGGGATGGGCAGCTCCTGCCTCAGCAGTCTCCATGGCACGAGGTAGCTTCTGTGGCAGAATGGGACCTGTGACCTTCATCCCCTGTGAGCAGGGAGTGGGACAGCAGCTCACAGCAACCTGTGGCTCAGCAGGAGTGGACAGGACTGAGTTTCAATTGGAGAAGGACTTTTCACAAGGGCCTGGAGTGCCAGGTCCCACTACCAGATGGAATACCAGGGAGAAATCCTTCCCTGTGAGGGTGGGCAGGCCCTGGCACAGGTGCCCAGAGCAGCTGTGGCTGCCCCTGGATCCCTGGAAGTGTCCAAGGCCAGGCTGGACTGGGCTTGGAGCAGCCTGGGACAGGTGGGAGCAGTGGGAGGTGTCCCTGCCCATAGCAGGGGGTGGAATGAGATGAGGTTTAAGATCCCTTCCCAACCAAACCATTCCGTGATTCTATAAATTGCTAACTGTGCTCTTTATTCTGAAAGATGATCAATTTTTTTTCCCCTGAAGCACCTCCAGTTGATGCTTCCCAGGTCTGCCAGCATCATCTTGACACTGGGAATTCCCTAGAGCAGGGAGAGCAGGACCTGGAGCTCAGCCCTGTCTTCCTCTTGTCACTCGTATTTCAGGCATTTGGGTTCAAGTGGCATTTTCCCTGTGCTGGTCTCATTCTCCTGCTGAAGCCCTGGAGATCTGCTATCCGTGACATCATGATTTTGTCTGCTACATTGGTCAGTTGCCATGGAAATGGATGTGTCGTCGTAGCCCAGATTTATGGCATCCCTGCAGGATCAGCCAAGAGCAGATGGGCTATGAGGGAGTGAGATTTTATTGCAGTGAAACTACCCCCGAACAATTAGGAAATCTGGCTGGAAATAAACACAAAGCGACGTGGCAGCTCTGTGATCCGTGTCTGCTCTGCTCAGAATTGCCTTTGGCATCCTGGTCAGCCAGAACAGGCACGTCCTCTCCTCACCACCAGCACCCCTGGGCTGCTCCCACCTCCAGGCCAGACACTGCCAGGACTCCGAGGGTTGCAGCAGGGGAGGGAGGGAGCCACGAGCCAGAAGTGCCCTGAGGTACCATGTCGAGGTATTTATGGAATCAGAGAATCACAGAAGTTGGATCCCACAAGGATCATCAAGTCCAGCTCCTGGCTCTGCACAGGACAACCCTAAAAATCACACCATATGTGTTATAAACAATCTTGCACCTGCCATGGGAGGCTCCAAGAGGCCTCAAAGCAAGTAACAAGTCACAGAAAACACCCTCAGTGTTGCTTGGAAGGTTGCTGGAGCCACCTTCTCGACTTCTGTGGGAAAGGTTTCTCCAGGGTGAAAAACTGTGTGTGAACAGACTCCAATCTGCCCACAAAACATGGCATGTCTGTGGGCAGGCACCACAAAATCAGTCCTGGAAAGCTCGTGGAGGGAGCAGAAAGCAATGCAAGGAGCTGCCAGGGGCTCTCACAGACTTGGAATTTTTCAAATCAAGAGCAGCCAGATGCCTTTCTGGAAGATGCTTCTTCCCTGGATGCAAGCTGCTGACCTCAGCATGGAAATGGGCAGTGATTCATGGGCAGAAGGACTGCAGGATTAATGCCCACTGCTGGTCCCAGCCCCTGGGAATGAGACACCAAAGATCAGCACAGTGCTGGCACATCTGAAGGCACAGAAGAGGTGCTGACGTGTTCCCCACAGAGATTTGCAGATCACAGTTACTAGCACAGCCCCACCAATTCCTCTCCTACTTGGCTAAAATAAAACCAGCATGTAAAACAAGTCCCTGGTGGAGAGCTGCTTCCTTATGTTTCTGTCTGGAGAAGCTTTTCTGGTATTTAGGAAAAGTGACAAACTTTGAAATCAACATCTGTAAAGGCTGAAAAAGCTCCTACAATTGATTAGAGCTCCACAAACCTGACAGGATTAATAGAATTTGTGCAAAAAACAATGACTAGAGCTTCCTTCCACCGTGTCAAAATATACCCTGTGCCAATTCCAAGAGGTCAGCAGAAATTTGGGCCCATTCCCAAAGGAACGGCCCGGGAGGTCCTGCCTTCATCAAGCCACAATTGGGGTGATCAGAAGGGGTCAACACTCTGCACTGGCTTCCTTTTGTCCCCAGCCATAATCCTGAGGGGAAACTGGGGAGAAATCCCTGCTCCTTCCCCTCTGCATCCCTCCAATTTGCAGCCTCCTGGATGTTAAGCGACGCTGGCACCTCGCCCGCGGTGTCACCGGGCTGCAGGCACGAGGGGGTGACACCGTTCTGCTTTCACCCGCTCTCCTCTGTTTAAAAAAGTTGTCAGCTCTTCCCAGATAAATTTAATTGGCCCCGTGCTCTGTGTCCTTCGGTATCTGGGTAGCTCGGTGCTGCTCCGTGCCGCGGTGTCCCGGGAGGATTGGAACAGGCCAACGATAAGGCACTCAAGGATCTCACTGTCAACAATACACGGAGTCCCCGCTGTAGCAGCTATTAGCTGCCTCTGATCTAAACCTCCAATTAAAGTGGTGATTAGGCCCAGTGAGGCATTCTCCGGCCATGAATTATTCATCTCCCTTCACAGTAACAGCACCAGGGGGGATTAGAATGAGAGCTGGTGAAAACAGAGGCATTTTAAGCAGGGTTTTAACCATATACAAGCAAACATTTATCTTTCAAATCTTTCATCTTTGCTGCTTCTGGAAATGAAAGCTCCCACACGCCTGTCCCTGCCACTTCAGACAGTGCTGTGGGTGAAGAGTGGGGACACACTGCTGGTGACACCGGTGGGGACACGGGCAGGACAGGCAGGTCCAGGGACTTGGCCTTTCTCCTGCCACACCGAGTGCCTGGAAGAGGGCGAGGGAAGCGCCAGGATCTCTCCTCAGAGGCTCATGAATCACAGAATGGTTGGGAAGGGACCTTAAAGCTCATTCCATTTCCACCCTTGCAACGGGCAGGGGCAGGGACACCTTCCCCTCTCCCAGGTGCTTCAAGCACCATCCAACCTGACCTTGGGCACTTCCAGGGATCCAGGGGCAGCCACAGCTTCTCTGGGCACCTCTGCCAGGGCCTCACCTCCCTCACAGCCAAGAATTTCTTACTAATATCTAATCTAAACCTAAAGTTAATTGAGAAGCCATTCCCCCTTGTCCTGTCACTCCAGGCCGTTGCCCAAAGTCCCACTCCATCTTCCTTGGAGGCCCCTTCAGGAACTGCAAAGCCACAATTAGGTCACGTTCTCTTCTCCAGGCTGAACAATCCCAATTCTCTCAGCAGAGGTGCTCCAACCCTCTGATCATCCTGGTGCCTCCTCTGGGCTCACTCCAGCAGGTCAAAGCAGTAGAGAAGGATGTGTGCTGCTCCTAATCCTGGAGAAATCCTCTGGCAGATGTCCCAGCCCACCATCAGCTGACTCTGAGATCTCTGTGGTACCTGGTGACCTCCTACCCAGCCTCTAACAGGGCACTGGATCAAAAGCTTTTTCACAGCTCCAGCAAATTATGCCTCAGCTTCACCCATCTGCTTCCCAGCTGACACTTCCTGAAATAAATTAATCAAGCCGATTCAATTATAGCCTCCTTTCTGTACAGTTTCTTGCTGATCCCCACCTTCATGAGACACTTCTCTCCCCCTCAGGGCTGCCTGAGCCCCTGGATGGGGCTGGAGTGACAGTCCCCAGCCCCTGTGCTTTGGCTGCACAAGGGGATTTGTCCCTGCAGCCCAGGATCCATTGGGATGATGCCTCAGCAGCACGGCCCCCAGCTCTGGGGCAGGAGCTGCCCTTCTGGGTGCCAGCCTCTGCACTGCCACGCTGCTTCCAGTCTTATTCCTCTTCTCTTTTAGTCCCCTGGGAAATTTCTGGAGTCTCCACTCCTTTTTCCTCATGAAAATCAATAGGAAGCAAATATAGGAAGGCCACAGGGCCAGTGAAATGATCCCTGCCCTGTCACCCTGGGGTGTGGGGCTCACACAGCTCGAGCTCCTGCAGATGGGAGTCTTGTTTTTCCTGCCTGCTTCCCTCTCCTGCCTTCAGGGATGGGGCTGCTGGAGGAAGATAAAACTGGCTGAGGTGGGGTGAGGGAATGACAGTTACCCTGCAAAAGTAAAACAGAGTTTGTGTTTCAAGCTGTTCTCAGGCTGAGGAGTCAACGAGGGGGAGTTTTGGCTTCTCCTCTCCCTGTGCGACCCCCACGAGACCCAGCTCCTGCATCCCATGGGATTGGGGTGCTGTGGGAAGCTGTGACACCCAGGACCCCCCCTGGGGTAACACCAGTTCCCCAGGAGGCTGCATATGGTGCCATGCCTGCAGAGACAGCCTGTGGGGAGGCAGGTGGCACAGGGTGGGCACACAGATGGCCACGCTCCAACCACAGGGAGAGTGGGGGCATTTTGTATTTGCAATGTCTCAGATCAATTTATTTCTAGGTTCTAGAAAGTACAGCTATGGAGAGGAATCACAGAGTGTAGCTCAGAGAAGGGGGGGAAGACAAGGAGAGAACAGGCCCAGAGTGTACAGGGAGGTGTGACAATTTTGAATTCCTGAAGAGGCAAGAAACAGGCACTAAAATAAGAGTGAGCAGACGTCCTATTTTAAGTGTTCAGCACTGATGGGTTGGACAAGCACTGCTGTGTGGAGAATCCTGTGTGACACCACCCAGAAACACAACTCAAGGCAGCAGGAGCTGAAGAAACACTCCTTCAATTCACGAAGATTTTGGAAGTAATAAAGCATCAGCCTGGAGCGTGCCAGCCTGGTCAGGCCAGCGGGCACCACTGCCAGCTCTGCACAGACAGCTTTGATCCCTGGGAAACCCAGCAGCCACTCCCCACACATCCATGTCCTGGCTTCCCAGTGCCAATTCCCAGCATCCTCGTTCCTGCTGTGGCCTCTCCTCACTCACGTGCAGAGAACACCCCAGACCACGGCACCCTCTGGAGACTCCTACCTGGGACACGGACTCCATGCAAAGGGTTAGAAAGCGCCATCCCAATCTCAGTCATCCCATACCTCTCCAGCAAGGTGTGCCCCGTGATGCTCTTCCACTTCTCCAAGACAGGCACAGGCAGGGCTGCTGAGCCTGACACCATTAACCTGCACAGGGAAAGCCCAGGTAAGACAGTATCCAACAGCACCTTTGCTCCAGGGAATTTGCAGCCTCACACAGGGGCACAAAAACCCCTATGTAAAACCTGCAGCTCCAAAATCCTCACATCACAATCTGTCCCTCACATTCTCAGGGTGATATGGGGCTTAAGTTAACCAGGACAGTCTCTAAAAAGAGATCCTGGAATACAAGCCTGGGCTGCAGGACAAAGTCCTCAGGGTGACACACAACGAGCCCCTTCTGGCTTTGCCATGCAAGAGTGGCTCATAATTAAATAATGTCACCCTTGTTCCTGTCAAAGAGACACCAAAGCACAACAACCAGTACTGAAAGAGGTGATGTTGAAAGGAAAACCTGGAGCATCCAGTGAGCCAGCAGCAGCTCTGCCCACAGCTCACTCACCTGATGTTGTCCTGGCAAAAGGCATGCACAAAATCCTGCACCTGGGGCTGGCTGAAATGCTCGTCATAATATTCCATCAGCTTGGCATAGATAGTGGGCACTGCCATGAACACACTGACACGGGGAGCTTGGGAGCTCAGGAGCTTCTTCCACACCTAGGAAGGAAGGAAGGGAACACACGTGGATGAAAATACACCTTTGCTATCTAAGATTTCTTTGGAAGTACAGCAGGAAGCTGTTGTGTGCCCCTCGTCCCTGTCCAAAACAAGTTCCCAACTTTCATCACGCCCTCATTTCCCAAGGCACAGCGTTCATCTCTCATCCCACCAGTGGATCCATCATCCCACCATCACTCATGAGATGATGGAAATGGCATTTTTCAGTCCTGTCACACTGCAGCCAAGAATTTGCTCATGAAGATGGAAGTTTGTGGCAGAATCAGTTCATTCCCTTATCAGGCACAGCTCTTCAAAGGCTGCACAAAGCCTCCAGTTTCCCAAAGCACAGGAGCTCTTCTTTGGAAAGGCACAGCCCACACCTGATACACAATACACAGCTTGGAGCTCAAGGGCTTCAGCCTCTGAGGCAAAGCTGGGAAGAGGGAGATGAGGCACTGGGAGTGAGACTTCATGAGAACGGTGAGGTGCAGAGAGCCGTGTCCCTGGCGAGCTCAGAGAAGCCATCAGAATCCACAGGTAAAGCAGTGGCAGCAGGAGACAACAGCTTTTGGGGAGGGCCACTACCCCAGCCACACTCTTCTTGAGTGGAATATTCCCTGTGGGAATAAAGTTCTCCAGCTGCAACTCCTGCTGACCTGTGGGAACTACGAACGGGTGCCAATTCCAGCAGCCAGCTCTGCCGGGATGTGGACAACGACACCTCCGGGATGCGCAGCCAGCCACGGGTCAGAGCCACAAATGTCACAGCTGAGATTGCTCCCACACCTCACCACTCTCCCTGCAGGTAAGCTCTTCCCAAGGCAGGAGTGATCCAAAGCCATCAATAAATCAGAGCCCCGCTGACGGCGCCTCTGTCCCCGCGCTCCAGTCCCTGCCCCGCCGGTGACAAATGTATTCCCTAACAGCTCCTGACACGAGCGCTGCCTCGGCGCTCCCCACACACGCTCAGCTGCACACGAGCCAGGCAAGGCAGGGATTGATTGAAGGTGAGCCAGGGATTCTCCTTCATGCTGTCACTCTGCCCCTTCTCTCCGTTCTGCTCGCTCGGGCTCCGTTTCATCCCTTTCTCCTTGGCTGCATCTCGCACTCTCCGCTGCTCCAGAACAATCAGCTCCTAAAAAAACCCTCCCAGCACCGGGTGGTTGTTGTTAACAGAGCAGGACACGGCCACAGAGGCACCGTGGCACCCAACGGGAGGGAGCTCACGCTGCCTCCCAGCCCTTGGTGAGGAGAGATGAATGCACAAGGTGCAAACCCACTGGACAGCCCGGGAGATGGGACATGAGCACTGCAAAATCCCCTGGGAAGGGAAAGCAGAACTGGAATGTGACTTCTTGCACTGATGGGTGATACGTCCAGAAAGGGAACACTTCACTCCCTGCAGAAACCCACCTACCAGCAAGATCCTTACCAGCCAGATTAGGTCAAAATCCCATTTAGAGGGGTCTAACCTCCCCATGCTCCTCCCAGTCCCTTTTCCCCCCAGTTTCTTTCCCATTCTAGGCAGCAGGGTGGAGAAGGATCTCTCCAAAGTCCTGGCTGAGTGGATCTGCTCTCCTCAGCCTGGTGGGCAGGGAAGGACGCGTGATGGCAAGCAGGGATCAGGGCTGTGCCGAGGGGATTGAAGGGAAACAGATGCTCAGGGGCTGTTCAATCCTTGCTGTGTGATTTTGTTTTGCCTTCCCAAGTCCCTAGCAGCTGTGGGAGTGCAGGCAGACTTCCAGTCTGGCCATGCAGCAGAGTTTTTGTCACATGACTTTGGATCTGAAAAACCCCAAATCCATCTAAACAGAGCAAGCCTCTCTTGCACCCCAGAGTCCCCTGTCCCCACGTGCCAGTTCAGCTCCTGCCTCAGATAAAATCCTCCCTCCTGCACTGCGGCCACAGGAGCAGCTTTTTCCGTGTCAGTCCAGCTCACCCAGCAACAGCCCCTTCCTGAGGATAAGCAGCTGCCTTTGGATTTGTGCCACCAGCTGCTGGGGTGATCTGCTGACAGCCAAACCTCTCCACCTGTTCTGCTCCTGCTCAGCCAAATCTGGATCCTTCCCATGTGTTTCAGCAGGACTAAGCCGTGGTACAAAGCTGGCAGCCCTGAGCCCAAGCTGGCCAGAGGGCTTGGCACTGTCCAGCCAGCTGGAACAGCTATTCCTGGCTTCTAACTGTAACTTCACAGTTGAGAGAAGGATCTGGGAAAGTCTCATTACCTGGGATTAATCAATCAATCAATCAATCAATCAATCCCGTGCAAGGCACCAGCTTTGTCCTTGCAGCACCCAGCATCTCCTGACAGCGCCAGGTTTGGAGCAGCACAATCCATCTCCCCCTGGGTTATCCCACTGTCACCATCACCACGTTAGCTCCCCGTGCACAGAGCACTGGCAGCCCAACATTCCGCTTTGTTTTGCTCTCCTGATACCTCCAAGTGCTTTTAAAAAGCCATGGATTGGGGAAGCGAACACAGCACCGTGTGCCAGGGCTGCCAGGCTCTGCAAAGAGGGGAAGCAGCAGCCTTCCAATGGAATATGCTCAGGAGATGGATCAAGATTCCTTTTAAGACAACCAAGGGCTAGAAACAAAAAGTTTCTCACTGCAAGAAAGCAAGAGTTGGAACAGCTTCCCACCAGCAATACCAGCAGTGAATGCTTTGGGTCAGGGCTGCCTGTGCCAGCAGGGAAGTGGGAGACCCAATGTTCCCAAGAGCCTTCCTGTCAGCATGACATTCCTGATTTTCCTCCCCTCCCACTGCTCAAAAGCATATCATGAGCTGGCCAGTGGGATTTTGCCATCATTAAAGGAAAAAAAAAAGGAGAAAGTGACACCAGTGGGTACAAAACAAGTGCAGCAAGGCACAGCTGGGAGATTTTTCCCACGTATTTTTCCCAGCACGCAGATGGTGAATGCGGAACATAAAAGCTGCTCCAAGGGGTGGTCAGTCCATACAGCAACCTTCCCAACCAGCCTCCAGACCTGCTAAGATCGCCTGAAGGAGGACATGTGAGCACAGAGGAGGAAAGGCAACAGCTTTTCCCTTTGGAGAGGGAGATGTGCAATGCCATGAACCAGCCAGAAACACCAAACCCGATGTCTGGGCATCTTCTCATGCAAAAGGAGAAGAAACGGTGGCAAACCCAGTTCTGTGTGAAACCATGTAAGATTTTGGCCGATAGAAGGTTCCCAAAACCAGCCAGAAGAACTACAAGTTGTAAAGGAAGCAAATATCAGCATGGATTTTTCCATCAGCTCACAAACAGATCTCAGCCAGCCCGCGGTGCAGCCTCTACTGACAGACACAACAGCTCCTCTCTTCCATAAAATTATTGTGCCATTTTCAGTTGTAATTGAATCTTTTCAAACCTTTTCAAAACCAACAATGCCTCTAAAGCAAGGTTAACTCAGCCCTTTACTTCCCTCTTGTTCGGGGAGATGGGTCTGTGCTTAGCACTGACTGCTGCTGTGTGGGAAGCACCATCGAGGAAAAGGGATGCTGGTGATTTTTGGAATGTCTGTGGGAGCAACAGGGATGTGGCCAAGCCAGCTGCTTGTTTGGTGAGATCCTGTGCCAAACACAAGGGTGGGAAGCTCCTGTAACTCAACAGCAGCAGCGAGGGGGCTGCAGGACCATGCACACACATCCAACACCGAATTATCCTAAAAAAGCAGATGGGCACAAGAGACAGGAGAGCACCAAGGGGAGCTCTGCTCTCTCCCAAGGACTGAGCCTCCAGCACTTCATGACCAATATGCACAGAGAGAAACATTCCTCTCTTCAAAGGGAAATCAGGCCCTCGGTGGCTTCGTCTCATGTTTGTTATAACCCCAAACTGTTTGCGCTCTGTGCGACTCTGGTTTTAATCATTTATTCATCAGCACAGTTTGATGGCCCCTCTGCATTCCAGGCTGAAGCTTTAAAACCCTTCCTATGCTGGAGGCATACTGAAAGGAGCAAGTGCTTTCCCTGGGACCTGGAAATATAAGTAAATATGACAGGCTCTGGTTCCATTTTTTATATTTCCCCACACACATCAAAAGCCATTACTTGGGAACAGATGCTGAGGACAGACGGCAGATCTGGGGAGATGGGGAAGAAAACCTCTAACTTTTTAAAGCCAGGTCTGTGAGAAGTGATCAAACATAATCCATTCACCAGTGACCTGCTCCTCCCTCCACCAACTCCTCTTTGAGTCTGAAATAAAATTACTTCTCTGAAGCCTCCCATTAACAGATGAAAAGACTTTCAAGCTCTCTCCAGCTGAAACTGGATGGGGGCCGTGATCCCCAGCATGCCTGGATATTGGAGCTCAGGCTCCTCTGCTCGGATTTGCTTTTCTTTTAAAAATAAACCAAAAGAGCTGCCCAGAGTGATGTTTGCAGAAGTGACAGATCCAGGGGAGAGGCTCAGTGCAGTGCACGTTTCTCCTTCCCTGAGGGAACTGCCGAGCCCTGGCTCTCCCTGCGCAGCCCAGCCAAGGTAGACAGCCCCTGCACCCAGCCCAGCCTGGCTCACACAGAGAACATCAGTGACAAGGACAAAGTTTGCTCCCAGATACAGCACTGGCACTCCTGGCCTTCAGGAATTCAGGGCTGTGAGCACACGATGCAGCCTCACCCCAGAGCAACACCTCCCACTCATCCTGTGCCAGGTCTGCAGCTCCCTCGTACCACGGGGAAATGGTGCCACGGGGGACAGAACTGCAGGGAAAGCTTGTCCCGGATCACACACCACCTCTGGGCACACAGCATTCCTATTTCCCTAAAAAGAAGAGTCCAAACAAGATGATTTTGATGGCTTTGAGTGTGACATTGTAAAACAGGGCATGGTTTTTAGAGGGCTTGCTCCTCGGAGCACCTTAAGTCAGACACGCAGCGAGGCTGGCACTGAAACAGCAGCTCCTGGAACTGCAGGGCAGGAAATCTGCATCTTGGCATGTTTATCATGGAAGGGGTTGCAGGGCACAGCCAGGGCTGTCACTGCACAGGCAGCACATCACAGCTCAAACCTGCCCAGCAGAGCTGAGCGGGCAGCACACGCCACAACTGGGGCACCCGGAGCGGAGATTTCCATCAGCTTCTCCCATCACTCAGCACAGCAGTTTCCTCCTTCAGGTTTTACAGTACTCTTATTTCCCACTCTGCACTGGAAGCTGGAAAACCTCCCAGGATCTGCTCTCGTGTTTATCACTGCAGAGAGCTGGCAGGGAACCTTTTGCCATTAGAACATCTTGCCCTCAAGGCATGATCAGGGGTGCCCAAGGCAAAGACAAGCTCTTCCTGCCCAAAATGGATCCTCTTTGCCCAAAAACCACAGCACAGGATCCTGTAAACCAGACACTGACCTCACAATTTGCTCCAAAAAGGTCCTGTCCAAGGAGTGCCTGGTCTGGAATGGGGACATCAGTGGTGACTGTCACAGCAAGCACAGGGGACACTTGGCTGCCCTGGGTCTGTCTCCACACTTACTGACACACCACAGGCTGTGCCTGAACTGATGCAGGGAGTCACTGGGAATGGATGCTCCAGAGGGTGCTTGGTGCAAGGCCTGATGCTCAGAGCCTTCAAAAAGCACTTGGCCAGGAGGAGAAGGCTCACCCTGCACTCCTTCCTTATCAGAGACATTCACTTCTTCTCTTCTGGTCACTAAAATGCACAAAATTCGTACAAACACAGCACTTATAAAATCCCTACTCCTGAACAAGAAATTCCTACTCCAGCATCTGGGACAGGTCAGCAGCATCTGAAAAATGCAAAGAGGAACAGAGCAGCTGAGAGAATAAACTCAGCTTGGGAGCAGGTTACAGAGGGAGGATCCTACAGGGATGCTGAGGCTGCAGCTTGCTCTGGCTCCAGAGGAGGTTTCTGCCCTCCCACTTCTCACCCTTGAAAACCAATAAAACAATAAACCAGTAACACCACAGCCAGCCATGGCAGAACACCCCTCGGGTCCACTGCTGCTCTCCTGCCTGCTCCATTCCCACCTGTGCTGAGAAGTCTCCCCCACCAGCCATCCCTGCCATTTCCAATCCCAGAAGCACAGACAGGAGATGCTGCTGCCATGGGCTCCCTGTGAAGACACTGCACCCCAAGGAGCACAGGCACCAGAGGACTCGGTACATTACGTATGAGTTGACTAATTCTGGAAACTAAGGGTCCATTTATAAACCCTTTATTAATAAATGATTAATAGATGCAGCCATATTTTTTAATAACTTGCAATAAAAAAATGCTACGAAAAGCTTAAGCAAGACAGTCTTAACAGATGGTGCTATAAAGTGAATTATAACATGTACAGTAGCTAGTGCAGCGTAATGGATGTCCTCATTTAATAAAAAGAATCTGATTTTATGCAGCAACTTTCACGCTTGAGGCACCTCAGCACACTTTAATGAGTCCTCGTGGCCTCAGCAGTAGCCACAGACATCAGATGCTGTTCTAGTGAGAGGAAGGATGTTGGTCAGGACACCAGGGCTACTCCACAGTCCTGATTTTTAACCTTGCCTTGGACAGCTCCCAAAAACAGACGTAAAAGTCTGAAAGCTGCCACCTCCTACCCCTGCACGGCGGGGAGCAACAAGCAAGCCACGGTCTGGGGCTGGGAATGTCTTCTCAGGGGAAAAAAAAAGAAAAAAAAGAGCATTATTCCCACCACCAAAACCAGACTGCCATCTGTATCCACGACTATAAGGCACGCCGCAAATTATGTAATTTAATAAACACTGTAATAATAAAGTATTTATTTTGTATAATGAAGTGTTAGTGATTAGAAACCAAACACACATCGGGCGTGCTGCTGCGGTTTCTCTTGAACCTTTGCCAGTATCACTCAAGGCTAAATATGTCTGCAGCAGGTTGAGAGTAAGTTCCTTGCCTTGTTTTGATCAGCCTGTCAAGTGTTTTAGCTGCCAGTCGAGTTTCTTTATATCACACTATAATTGGCTGCTTTCTCAAGGTGCAGCCAAGGAAAAAAAGCACACGGCAAAACTCAGGCTCCTTTGGCAAAATCCTCCAGTGCTGCTTTGCTGCAAGCTGATTTCAGTAGCAAAGGGCACTTTGTAAACAGCTGGTGAAAATAGAGTGGAACTGAAAGGCAGCTTGCAATAAACTCCAGGAGAAAGCCTTATTTACCCTCCCGTGCTCGCTTTGGAGTGTCGATCAAACCACTTGCAGCTCCCAGGGGAGGCCCTTGGAAAAATAACGGGAATAAAAGAAAGGGGAGAAGCAAATGCCATCCGTGCACCTGAGAGCCCTGCCCGGAGCCCTGCCAGCCCTGCCCAAGCTCCAGGGTCACACCCTGAGAGCCCTGCCCGGTGGCACATCTGGAAACAGCTGTGATCACAGCAGCCACGAGGAGGGGGGTCCCGCTCCCCCCATCCCTCAACGTCAGCTCATCGATTCGCAGATGTGGGGAGAGAGCAGAGGAAAACGCAAGGCTACGAGGGAGCATCAATCACTGGTGGCACAGGATGTGGAGCACCGCGCCCTCCAGAGGCTCTGCTCCATCCTCAGCGCCGGCCCCGCCTCTCAGCGGCACCTCCAGCGCTGCTCTGGCTGCACCCCTAAAGTCGGGGAGGACAATTTGGCACCTATCATCGGTGTGAAAGCACAGGCTGTGGCAGCCAGGGCTCTTCCTGCCTTCTACCACAGCATCCTAGCAATTTACTCTGAATGCAGAGCTGCTCTGCTGGGATTCCGGGGCTGTCCCCCCAGAAAGGATCAGTGCTCAGGTGTCAGAGCCATCCTGACAGAAGAAGGAAGTGTGCATTTTCTGTGGCTGCTGCTCTGAGAAGCAGAAATGAGCCATGAAGAATCACCCGGTCAGAGCTGGGCCCACCCTCGCCTGGCAGCAGCACAGCCAGAGGCTCCAGGTGTGTCCCACACCTGTGCACTTTGTCCTTTCCACGGCACAAGCCTTCCCAGCATGTGGATAAACACAGACAGGGAGAGCAGCCCGGCCACTTACCCAGCACAAGCTCCTTTGGCTTTCCCAGGGAGTTCTGCAGTGACAGCACACTCGTGCTCTGAGCGACAGCAGCACCTGAAAACCCAACTGTCCCCTCACAGTGACACTGCAGCCACCACCCAGGACACTGGGAGATGTGGATGGACACACCCTGCATCCCAGGGGATGTAGAACCTGCTCCACCTTTAGTGCTGCCTGTCCCTTTCCTTCCCCCCTTTCCACAGTGTGCCGCTGCCGCAGGGAACAAAGAGAAGCAGAACACTGGCACTGGTGTTTCCTGGCTCAGATAGAAAACAACATTAAAAGAGCATCATTCCAGTAAGGTTTCCCTCCTGCCACTTTTCTTAAAAGCTGCAAGAAGGTCTGGTTCTGCAAACTCTCTCTCACATCACTGAGTCCAACCCAGATCTGTTAACTCTTGTTTTTCCACAGAGGAAGAACCATCTTTCCACGTAAGAGAGGAAAACCAGGCTTCCCTTACCTGGGCTGCAAAAAACTCCAAAGGCTGTGCTCTGTCATGTAATGCAATATGAAACACTAAGGATGAAGGTCTGGAAGGGGAAAATTTGGAAGGGGCTGCCCAGGGAGGTGGTGGAGCCCTTGGCCCTGGAGATGTCCAAGGAATGACTGGATGTGGCACTCAGTACTCTGGGCTGGGTGACAAAGTGGGGATTGGCCACAGGGTGGACTTGGTGACCTTGGAGGTCTTTTCCAGCCTCAGTGTTTTGGGGATTCTGGGAAATGCAAATCACTAAAAAATTCAGCAAGCAGCACACCACTAACACACGAGAGAAAATCCAGTATTTCCACCTTTCTTGGCACTAAAATATAAAAATCCACAACCCTAATTCTGGATGGAAATGCTCTTGGAGGGCTCGTAGAAGGGTCCACACACCCCCAGCCAGACCCCAGAGCAGGGCTGGGAGGGCAATGCAGCATCAACATTCCAACATCACATGAGCTGCACCCTCTGGAAGAGCACATTTACCCTGGGCTGAGCACCCAACCAACCCACTTTGCTGTCAACCACACACAGCCAGCGGCTAAAGGGGCTGGAATTCTTTAGGAATTTGTTCCCAGAGTTGCTCTGAGTGCAATGCCCGGGGTCCTGCTGTTTGTTTTCCCTCTGGGCTCACCAGCTCAGCGCTGAATTCCGGGAACATGATGCAGGTGGCTCCCACCCACAGCGGGCACAGCAGCTTATTGATCACCCCGTGGACATGGTGCAGAGGCAGCACGTGCAGGATCACATCCTCCTTCTTCCACTCCCACTTCTCAACCAGCCCTGTGGTCTGCAGAGGAAAACAAACAGCACGGCCTTAGGGCACAGAGAAAGATCCTCCCGAGGTATTCCCGAGTTCATCAGCCCCCAAATCCCCTGGCAGGAATTCCAGGCCTATCTGGGCACAAAATCATTCCCTTAGGATCAGCAGAACAGCAGAACACAGGAGGAATACCTTCAGCATCCTGTCAGGATTCGTCTTTAAATCAGCAAAGCCCTTCCTTGTTCCTGAGAAATACCAACAATGATTTTAAGTAGGACATACAAAAATATTAATCTGCTGCTGCACATGCAGATTTGGCAGAAACAGTAATCAAAAAGCTAATTTTCCCAGAATTCTGTTGCCATAGTTAGGACACTGATGACATCAGGCTTTTAGCACCTGTAAGGGATAATCAGTAGGAGCAGGAAATCGCTGATAAATAGAAAGCAGGTTTTATGTTAGTAAAAATTATGGGAGTATCAAGCTTCCAAAACACTCTGCTCTGAAGGGATAATTATCTGAAGGGATAATTATCAGGTTTCTGGGTCAACAATGCCCTTCAGAGCCCAGTGCTGGCAACTGCAAAGCTTATTTCCAGCCACCTAAAAATAAGAAAAGCATCTGAACAGAGGAATTTGGTCGTGTCCCTCACAACCCTCTTCCACAGGGCAGGGAGCAGCTTTTGGGATTCCTGCAGGACAGCACAAAGGATGGGGACTGCTCAGGCCACCCCCCAAATAATCAGCATGTTTGTAAGGGAACAGATTCTTTGCCCAATATAGCCAAGCCCTGGCTCCATCCATCAAGGCTTTCATTCCTGTTGGGACGCTGCGGGATCCGAGCACCCGGAGCAGTGGCAGCTCTCGGAGGCATCCCTGCATTCCCTGCCCTCCTTCCCTAATGGCAGCAGTCTGGCAGTTGCAGGCACTGATAACCAAGTGGTGAGGTAGTCAGCAGGCTTACTCAAACTTTTAATTCCTTTTGGCTCCGAGAGCTAATGGATTTTTTTGCCTTGGGGATACAGAGCTGAATAATGCACAGGCTTCACACAGCACTGGGCTGGGCTGAGATATTTTCCAATTAGGAGCAAAGATTCTCTCCTAGTCAGAGGGTAGAAAAGCAAACTGCAAAGAAATCAGGTTTTTTACAAGAGGTTTCATCCCTTCTGCTTTCCAGGAAAGAGGAGAATCCACCTGCCTCGGGATGCAGCTGCAGCATGAACAGGCCAAGATTTAGAACACACGCTGCTGTGTGTTCACCTTCCAAACGTGGGGGACCCCGGAGCTGCAGCCCCACAGCTCTCTGCAGGAATTTGGCAGTGGAAAGGTGTTTGCAAACCCAAATCCCCTCCAGATTCCAAGACTCTGTACCTTGGCACAAGTTTAGAGGGGGGGGACAGCAGCACTCACCACAGCCTGCACGTTCTGGTGGGTGCTGAGGACACCCTTGGGCCTCCCCGTTGTCCCGCTGGTGTAGATGATCATGGCTCCTCTGTCCTTCCACGAGGAACAGCTTGGCAAGGGCCCCTCCTGCGTGGCTGCAGAGCTCGTGGATCCATCACCACCAGACCTGGGAAGTGGCAGCACAGGGACTCCCAGTTTCTTGGCACTGGGGGTTATTTTCCCCACGAATTCCTCAGCTGCGATGAGCAGGGCGCTCTGGGAATCCTGGATCACGTATTCCAGCTCGGGCACGGGGTGTTTCCTGTACAGGGGCACCGCTATAGCCCCGCTCATCCACGAAGCCCACTGGGCCACCACGTAGGAGGCATCATTGGGGCACAGAAAGGAGATCCTCTCTTCCTTCAGGTCCCTGCTGGGGCACTCCAGGAGCCTGCAGATCTCCTGGGATAAGCGGAGGCTGCGGCTGAGCAGGTCCCTGTACGTGTGCTCCCCGTTCTGGTCAATGATGGCCACTTTGTCCCCAAAAGCCGGAGCCCTGGTGAACACAGGGGTGATGTCACTGCTGCAGGTGGCCCAGGCTGTGTGCAGAGCCCTGTGGGGACAGCCAGCCCTCTTCCCATCCCATCTGCAGCGGGACAGGTCCCGGAGGAGGCAGCGGAGGGGCCGGCACGCCTGGGGGAAGAGCAGGGGGAGCAGCATCCCGCCAGCACGGCCGGGCTGAAGCGATTCTGCAGAAAGCAATGATGGGAACACATCAACAGAGGCAGGGATCACCCAGGGGGTTATTCCCACACAGGAAAAGTGGCAGCCCTCATTTGAATAATACCCACTGTATTATTTATGTCCCTGCCTCAGAGTGCCACATCCTGGGCAGCCTGAGCATCCCTGGGTCCTGCCACAATGGAGCAGGAGGCAGAGACCCTTCCCTGCACAGCCTCCGATCCCTAAAATCCAGCTAATTGCAATGATGAACCAGCTTCCATAGAATCCCAGCATGGTTTGTGTTGGAAGGGACCTCAAAGGCCATCCAGCTCCACCCCCTGCCATGGGCAGCGACACCTTCCAATGTCCCCTGGCAGGCAGAGGGTGAAACGAGATGGGCTTTAAGGTCCTTTCCAAGCCAAACCATTCCACGATTCTGTGAAGAATCCTAAACCCCTCTGCAGAGCCTGGAGCACCCTCTCCATACAGCAACGGGGAGCAGAGAGGAGAGGACAGGGCTGTGGCAGGAGAGAGGGATTTGCTGCACAGAATCCAATCAGCACCAAACCATCCCCAGAGAGATTCCATGACAAGAGGAAGCAGCCAAAGGATGACAAGCTCTCACTCTGCGAGAGCGTCCGTGACACTTCCTTGACGCTGGCAATAACAACCTGATTTTTCCCATTTTATTTTGATAAATGCCTATTAGTGGAGCAGCTCAGCTCCAAGAGCCTCCCAGCCCAGCTTCCCACTGTGGGGAGGAGCTGGAACAAAGGGGATCCAGCCCAGCAGCTCCCCAGGGAAGAGCTGGCCAGGGCTGCCCTCAGCTCAGGCTGCACAAGAGTTTATTTTCCGTGAACGCTGCGGTCTCTCCCCTCCACCTTCAAAGCATTTCCCCACCCAGACACTGGCCCTGCTCAGATTTTCTTTTGCAAATCAACCTCGATTTCTGCTTCTGCAAAACAAGCTTGTGATTTAGGGTGGAAACATCTGGGGGAGCAGAGAGGTTTCAGCCCCAGAGCGGGGTGACCGTGGGAACTCCTGACATTTGCCACCAGCATGGAAAAAAAACAAAGCAGCTCAAGGCAGAGCTCGTGTGACGTCTTTGCACTGCTCTGGAGAGACTAAAATGTAAAAACCCGACCTAATTCACAGCCTAAACTGAACCTGTGGCCTTGGCAAGGTGTCAATGCCCTGAGCATTAAGAGGGGCATGAACTGGAAGCTGTGTTTGCCCAGGAGCAGCGTGGCTGATGCTCTCAGTGCTCTCACTGCTCCTCCAGCTCCTTACAAAAATCGAATTACTCCATTCCCACCAGTCTGTGTTTAATGGAGCAATTAACAGCTGCACCTTCAGCCAGGCCTGGGAATGCTGGTTCCAGAGAGCTGGGGATGGTGGTGTGTGCAGACACTCCGGGCACAGGGAAGTAAATCCAGGGGCTGTTTCCATCCCCTCCCATTGCTCAGAGTGCCACAAAGTCTGGCACAGCACACCTGGAAACAAAGTCTGTCCCTAGAGCCCAAGGGAAGGTGGTGGCAGTGCAGAGATGTGGCTCTGCTGCCTTGGAAGGGAAGGTTCAAATCCCCCTGGAAGGGAAAATCCAAGTCCTCCTCCTCAGGCTGAAGATTTGAAAGCAGCTGGAGGGCTCTCCCGAGCTCCCAGCACAACAAAACCAGTGCAAACTGGGAGCTGCACAGCCCTGTGCACTTTGTGCAGCCCCCTGTGCACCTTCTGAGCATAAAGGGCATAAAATGCATCCCCAGCTGTGAGTGTGTAAGTGCCAGTGTGAGTCTGACCTGCAGGATTCCCCCCTTTCCTCATTTACAGCCATGGCAATACCTGGGATTCCTGGCTGTTTCTACAACAGAGATAAAAAAATATTTTATTCTTATAAAAACACTAAAAAACATATTTTATTGTAAAATCATAAAGTAACTAAGAGAAACAGACTTGGAAAAGATATCAAATAATGTCAGGGATGCTGACTGTTCTACCCTTCTCACAAAGCAAAAAATAGGGAAAGGTTTGGATTGGACAGCAGCTTAAAACCCATCCAGTCTCACCTTCCACTGTCCCAGGTGCTCCCAGCCCCAATGTCCAGCCTGGCCCTGGACACTGCCAGGGATCCGGGGGCAGCCACAGCTGTGCCAGGGCCTCCCCACCCTCAGGGCTTTATTCTTCTCTCGTTCCGGAGCGGATTCCCACCCTCCTGCCCGCAGCCTACTCACGGCACATCCCAGAGCAGGAATAGGAAAAAACCTCGCCCTGCGATTCCCGAGGAACCGCGGGCACGGACGCGGCCCCGCCGCGGGCCTCGCAGCCAGCGGGGAAACAGGGCCGGGTCCGAGCGCACCGGGCCGAGGGCAGCAGGCCCCAGCTCGCCCCGCCTTTGGGATACCCCGGGGCCATCCCGGGGCCATCCCGGGGCCGTTCCGGGCCCGTCCCAGCCCCGCCGCCTCCCGCAGCCCCGCGGGGCCTCACCTGCCGCTGGGGGGCCGGTCCGGCCGCGAACAGCTCCGGCGGGAACGCTGCGCCGCGGCCCGAACGTTCCGCGCACGGATGTTCCGCCACCCCGCCACGGGTTTGTTGGGATTTGGCCCCAAAACATCCGCGGGGGGCGGGGCCGGGTGGCCGCGGGGGTGACTGTCCCTGCAGCCCCCCCGGAGTGTCACCAGTGTCCTCGGCTGTCACCGCGGGCGTGTGGGATGGTGTGGAGCTCCATCTCCGCCCCGCGGGTCCTGGGGCCATGGGCCTCGTCTGCAGCGTTCCGGGATTTGGGGAAAGGTTCAAGGATGGCCTGGACTCGTGGAACCTTAACATGGACATCCCCGGGATGCACAGAGACCCCAGAGAAGCACCTTGGGGGACGCCCAGACTCCCTGGGGCCACACAGGGATGGCGGGGAGGCACAGAGGTCCCGGTGGTGGCACATGGCGCACCGTGGCCAGGCCCTGCTCTGCTCCGGAGCCGAGGTTCTGTGGCTGTGTGCGGCGAGCCGTGAAGCGGCACGGCCGGGGTGACCCCCACCCACCTCCCCAGCTGTGTTTCCACCGGGGCTCGGCCGCAGCCCGCGAGGTTCAGCGGGCTGGGAGCGGAAACGCGGCCGGGATCCCAGCGCTGGTGGGGAGAGCAGCCAGCGCTCCTGCACGGCCCAGCTCCATCATGGCACGGCTCCCTCATCATGGCACGGCTCCCTCATCATGGCACGGCTCCCTCATCATGGCACGGCTTCCTCATCATGGCACGGCTCCCTCATCATGGCACGGCTCCCTCATCATGGCACAGCTCCCTCATCATGGCACGGCTCCCTCATCATGGCACGGCTCCCTCATCATGGCACAGCTTCCTCCTCATGGCACAGCTCCCTCATCATGGCACGGCTCCCTCATCATGGCACAGCTCCCTCATCATGGCACAGCTCCCTCATCATGGCACAGCTTCCTCATCATGGCACGGCTCCCTTCTCATGGCACGGCTCCCTTCTCATGGCACAGCTCTGCACGGCCTAGCTCCATCATGGCACGGCTCCCTCCTCATGGCATGGCTCCCTCATCAGGGCACAGCTCCCTTCTCATGACACAGCTGTCCATGGCATGGCTCCCTCATGACACAGCTCTCCATGGCATGGCTCCCTCCTCATGGCACAGCTCTGCATGGCACAGCTCTGCATGGCATGGCTCCCTTCTCGTGGCACAGCTCTCTCCTCATGGCACAACTCTCCATGCACAGCTCTCTGTGGCAGAGCTCCCCACAGCACAGCTCCCTTCCCACTCCATCCCCATCTCTGTGGTCCCCATGGCACAGATCCCTCTGTGTCTCTCAGCTGTGGCCCAGCTCCATCCCCACGGTACAGCCCTGTCCCCATTTCTTCCTCACTGCACACTTCCCATCCCACACCTCCTTCCCCAATTCCCCCCATCCCACACCTCCTTCCCCAATTCCCCCCATCCCACACCTCCTTCCCCAATTCCCCCCATCCCACACCTCCTTCCCCAATTCCCCCCATCCCACACCTCCTTCCCCAATTCCTCCCCATCCCACACCTCCTTCCCCAATTCCCCCCATCCCACACCTCCTTCCTCAGTTCCTCCCCATCCCACACCTCCTTCCTCAGTTCCTCCCCATCCCACACCTCCTTCCCCAATTCCCCCCATCCCACACCTCCTTCCCCAATTCCTCCCCATCCCACACCTCCTTCCCCAATTCCCCCCATCCCACACCTCCTTCCTCAGTTCCTCCCCATCCCACACCTCCTTCCCCAAATTCCCCCCCATGCCACAGCTGTGTCCCCATTGTGCAGCTCTCACACCCTTCCCATTTTACACCCCGTTCTCTCTCCCCACCACCCACCAGCCCCGTGCAGAGCTGCTGCCGGAGGCTCCCAACACTCCCGGCAGCTCCAGGTGGCCCCAGTGCCAGCAGGTGCCCCCTCACTGCAGGCGTGCCCGGCCCTGCCACCCCCAGTGTCCCTGTGCACCCTCCCGTGTGCCAGCAGGTCCCTGCAGGGATGAGCCCCCTCCCCGGGGTGTGGGGGGGTTCCAGCACCCCCGTGGTACCGCAGGGACTGGCAGGGACAGCACACACGTGCTGGGGACAGAGCTGGGACATCCCAGGATGTGCCAAGAGCGGCTTCCCGCCCCGTGGGGGTGACAGGGCAGTGCTCCCCACCATGGTGGCAGGCCAGCTGGCCGTGTGCACGGCAGATGTCACCCCAGCCACCCTCTGCCGCTCCGGCCCCCGGCACCTGGTGCCCAGCGGCCATCTGGAGCCCGCCACATCCCCGGAGACGATGCTCAGCCGCGGTCACTGCCCTCCAGGCCGGGACTGTGGGGCTGCAGGCTGCTCCCGGGGCCGGGAGGAGCCGTGGGGACTCTCCCGGAGAGAGGGAAGGAGCAGCTCCCCGTCTGCATCGGAGAGGGGACAGTCCAGATGTGCCCTCACAGCTGGGAGCAGAACCCGAGAGCCGGCTGCAGCACAGCCCTGCCCACCCACAGACCCCCGGCCTCGGCTGCTGCCATGGCCCCCGGGGCACTGCGCTGTCCCCAAGCTGCCACCACGGCTTCCCAGGTCCCTCCCCGCAGCCCGCACCAGCAGGAGGCTTTTCCGCCTGCCCTCCCCGCCTTGCTCAGCTCGGTGATCAATTATGGATCCAGCAGAAAGCTTTTATTGCGCTGGAGTTTACTTGTGGCACATCCGTATTTATTAAAGAAAAAAAATAAAAGGAAAGTAATTATTGGGGTGGTGTAAACACCACAAACACTCTGCTGGGCTGTGGGAATGCTCAGGGTGACTGCGAGCTCATCCCAGGGCTCTGTGGTGGGGTGGGATGGGATGGGATGGGATGGGATGGGATGGGATGGGATGGGATGGGATGGGATGGGATGGGATGGGATGGGATGGGATGGGGTGGGATGGGGGCACTGGCAGTTTCCACTGCTTGGAGTGAAGACACAGCACAGCAAGGTGGGAGCCTGCCCATCCCCACTGGGAACACCCCGAAACCATGGGAAGTGTGTCCCTATCCCCATGCTGCCCCAGCCCGAGGAAGGACAGAGCCAGCGCAGTGCCGGGGTCCCCGATGGCTGCCCAGGAGGGTGTTGTAAACAAGGAGCAGTGAAATGTTTGATCTGCATCCATCTGCTGGCCCCTAATCCCCCACCTCACCACTTCCCAGCCTCCCTAAGCTGCTCCCCGCCAGGCAGCGGAAGGTCAGCAGGGGGTGCTGGCCCTGTCCCCTGCCCACATGGCACCACGACACTGCTCTATTGTGACAGAAAGCAGACTGAGCATCCCCATTCCAGGCTTTAACCCTGTGCTGCTGCTCCCGTGGCGGATGGCAGGGACAAGATCTCCCTCTGTTTCCCTCCGTGGTTCAGAGGTTCCCCCTTGCCCACATCCCTCCCAGAAGGAGCATCCCTTCCCTCCCTGCTGCAGCCGCTGCGGGGCCGCTCTGTCCCCGGGGGCCCGCAGGGGACACGATTGCCATGGGGACTCCCCGGGGACAGGAGCAGCTCCGAGCTGCTCGCCGTGAAGTGCAGCCCTAAGTGGCTCCTGCGTCACGTGGCGAGGATAAGTGCAAAATGGCCCTATTATGATAATTGCCCGGAATTATGATTGATGGAGATTAGCTGCTTATTTGAGGAAATGGCAGGCGCACGTGTGACACGGGCAGGCCGGGGACAGCCACCGGGCCACGGGGGCACGGGGCACGGCGGGATGGTTCCGGGAATATTCTTGTGGCACACGCAGTCACTGCCATCCCAGGAGTTGCCACATCCACATCGTGGCATGTGCCACCACCCAGGGACAGTGGGTGAAGCGTGGCAGGAGGATGGGAAGGGTCAGTGTGACCCACTCACACCTCGTCCTGCCCCATGGAGGGCTCCTGGCTCCTCCTGCCAACTCCATTGGCAGGGATGTTTATCCCTGATCGGGGGGAAAGCAGTTAACCAGGGATGGCTGCAGCTCTCTGTGTGCTCCTGGTGCCTGGCCCAGCACCCCTGTGCCTCCCAGTGAATGTGGCTCCCAGGAAATGAGCGATTTTGGGAGAAACTGAGCAGGAACTGGGCTGTTCCCCATCTCCTGCCTGGCGATTCCCATCCGTGTCCCTTGGCCTTAGGGGCCCTCTAAAGGCATTGGCAGCAGGAGCATCCACGCTCCGGTGGAGGCACAAGCCACGTACCCACTTCTACCTTCAAAAAAGACACCCAAGCCAGGAGTTCTGGGAAGAAAAGCCGGAAAAGCAGGGTTGGCTGTTACGCCGATGACTGGCCAGGATGGAGCCATGGCACGAGCGAACCGCCGGGGCCAGGATTTTGGCACGAGTTGAGGCTGCTCTGTTGCACGAGGCTGAGACGGCCGTGCCAGGCGACACACGGCCAGAGGGCACCCCAAAACCCCCACCCATCGCCAGAAGTCCCTCCTCCGCTCTCCCCTTCCCAATTTCCCGGGCCCCCCTATGCAGCAGACGGATGCTGGGTAAGAGGTGTGTCTGTGGGAGCCGTCCTCGCCATGCAGCATCGCCGGTCTGCGGCGGCGCTTGCCATCCCTGCCATGGGCTTTCCCGACTGGGCTGGGGGCACAACTTGGGACAGACGGGGCTGAGCCTCTCCACGCCACGCCGGCACCGTGGACGGGCTCCGGAGCCTCCGCCGAGGGACGAGGACGTCGCCCAGCTGGCCTTGGCGAAGGGAAGGGGTCCCTGGTGGGTCCCCGCCACCGGGCACGGCGAAGCCAACTCCTTTCTCTGCCTTCTCCCCTTTTCCTCCCCCCATTTGGCATTTGGCAGCGGAGCCGTGGCGGCGGCTGGGGCGCGCAGTGCCGGGGAAGGGCTGCCAAGCCTCGGCAGCCCCCCGCGGCCCCCCGGCCCCCCGTGCCAAGGCTGGTGGCTGGCAGAAGGGCTGCCTGCGCCTGGCAGGGCTCCGTCAGCTGCGGGAGGATCCCTGTGCCGCGCTCGCTGCCAATTTCCCTGCGAGCTGGCACCGCAGGCGGCTCCGGAGGCACCGGCAGAGAAGGCTGGGGAGGACGGATTGTGAAAGGGAGAGAGAGGGAAAAAAAAAAAAAATAATGGACACATGCCATCGCTGGAGCGGCGAGGCTGCCAAAACGCCAGCAGGCAGCGGGGGCCAAAACCCACCGGCGGCGGAGAGGAGGCTCTGGCAGCGCGTCCCGGCGTGGGCACATGGAGGACGGGCGGCGTGGAGGAGGCACGGCGTGGCCGAGGCAGGACGGGCGGCAGCCGGAGGAGCCGCAGAGGACAGAGGTATTTGCCTTCGTTTTGCAGGGTGTGCGTGTGCGTGCATGTGTCTGCGCCAGGCTGCGCATCCCGGCCAGCTCCGCTCCGCGCAGCCTGCCCGCGGCCTCCCTGTCCTTCCCTCCACCTCCTGCCTGTCCTTCCCTCCATCTCCTGCCTGTCCTTCCCTCCATCTCCTGCCTGTCCTTCCCTCCACCTCCTGCCTGTCCTTCCCTCCACCTCCTGCCCGGCCTGTCCCGCAGTCCGTCCCTGCCCGCAGCGCTGCGTGGCACGGGCGGTCACACTGCCGGGCTCGCCGTGGGGCTGCACAGAGGCTCTGCCGCACGCGGGGCCGGCCAGCGAGGTTGTGGCTTTGTGTGGCTGGGCTTTGTCTGCCGGCGGCGGAGGGGCCGGGGCTGGCGAGGCTGCAGGAAGGGAGGTGCGAGCCAAAGTCCTGCCGCCAGCAGTGCTGGCACGTGGGAAATGCGCCCTGCTCCCAGCCCGGGGCTGCCCCGGAGCACAGCCTGGTGCCTGGGTGAGAAGGAGAAAGGGAGGGTGGGCAGGGAGCCCCCAAATCCATCACCATGCTAGGGAAGAGGAGGGAAGGGCAGGATTGCAGGGCAGCGGGAAGCTCGTGGTACCATGGCCATGACTCGCACGATGCCGGGTGAAGATGGGGTGTGAGTGGGTGTTTGTGTGGGGCTGGGGGTGTGGGGGGCAGTGGGGAGCCTTGAGGGGGTTGAGGGTGCAGGGCAGAGAGCTGGTGCTGCTGTGTGTCCTCCTGGCTGCCCGGGGTGCAGGAGCAATGTGGGAGCTATTCCCAAGGCAGGAACAGCGTGGCATCACTGCTGCACTGGCACTGGCACTGAAGTGGCTGCAAAAGGGTCCCCAAGCACCAAAACTGGCCTGTGCTGGGGGAAGGAGCTGGTACTGAAGGGAAACAGATGCTGGCAATCTCACAGCACCCCGGTTCCTGCTGCTCTGCACCCCTGAAGGACCCTGGCTGTGCCTGGGGATGTCCACTCTTCACCAAACCCAGCAGGACAAACCTCCCTCAGCACCCATCACCTGCAGGAGCCAGGGCAGGGATCCCAGCTTTGAGGGCATCAGCATCTCCCTGGGAGTGATGAGGAGTGAGGCAAGAGATGTCCCATCCCATCCCATCCCATCCCAATGCTCCAGCATCACTGATCACCTGGCCACTGAGCTCTGAGCAGGGGGAGCAGCTCTGCCCATTCCTGTATTGGATATCGGGATTAAACACAGCGGCCTGCTGCAGCCTGGTCCCCAAAATGTTCAGGGAAGGATCCTCCTGGATGGCACCACCGCAGCCTTTCCAGCTGCCGTCATTGCCCAGAGGACGAAGCTGTGCGCCCGCCCCGCACTGCCCAGCGCAGGGCCAAGAGGGCAGGAACGCTCCCCGTGTCACGGGATGATCCCCCCATCTCCCCCTCTCCCTCGTTTTCCTCCGTATTTCACAGTTCCTGCTTCCTGCACAAGGCAGGGGTCTCCAGGGACTCCAGCCAGATGTTCTCTGCAGCACACCACATTGCTTTCCTAATGAAATATTCATGGAGCCTCTCCGCCTCTTGCCATGAAAGCCTTCTGCAGCTCCCAGCCATGGAAACGCTGCGCAGGCAGCATTCCTGCAAAGCTCCGGGCCCCCTGCTTCCCGCTCGGCTCCTCCACCTTCCTCTTCCTCCTCCCACCAGCGGGGGCTTTGTCCCCTCTCGCCTTGCAGGTGAGGCATCAGCAAAGGCACAGCCGGAGCCACGTGGGGGGACAGCGGTGTCCTCACGCGGCTGTCGCCCGCCCCGAGGAGGGTCCTTCCGTCGCTGGGAGAAGGGGACAGGTGGATGCAGACCCCGGCGTGGGGCACCACCAATCCCCTTCCCGTCCCAGCTCCCGGTGCTCCCGGTGTTCCCGGTGTTCCCGATGTTCCCTGTGTTCCCGGTGTTCCCGATGTTCCCGATGTTCCCGATGTTCCCGATGTTCCCGGTGCTCCCGGTGCTCCCGGTGCTCCCGGTGCTCCCGGTGCCCCCGGTGCTCCCGGTGCCCCCGGTGCTCCCCGCTCCCGCCGGCTCCCAGCCAGCCCACGGCATTAGCGATGCTGTGCACTATAATCCAATTAGGTTGTTTATGCAAACAATCAGGTTTTATGTTTTGGTAAAAAGCTTAAATAACCTTAATCAAAGTGAAAGACCTGAAGCGATCACTGGCAGGGGCTGCGGGCTGGTGGCAGGACCCTCTGCCTGCCTGGGGACACTCTGCCTGGGGACACTCTGCCTGGGGACACTCTGCCTGGGGACACTCTGCCTGGGGACACTCTGCCTGGGGACACTGCCTGGGGACACTCTGCCCAGCTCACACCCCCACCGACAGCCCGGGCTCAGTACCAAGGGCCGTGTCGAGGTGCTGTGCTCCATCCCAGAGCTGCTGCCGAAGGGTCTGAGCTGTTCTGCTGATGCTGGGGGCTCCTGGCTCCTTTCAGTGTCACACCCAGCAAGCCCCAGCCTGGTCTGGACATCCCGGGACACCTTGTCACCTCTGTCCCTTAATGTTGGAGCACTGAGAGGTGGCATCAGGCCAGGGAGATGCAGGAGATGCCAGCCAGTGACTGACCCAGCACACAGCCACCATCCCCCCTCACATCACCAGCTCTGGGTGTTCCAACAGCACCAGAACATCCTGGCACTGGGAGAAAATCCCTGCAGCTCCAGCTCGGGTCAGTGCGAGGTGGCACAAGGGACAGCGCCGTGTCCCTGTGCCCGCCCAGGGATGGGCACGGCGAGCAGGGGAGCAGGGCTGGCTCTAGAGGGCTGTGCCCACGGCGCTGCCTCCTGCACACCCCGAGTTTCTGGAGGAGTAATAAGCTATGCATGTAGTGTAGAAATAAAACATGTTCTGCAGAACAAATGATGTTAATTTGCTGAGAGGCTCTGAAGCCGAGTATTAGCGAAATGCCTTGAGGGAGAGAGCGGCAGCTGTGCTGGAATTAATGGCAACGTGCCGAATTAGCACCGCTATGCATCATAGTCAGAGGGAAAAATTACCGGAGAGATGAGGAAAACAACCCCCTCCGTGTGCCAGCCCCGACCCCGGGGCACGCTGCGGAGCGCGGCCGGTGCGGCGGCTCCCGGTGCCCGTGGGATGGCCTGGCCCCGGCCCTGCCCGGGCACACCACAGCTCACTCCGAGCCCAACAGCGTCCCCTGCCAAGGTGTGTGTCCTCAGGACTGCTCAAAATCTCTCTGGGATGCTTGACATCGCTCCTGGAGCTCTGCATCCCCCTGGACCAAACCATGCCATTCCATCCCACCCCACTCCCGGGGATCATCTCCTCCAGAGTCTGCATCCCTCCACACCAAACCATGCCATTCCATCCCACCCCAGTCCTGGGGATCATCTCCTCCAGAGTCTGCATCCCTCCACACCAAACCATGCCATTCCATCCCACCCCAGTCCTGGGGATCATCTCCTGCAGGATGTTTATCCCTGCTGCTCCCCCATTCCTTCCCCTCCTTTCCGGGGTGTTATTCATCTCCTTGTCTGTTTATTCCTTCTCTTCATTCCCGGTGGTTGAGTGCCTAAAGTCTGTAGCTCCTCATTGATTCCTAACAGTGCATCTGGTTTACGGCTCTGCAGCCTCCTCCGGAGCATCCGTCTCCCTCCCCCGCCGCCTTCCGCCCACCTCGGCATGGCCCGGCTGCGGGAGCACGCTGTGGATGGGGCGTTACCTCCTAATGGATGCTTCCAGTAAATTCCACACCTCTGATGAATATTTAACACCGACATCCGTCTCTGCTGGTCCCACGGTGCTGCTGCGTCTCATGGGAAGTCAGGTTTAGCCCTTGGGTGGCTGCATCCAGGGCTGTGCAGATGGCAGGGAGCAGTTATCCCAGAGGAGACTGGGACTGGTGACATCCTGAGCCAGTATTCCCATGAATCCCTCATCATCCCCTGTGCCTCTTGCAGCTGGTGGCTGCTCATCCTCAAAAATGCTGCTCATCCTAACCCATCCCCAAATATAAAACATCTCCCTATTTGTCTTGTCACCCTCAACTTTTTCTCCCTCTTTTCCTCTGCAGCTCTTGGGCCCATAGGAGCTGCCCCAGCCTGGCCCTGGATGCCACCGTGCCACCCCCGGTGTTGTGGGACAGTCCTGGTGCTGTGGCTCTCGTGATGTGATGGATGTGGATGTGCCACCAGCCTGGTCCTTGCTGGGATGCACCAACAACTGCTGAGCACCGAATCCGCTGGGATGTGGAGATGGGAATGGGATCCCTGTGACCCTCCTGCAGCCATCAGGATTCCCCAGGAGTGAAGAAGGTTCATTCATCCAGAGGTTTATCCATGCAAGCACAAGTGGAGCTTTTCCAAACACGCCTGGGCCCTGTCGGTTGCCTTGGTGTCTTAGTTTATGATACCAATATCATAAAGTCACCCCAGGACATTTGGGGGCCAGGATTCTGCCTGGGAAGGAGGAAGGTGCTCCCAGCCCTGCTCCAGACCATGGGAGCACAGGAACTGATGCCAGCATCACCCAGGGGACCTGCATGGACACTCGAGGGCTGTGCCTGGAGCTGCTTGGCTCACCTGGAGCACCATCAGTCCCAACCCCAACCCTTCTCCGTGTCCTGGGGATGCTCCGGGTTGTCTGCCCCATCCCTACCCCACAGCAGGAGCTCTGGGTGCTCAGGGCCATCCCACCCTTCCATCCCCAAGGAAAACCCTGTAAAGGATTTTGTGGAGCTTGTGGAGCGGGGTGGGGGAGCTGGAGGAGGCTCTGGGTGCTGCGGGTGCCCGGGAGCTGCCGGTCACTGCCAGGTTACATCTGCCGGGGCACGCAAGAGTGACTCCAGATGCATTAGAAGTGCCGTGCTCCAATTTCAATTTCATCGTCTCACAATCATTTTCAGGCTCCTCTTAGTGCCACATTAACGAAGCCTGCTCGTTTGAATGCATAATTAGCCCAAGCATTCTACCTCGCTAATTTCGAAGCAAGGGGGGGGGGGGGGGGGGGAGAGAGAAGGGGGGGAATTTGCATATTAATTTAGCAGAGGGAGAGAAAAACTGTTTACCACTTGCTTCTTGCTGTTGATCACAGCGGACTTAACTCTTTCCCGGGTGCCATCTGGAGCTGCGGAGCCGGCGCCCAGCCGGCACGTGGGACGGGCTGCAAAGGTTACACACAGCGATTAAATCCTGCCGACCACCCGGGCTGCCCTCGGGGGCTCGCTGGGAACACCGGGCTCGCGGCTCCTGGGAGCACAGGGCAGATAAAGGGAGGCTGAGGTGGAGGTGGCAGCTCCAAGGTGGCCCCAAGCTCTCCTCCCCGTGTGGGGCTGAAAAGTGACCCATTGTCACCCCCTCAGGGTGGCAGGGTCCCATCCCAGATGTGTCCCTGGCAAAGCAAGGAGAAGGGATTCCCGACAGTGTCATCCCTCCTGCAAAGGCTGGCTGGGTCCACTCTGTCACCCCCGGTGTGTCCCTTTCCAAGGAACACATTTGCCCTCACATTGCTCTGATTTTGAACGCCATCCACCCATGATACGAGGTTGGATGAGATTGTGCCTCCCCCGAACCCCTTTGCAGCGGGAGTGCCCCATGGAATCCACACGGGATCCCCGCGGATGCTGCACACAAAGAACACTCAAGCACCAGGGTGGGCAGCCTGGCTGAGCACTGATAACTCATCACAGCCCCCCAAACACCGTCTCCCTTTGTTTGGGAGTCTGTGGGCGTCTTGAGCCGAGGTTGGAGGTAATTTGTCTGTCTCCCGCAGCGGGCTGTCATCTCGCATCTGTGAGCCAGTTCCATTTGCACTGCCATTAAAAAAAAAGCTCGGGTCTGACAGGTAGTAAAAAAAAAACCAACAACATTAAAAAAATATCAACAGGATGTTGGGAATATCACGGGCTCGTGGCAGCTGCATCACCCTCACATCCGGCTATCGCTATCCAGCTATTGCTGGATTTGAGGGTGGTCGCAGCTGCAAAGAGCCGTATTTTTGCCTTTGGACACGTTTCCCCAGGGATATCCCCTTTGCACCTCCATCCCAGCTCCCCAAAATGCCTTCCTCACCCCTGGAGACCCCCTGCCCCATCATCCACCCCGTCTCGCTGGCTCGGAGCCATCCCAGCGCGTCACAGCTGTTTGGGGACACCTCGGTCCTCGGTATCCCTGTGTGACTCCCACATCCAGCGATGCCCGGGGGGCTCATCCTGCCCTCCGCTCCGGGAGCTACGGGCGAGGGGCACATCCCAAATGTGGGTGTGGGGTCTCCGGAGTGGCCGGAGCGGTGCCGGCGCTGAGGAGGAGCGCGGGGCCGGCTCGGAAAGGGTTAACAGTTGATTACAGCCTTTGTCTCCGCATCAGTGTACATAATGCGCCCGCATTTGCATACTGCAGTGTGCGCTCAATTAAAATGAACTTTTAATTTCTTCTAAGTAAATTACTTCTTCCCGCTACGTGACGCGCACAAAATGTCAGAATAATGGGAGAGCCTTAATGAGCTGGGAATGAGGGGCAGGGAGGGGAATGCTGGGGGCTCCGGCTCCCCTCCGGGCCGCTCCTGCCGGGGGAAAGGATGGATCCTGCTCCCTCCTGCCTTCCCTGCTGGGCCACGGGACAGGGCCGGGGGTCGTCACCTCCTCCCGCCCGTGCTCCTGCAAGGAACGGAGCTCTCCGGGCTCTGCCCGGCACCCAGGGATGTGCGAGAATATCCCTGCACGGCTTGGAGGTCCCCGGGATGCGCGGGACACAGGGACACGGGGACACAGAGACACAGGGACACAGGGACACAGGGACACAGGGACATCCCTGCGCTGAGCTGAGTTCTCCAGGTCCTGCCCGCATCCCGGCACTCCGCACCCTCCCGAAAATGCTTCCTGGGGCATCTCCTTCCCAGGCGGCCTCGCAGCACCTCAGGGAGCCACAGATCCGTCCTTCCCTCGGGGGATGCTCGGGGAGGGACTCGGAGCCCCCCGCCCGGACCCTCCCGCCCGCCGGGGCTGTCCGCGGGGGCCAGATGGCAGGCGAGATTACTGGAATTTGATTTTCAGATAAATCACAAACCTGGATGAGCGAGCGCTGCTCCAGATGCATTATCCGTAATCCCCTGGAAGGGAACCTTTCGGAGGAGACGTTCCCCGTGCCAGCTCGGCAGCAGCTGGGTAATCCCGGCCGGCGGCACAGCCCGCACAGCCCGGGGGGATCAGCTGCTGCCCGGCCGCTCCGCGCTGTGTCACCCGTGCTCGCCACGACCCACATTCGGTCCCGCCGAGCCCGGGCGGAGCAGATGGAGCCAGATGGAATCACACCAGGAGCGCACGGGCACCAGGACGAGCCCGTGCCCGCGGTGCCCGTGCCTGGCTGTCGCACCCGCTCTGCTCAGCGCCGCGGGAGGAGGGTGAGGGGTGCAGGGGGTCTCTGCCAGGCTCCCCAGTCCCACCTTTCCCAGTTAGTGATGCCCGGAGCATCCCAGCGCTGCCGGTGTGGGGGGCACGGAGACCCCCTCTCCTCTCGCCCCACCGCACCGCACCAACAGCATCGCTAAATCCTAAGGATGCATCTCCAGCTATTCCACAGATTAACTGGGATGTGGGAATGACTCCCGGGCTGCAGGGCCAGCCCTGGCGAGGCTGTGCTGGAGGACAAGGGAAGGGACAGCCAGGCACGCATGGGGGCTGCTCATGGCCCTCCCTGGGGTCCCGGGGCTCTGGGCTGCCCGGGGGAGCTGGCACCACAGAGCTGGGAAGAGCAGGAGCTCTGCAAGCCCCAGATTTTCTAGGGGTGCTGAGGGCCATGCTGGGGACTCTCCCATGGTTTGGGGTGCATGTTTTGGGGGCACACTGCATTTTGGAGGCGCTGAGCTGGACACTTCTTCCTTGACCTCAAGCTTGACCCATCCCCCCCTGCCTCCTGCAGCTCCTCCTCTCCTTCAGCTGCACCAATTCAGGGAACGCCGAATAAATGTCACCTGCAAGAGGTGGGGCTGCAAGGTCCAGCACCGAGCGCTCCTCTGCCCGTCACGGACCCTGAGCTGAGCCCCATTTCCCAGGTGGTGGTGGCAGGTTGTGTCCCCCTGGCACGGGACATCCGTCACCCGCAGGGATGGCAAGGCCAGCCCGGTGCAGAGCCGAGGCTGGAGGATGCTCCACGGCGCTTTAACCTGAGCCTGCACCTCCTCCCCGGGGCCAGGGGGCCTGGGGGGGGCCCAGGGGGAGGTGACAGATATGAATTCCTCTTCATCTGCCGAGGGAAAAGGGGATGGGAAAAGCTGAGTTGGGAAAGCAAAGCTTTGTCTGGCTCCAGCGTGCTCTGGGAATGTCAGCACGGTGTTTGAGGATGGTCCTTGCACACCTCAGGGTGTGTCCCCCTTAAGGACAGTCCCAACCATGTCCCCCCAATAGGGAAGGGCCCCCAGACACTGAATGTATTAAAAAACATTTATTTGTGGGGGGTCAATGATACTCCCACCCAAGGCCAGCGGTTGCTTTTTATTTCTCCTCCCCAGCCCTCCTCTGTCTGCACACTCATTTGGAGGGAACGGCAGCTCATCTCCCCGGCCTGGTGGTCCCTCTCCCTGGGCTGCTGATCCATCTCCTCGGGCACAATCCATCTCCTTGGGCTGGTCACCACCTCCCCGGGCTGCTCCCCACCTCTCCATTGTGCCAGGGCCGGGGTGCAGCACTGCCAAACCCATTCCCCACCCCTCGGCCCCCTCGCCGGGCTCGGTGCTCCCCCAGACCCCCGGCAGGTCCCGCTGGCAGCCAGGGAGCACGTGCCAGCTTTCCCCCCAACGCCAAAATTTACATTGAACCACAAATTAATTTCATAATTTTTTCCTCTCTAATTATGCCAACATCTGCTGCGAGGCCCAAGCTGTGCGCATGCATTTTAATACATCCCTCCCCCCGCCTCTCTCAGCACTGAACTTTTCCGTAATTATCACCAGGAGAAGGGCTCCTTTCCGCGGGAGGGAGAGGCGGAGGCAGAGCGCACGGAGCTGTGCGCACAGGGGCTGTGCCCGGCCCGTGGGCTGGCATCAGCCTCTGCTGAGCCCTGGGGCTTTATTTCCAGGAGAAAAGGGGAGGAGAAGGGATGAGGCTGCTCCAGAGGCAGCTTGGGAGAGTAAAGGGGCAGCAGGGACCGTCCCCTGTGCCGGGATGGGGCTCCCAGGAGAGCTCTGCCCCAGGGATGCTCCTCGCAGGCCATGGATGGCAGTTCCCAGCTCTCCTGGACACTGAAGGGTCCCTGCACACCTCGGTCCTGTTTTCACCTCGGCCTCGTCCCCGTCACCCTGCTGGGGTGAAGCTGTGTCAGCCCTGTCACATTCCCACTGCTCCCGCTCCGGGAGACGTTTCATGGCCTCGCTGGAAGATGCAAAAGGTCTTTTGGCTGCCAAGTAATTAAACCCGGCAATTATCACTGTGGAGCAGTGAGCTCCTGGCCTGGCGGGAGCTCCGGGGACTGCGGGTGAGCCGCGGGATGCAGCGGAGGGGCAGGAACGGGGCAGTGGGACAATGCTCATCCCCCGTGCTGGGCCCTCACCTCCTGCACTGGCAGCATCTCCGGAGAGCCCACGGGGCTGCCACGCTCTCATTAGAAAGTTCATCAAGTGCTTTAATTAAAAGGCGAGGGGATGAAGGTGTTGCTTGGATACAGGATGAGCTCGGCTGCCGTGCTCCAAGGAGGAACGTCCTGCTCTGGGCACGGATGCAGGGCCCAGCCCCAGCTCTGGGAGCAGCTCAGAGCCGCCTGTAGCCTGGGAGGGGCCGGGGCACCCAGGACATCACCCAGGGCGTGCAATCTCTTTTCCCTTTCCCTGCCTCGAGGAGCGCACCCCGCGGGGCATCACCCGGGGACACCATACACCCTGGGGACACCGCGGGCATCACCCCAGGGACACCGCGGGGCATCACCCGGGGACACCGCGGGGACACCGCGCACCCTGCGGAACATCATCCCGGGGCGCATCCTCGGGGACACCGCGCACCCCTCGCGGCTGCCCGGGGTGTCACCCCCGCTCGGGGCGGCTCCGGTGGCAGCCCAGGTGTGACAGCAGGAGCGGGGCCGCGCAGCCCCGTTCGGCTGCTGCCGCCCGCCCGCCGCGCAGCCGGAGCAGATGGCAGGCGACAGAAGCTGCCGATGAATAATACACGTCTAATGAGCGCCGCTCCCGCCGCCGCTGCCCCGCACACCCCATCTGCGCCCGCCACCTCCGGGGGTGCTGGCCCTGCCATGTCCCTGGCACCCAGGGGTCCTGCCCCACACCCTGCCGTGTCCCTGGCACCCAGGGGTCCTGCCCCACACCCTGTGGTGTCTCTGGCATCCATGGATCCATTTCCAGACTGGAGTTCCACTGCCATACAACTGGTACCCACCCAGGATGTCCCTGACATGTCCCTGGCACCTGTGGGTCCTGCCCCACACCAGGGTCCTTCCTGGCACTCGTGGATTCATCCCCGTGGCGTGGTGGCCCTGCCATGCACCTGGCACTCCTGAATGCTGAGCTGCTCCTACCTCCCTGTGGATGCCGAGGCAGGGAAGAGTGCTGGGGACCGAGCAGTGTCCCTGGCCCGGGGCTGGCAGGGAAGGAGCCACAACGTGTGGCAGCCCAGATCCACACTGCCAGGAGCAGAGGAGTCAGGATGGGGATCAGCTCCCCAAGCAACTGCTGGATGCTACCCATGCCCAGGGCTCCGAGGGGGGCTGATTCCCTGCCTGGGGTCTCTGGGGCTGATTCCCTTCCTGGGGTCTCTGGGGCTGATTCCCTGCCTGGGGTCTCTGGGGCTGATTCCCTTCCTGGGGTCTCTGGGGCTGATTCCCTGCCTGGGGTCTCTGGGGCTGATTCCCTGCCTGGGGTCTCTGGGGCTGATTCCCTGCCTGGGGTCTCTGGGGCTGATTCCCTGCCTGGGGTCTCTCTGGCTGCTTCCCTGGCTCGGAGCCCCAAGTTTCTCCTGGTGAGGAGCACACAGGTGAATTTTCCATCACATGAGGGTTGTGGCTCTCCAGTCCCGGGATGCTCCACTCACCGTCTCCAAGGGGTTTGTGCCTCCATGGGCTGAGCTCCCACCCATCATCATCATCATCATCCTTCAGCAGAGCTCCCTCCTCTCTCCCAGCCCGGAGCAGCACAGGTCAGTGGGCACCCAGAGCCAGCACCTCGGGAAGGGGAGGAGGAGGGCAGAAAACAAAACGCTGATGGATTGTAAAGCTATTGAAGTGCCAGCGAGTAAACTCCATATTTTTAACGGCATTTAAATGCCTGCAAGCAGATTAATAAGGTCTAGGTAATAGCAGCACCAGTCTATATTTATTCTATCTTAAACGCCAGTTTGTCAGGCTGTATTAATATTGATGGTAAGGCTTGGATTGAGGACAGGAAACGCTGGGACTTCACTTTATCTCTCCCAAACAGGCTGCTCAGCCCCTTTATCAGGGCTGCGGCTGCGGCAGCAGCTGCCTCTTCAAGGGCTCAGCGCATCCCCTCTCCCCCCCCCCACTCCCTCTTTTTAATCAGAGGAGGAGAAGTTGCTGGCTTGATCGTTCCATTTTTATCTCTTTTATTTACTCCATTTTCATGTCTTTCAGTGCATATTTTATTCCCATCAAGGCAGGACCATTGATAGCTTAAGCTGTGTCCCCCCCGGCTCCCTCCATGAGCCTGGCTGGGAAGGACGAGGGGTAATTACCAGGAAAGAGCCCTCCCCGCCCTCCCCTCCTGCCCCACGGCAGCCACACACAGAGTGCCCCCCCAGGAGGGGCTGAGCTGCCATTTGGGGGGTCCGGGGGGAGCAGCCACTCCTGACCCAGCCTTGGGGGACCCCAGCCCCTCCAAGTGCTGTCAGTGCTGCTGCAGAGGGTCCTGTGCCCACTGCCACCCTCATCCCACCCCATCCTGCCCCACTGGGCACCCCAAAAACTCCTTCAGTAGCTGCTGGGCTCCCCGGGGCTCTGCCACGTGGGGAGATCCCGCTGGAGCTCCCACCCCGGAACCTCCCGTGGGCCGAGGCGAGGCTGAGGACAAACCCGTTTTTCTCCTGAATATTCCCCAAAGCCCAGATTCCTGCCTGGCTCTTCCCTGGCAGCATTTGAAATGCAAAGTGCTCTGGGTCTTGATTAATGCTACAAATCATCCAGCTGGGGAGCAGCCGCGTGGCTGGGGCGCTCCCCAGGCCTGGAATATTCAAACTGTGCAGCCCTTCCCCTGCAAGGGTGGGAAAAGTGATGCAGAGGGAATTTGCACATGATTTCAGATGGGCTAGAGCGCTGGCTCCGCGGGTAATGAATGCAAAATAATCATAATAAATGCTAATTGAGGCAGGAGGGAGGCAGCCTGGCGTGGGGTTTGGAGATAGGCTGGAAAAATCCTTGTGGAGAGCAGGGCAGGCTGGATGGACACGGGGTAGCCTGGGGGATGCCCAAGGATGCTGAGGGTCCGTGGGATGCAGGGGGATGAGCACAGGGACACGCAGGAACTCTGGGTGCTGTGCTCATGTGCAGGACAGCCCATCTCCCACCCCCAAATCCTTGTTCCCACATGACCCTGGTGGGGACGTGCTGGGAGAATCCCTGTCCTCTCTCCACAGTGGCTGGTGGCTCCCAGGGCTTTGGGCACCGTGTCTGGAGCAGCTCCTGCTCCCATCACCCTCCAGCAGTGGCAAAGCGAATAAGTTGAATTTAACAGCCATTAGTCCTGGAAACATCAAAGGGCTCCTCTGCCGGAAAATGAAAATCCTCATTAACTAATAAAAAGCCCATCGCTCACTCTGCCTTTAATATAATTAACACCAGCCAAGACTTCAATTAAGGTTTTATCCAAACTTCAAAATGCCACTCTCTCTCTCTCTCTCTCTCTCTCTCTCCCTGCCATAATCACAGTGGGCACAGCAGCTCCAGCCTTCCCTGGAATAATCCAGCCTTCCCTGGAATAATCCAGCCTTCCCTGGAATAATCCAGCCTTCCCTGGGACCCTCCAGCCTTCCCTGGAATAATCCAGCCTTCCCTGGAATAATCCAGCCTTCCCGGGGATCCTCCAGCCTTCCCTGGAATAATCCAGCCTTCCCTGGGACCCTCCAGCCTTCCCTGGAATAATCCAGCCTTCCCTGGAATAATCCAGCCTTCCCTGGAATAATCCAGCCTTCCCTGGAATAATCCAGCTTTCCCGGGGACCCTCCAGCCTTCCCCAGGATCCTCCAGCCTTCCCTGGGACCCTCTGGCCGCGCACACGCGGGGGCAGCGTCACGGCCGAGGCTGCGGTGTGAACATCCCAAATAGGAAAAGTTTGTCCTTGGCAGGAGCCGGGGGTTGTGTCGGGTGCCTCTGACTTCAGCAGGGAAGAATGCTGCCGGGAGGGAGCGGGACGAGGGGCGGTGGGAACGGGCCAGTTCTCACCACCCTCCTCCCTGCGGAGCCCGGGCCGGCAGAGCTCCTCTCGCTCCAGGGATGGGGAGGTCAAGGGATGGCAAATCTCACAGGGATGTGTCATCCTGATCCTCGGCAGCATCCCGGGAGTGTGGAGGCGGCCCCGAGCCAGGACATATCGGAGGGACGCCTGAATTCCCCAGGGATGCAGGAATGCTGAGTGCCCCGGGGATGTGCAGGGATGCGGGGATGCTGGGTTTCCAGGGCTGCAGGGATTCTGAGTTCCCAGGGATGCAGGGATGCTGGAGATGCTGGGTACCCAGGGATGTGCAGGGATGCTGGGTTCCCAGGGATGCTGGAGGATCCTGGGTTCCCAGGGATTCTGGGTTCCCAGGGATGCTGGATTCCCAGGGATGCTGGATTCCCAGGGATGCTGGGTTCCCAGGGATGCTGGAGGATCCTGGGTTCCCAGGGATTCTGGGTTCCCAGGGATGCTGGATTCCCAGGGATGCAGGGATGCTGGGATGCTGGATTCCCCGGGATGCTGGGTTCCCAGGGATGCAGGGATGCTGGGATGCTGAGTTCACAGGGATTTTGGGTTCCCCGGGATTCTGGGTTCCCAGGGATGCAGGGATGCTGGATTCCCAGGGATGCTGGGATTCTGGGTTCCCAGGGATGCAGGAGGATCCTGGGTTCCCAGGGATTTTGGGTTCCCAGGGATTTTGGGTTCCCAAGGATGCTGGGGCTGTGCTCACTGCAGAACTGCCCTTTGGCCACCCCTGATGGCCACGAGCCCTGCTTGCCACACGATCCCGGTGGGGATGGGGCGGGAGGTGCAGCCTCGAGGGGTGCAGCGGGTCAGGGCTGCCACCCCAGGATCCAGCACGGACAGGGGAGAGCCCGGCTGGACACGCTGGGGCAGCAGAGGCGGCAGGAGACGGACACACAGACACACAGATGGCCGCTCTCCTGGAGAGCCGGGCCCGTAATCCTCCCCATGGGTCCCATTATCATCCCTATCTGGTGAAAAAACTCTCATCCTGGATGTGTCTAATCCTAATCACTCCCTATCGCCCAGGAGCACTTCAGACGGGCCAGACGGACAGACGAGGCCTCTCCTGGCCGGAATATCTGCGCAGGCAGCCCCCGGGAGGACGGCAGGGGGGGACAGGCCACCCCTTCGCTCCTAATCCCTCGGCGAGCCCTTCATTTAAAAGGGGATTTGCTGTTTATTCCCTCCACAGGCTCCACGATCATCACCGGGGTCAACATCTGAGCTGGGAGAGCCTCGTTAAAACAGAAGAGTGGGGTGTTAATTGGGGGGCAATGGCTGGGGGGCTGGGAAATGCTCTGGATGGTTTCCAAACCCCAGAGCATCCCCTGAGCTCAGTGCCTGCCGCGAAAGGCTCGGAGACGGGTCTCCGTGGCTGGGGATGCTCCCAGAAATCCTTTGACCTTCCCAAAACATCCAGAGGTGGTGAAATCCACCCTGGGGGAGGGTGGCTGTGACACCAACCCCTCCCCCAGGCATCTCCTTGGTGTGGGGCTGAGATTTGGGCATCGCACCACCCCTCTTGGGCATTTAATTCCCCCTTCTCTGCTCCCACGTCCACATTTACGGCAGGGATGGGCGTGGGTCAGGAAGATCATCACTTGGGGGGGGTCTCCTTCTGCCCACCCAGCCCTGGGGGGTGCCTGGGGCTGCTGGAGGGATGGGGATTAAATCCAGAAGGGAAAATATCCTGCAGCAGGTGCAGCTTGCGACAGGTCTGAACGGCTGCCAGCCGGCTCGGAAATCCCAACCACATCTGTGCTCATCAGTTGGACACCAGATGGGCCCCGGGTTAGGATTTTGGGCTGGGGTTGTTTGGGGGGGTTGGGCAAGGCTGGAGGGGGGGCTGGCTGCTCCAGCCCGGGATGCTCACAGCCCGCCTGCATTCCCTCATATTTATCCTGGTATTTTTAGTGGGTTTTATCAGCTGGAGGTCAGGCCCCTCTCGCTATGAGTGGCGGGCTGGGGCCACAGCAGAGCTCACAGCCGGGCACTGCAGCTTTCTGAGCCCTGCCTCTGTCCCCAGCTTGTCCCCACATCCCCCAGGGACACCCACCCATCTCCTTGCACCCACCAGACAGGAGCTGCGGGGCCCTGCCTGCATTAAAGGTGCTAAATAATATCAACTCTCATTATTCTTATCCACAGCTGCACATCCAATTCCCCAGTGGATTAGGAGCATCCCAGCACCAAGAGCATCTCGTCTCCATCCCGGTGTCCTCCTGTCCCTGGCATCAGACTGGCACAGGCATGGCTGGATCCTCCCAGGCTGGTGGCTCCAAACTCTCCTCGAGCCAAATTGTGCTGGGGCCAGTCCTGTGCACCCCAGCCCTGTGCACCCCAGCCCTGTGCACCCCAGTTCTGTGCACCCCAGCCCTGTTCACCCCAGTTCTGTGCACCCCAGTTCTGTGCACCCCAGCCCTGTTCACCCCAGTTCTGTGCACCCCAGCCCTGTGCACCCCAGTCCTGTGCACCCCAGTTCTGTTCACCCCAGCCCTGTGCACCCCAGTTCTGTTCACCCCAGCCCTGTGCACCCCAGTCCTGTTCACCCCAGTTCTGTGCACCCCACTCCCGTGTACCCCACTCCCGTGTACCCCACTCCCGTGTACCCCAGTCCCGTGGGATGAGGGCTGGAGCTCCGTGCCTGCTCCTGTGGCAGCAGATGCAGCTCTGCACTCCCAGCTCCCGGCTATTTTTAGGAGTGTGTCTGTGGCTAAATCTGGTGCCGTGTGGGCTCGAGGCTTCCCGGCCGCGTGGCTGCTGCCCTGTGAGGCTCCTTTGGGTTCTGTGTGACCTCGTGGGAGCATCGCGGGCACGCTCGGGGCAGCGCCCCTTGGCCAGGGTGTGCTGAGAGTGGGACGTGCAGGATGGAAAAACCATCCCGGAGCAGGGATGGCTGCAGCAGGAGAGCAGCTCTGCAGCCCCGAGAGAACGTGGGGAACGTGGGGGACAGGGTGGGTGACACCAGTACCCCCTGCCATATTTAACAACTGCTGAGTGTCAGGAGAGAGAGGAGAGGCCCTGACTCCGAGAACAGGGATGAGCAGCCCGTGAGGATCCCTGGTGTTTCACGTGGTCTAAGCTACAAGCAGGGCGATGCCACCAGCCCTTCCTTCCTTCCTTCCCCCGGGGCCATCAGGGCACCTCCTCCTGTCTCTCCCTGGTCCCCGTGGCCCAGCCGAGCTGTGAGTCGCTCATGGTTGCTTTGATAAGAGGGGAAAGTTGTTGAATACACAAATGTGGCTGTGGGAAGTGGAGCCAGCAGAGCTTTGCATGCCCAGGAGGAGGAGGATGTGCCTTCTTCCAGTCTGGCCTCTGCCCAGCCAGGGCTGAAACAGAATATTGGGAGAGGTTCTTTTTCTTTCCCCTGTGTCTTCCCCCAGTCCTGCTGCTCCTGTGCAGGTACAGACCCAGCTCTGTTCCCTTCCTCATCTTAGTATCTGTCCCCAGCCCTCCCTCCATCCTTAGCCCTGTCACTGCCCCATCCTGATATCTATTCCCATTTCCATTTCCATCCCATCCCCATCCCATTCCCATCCCCATTCCCATCCCCATCCCCATCCCCATCCCCATCCCCATCCCCATCCCCATCCCCATCCCCATCCCCATCCCATCCCATCCCATCCCATCCCATCCCATCCCATCCCATCCCATCCCATCCCATCCCATCCCATCCCATCCCATCCCATCCCCTCCCTGTCCCCATGCCCATGCCCATGCCCATCCCCATGCCCATCCCCATGCCCATCCCCATCCCATCCCATCCCATCCCCATCCCCATCCCCATCCCATCCCATCCCCACCCCATCCCATCCCATCCCATCCCATCCCATCCCATCCCATCCCATCCCATCCCATCCCATCCCATCCCCATCCCCATCCCCATCCCATCCCATCCCCATCCCCATCCCCATCCCCATCCCCATCCCCATTCCCATCCCATCCCCTCCCCTCCCATCCCATCCCATCGCCATCCCATCCGATCCCCATCCCCATCCCCATCCCCATCCCCATCCCCATTCCCATCCCCATCCCATCCCCATCCCCATCCCATCCCCATCCCCATCCCCATCCCCATCCCCATCCCATCCCAATCCCCATCCCATTCCCATCCCCATCCCATTCCCATCCCCGTTTCCGTGCCCAAAGCCCGGTGGGTGCCGGCAGAGCCCCGGGGGTGCTCAGGGACGCTGTGCCCGGGGCTCAGAGCCCAGCACCCCGTCAGATCCCGGCTGCTCGTCCCCGCGGCTGCCGACGGCCGCTGCTCTCCCCTCTCCCCCTCCCCTCTCTCTCCCTTTCTGAAAATTGATAATTAACCTTTTGTCCGTGGGGCTGTTGTGTTTATTTGGCGCAGGCGGCTGCAGGGCGCTGATATGGAAATCGCAGCCGGCAGCCAGCTCCCGTCCCCCCGCAATCTGCAGCCGCGCACAGCCGCTGGCCAGAGATAAGCAGGTGCTTATTCACAGCCCCGCAGCTGCCGCCGAGGGCAGCCCTACCTGATCACTCCAATCTCAGTGAAAAACTACTTGAGGTTGGGCTCCCGCGATGGAGAGAGGCGATAGGGACGCGCCAGACAGCTCCCCCGGCTCCCGCTTCGCCTCCCCGCGCCGCCTGCCTCCCTCTGCCCGCGTCCTCTCCGCTCCCTCCGTCTCCCTGCTCTGTCTTCCCTCTTATCTCCCTCTCCACATCCCTTTGATTTCTTTTTTTTTTTTTTCCTTTTTTTTTTTCTTAAAGAATTTGTCTTTGTGTTCCCTGTGAACTCTCGGCAGCTCCCACCATCTCCCTGGCTTGGCCATGGCTCTCCTTCCCATTCCCATTCCCGGCTCCTGCCTTTGCTCCTGCATCCCCATTTCCCTGGGCTGGATGAGGCAGATTTAAGCAGAGGTGTAAAAAGCTCCATCCCAACCCCAGGCTGGGGCCGTGCCCCCATCGCAGCCCCTTTGGGATGTGATGGTCTCTCTTTGGTTCCGGCAGCTGCCGCCGATGTTTCACTCGCTGGTTGTTGCTGCCGCTTCCTTTTCCCCCTTGTTCCCCCACCCATCGCTTTCGAATGGAAAGGGGGAGGCAGTGGGGCACTGCAGGCAGTGGGGCACATGGGCACGGGGCATTTCCAGCACTGGGGAAGTGTGCCGTGCCATCCTGTGTCATCCTGTGCCATCCTGTGCCATCCTGTGCCGTGCTGTGCCATCCTGTGTCATCCTGTGCCATCCTGTGCTGTGCCGTGCCATCCTGTGCCATCCTGTGCCGTCCTGTGCTGTGCCATCCTGTGCCATCCTGTGCCATCCTGTGCTGTGCTGTGCCATCCTGTGCCATCCTGTGCTGTGCTGTGCCATCCTGTGCCATCCTGTGCCGTCCTGTGCTGTGCCATCCTGTGCCGTCCTGTGCAGTGCTGTGCCATGCCATGGCGTGTCCCGCCGGGCACAGGGCTGGCACAGCCCCGCTTCATGTGAAGGTGACAAGACCTCGACCGCCCCCCGGGGCTTTCTGACCTCCTTCCCCCAGCTCGCTGTGACCGTGGGGGCGGTGGGAGCCCGTCCTGCTTCTCCTTTAGCAGAGGGAAGTTTGTGCTCGGCAGCAAGAGCAGCTCTGACTCAGAGAGAAACCGGTGGGAGGGGTCACCTGTGACCCCGGGACCCCAGGGGTTCCCCCGTGCCAGGGTGGGCCCTGCACCCCCAGGGGGTTTCCCCTCACCGAGCCGGACCCGCGATCCCAGGGGTTCCCATCCCTCAGTTCAGAACTCCGGATCTCGGGGGTTCCCCAGACAGACCCCGGGGGTTCCCTGCACTCCGGGGCAGAGCTCAGGGGTCTCTCCCACGCTGGGGCATTCCCCGGCAGCCCCGGCGCCTGCAGCTGCCCGGGCAGGTGCTCTCCGTTTCCCGCCGGAGAAAACCCTCCCGCGCGGGTGACACGGGGACACGGGGCCGCGGCTGGGTGGGATTTTCCTGGCCGGCTCTGAAACCGTCTTGTTTTGACTCGCTGCCCTGGGACACTCCCCAGAAGTGGCCACTCTCCGTGTCCCGTGGCCGGGGGGCAGCTTGGCAAATCGCCGAGCGACGACACAGTGCCCACCTGGGCCGACCAGAAAGGAAAGGGGAAGAAGGCAGAGCCTCAAACGCATCTGGAAACACTGCCAAAAGCCCTGCCAGCCTTCAGCCCACACCCCGGCTGCTGTGCCTGTGCTGGTGGGGCACGGGCAGCTCCAGGGTGGGTAGGATGGAGCTGGGGTGTCCCAGCATTGCTGGGATGCAGGATGTGGGGCCGGGGTGGAACCGTGCTGGGGACAGCTGTGGCATCTCTCCCCAAACACACAGTCAGGAAGGGTCAGGTGTCTGTTTGTAGCTTGTGGCCCTTTCCTCAGCACATCAGCCCCGTGCTGGGGCTTCCCCTCATCTCCCTGCAGCACCCAGAGCGTGTTCGACGTCCCCTGGGGCTGGGGGCTGCACCCACAGGGCAGAGACCCTGCTGGTGACACCCCGCTTTGCCCTCACAGCACAGCAAAGAACAGCACCCCCACACCCCGGTACCTTCCTCCCCACTTCCACCTGGCCCTTCCCGGCCCCCCCGAGCCCTGGGCGGGGGGCACAAAGCGGGGAGCCCCGGGTACCATCTGCGGGAGCCCAGGTGGCCGCCGAGACACGCCATCTGCTCAGCCACCTTCGGGGACCGTGCAGGCGCTGCTGTATTTTTAGGACACGTTTCCTCCCTCCCTCCCACCTGCAGCCCAGAGCCGCCTTTCGGGTTTCTAACAAGTTGTTTCCCTCTCGCTGACAGCTCTGGGGGAGCCCAAAGGCCGGTGCTGCGGGGCCTGGCCGGGGGGTGCAGGGATGGGTGCACAGGGGGGTCACCCCAAGTGCTGAGAGGGTCGGGGCGATGCTGAAGCAAAGGTGGGAAAAACCTCATCCCACGGAGGACCCCGGGCAAAGGGGCTGCAGAAAAGGGGGGGCGAGCCCCGTGTGTGTGCCGGGCTGCCAATGGACACTCGTGCCGTGCCTCGCCATGCTGGGGGTGCAGGATGTGCCAAGGCGCACCGGGACAGCCGTGCCAAAGCGCACCGGTCCTGCCGTGCCGGTCCTGCCGTGCCGTGCCCGTCCTGCCGTGCCACGCTGGCCCCTCGCAGTGAGGAAGTGAGGCCGGCGCGAAGGGGAAGTTGTTGGAAAGTCAGACCGGAATGGCTGATAGGGAAGGCAGAGCTGGGCTTGGTCACAGATGGTTCCTGTTGGGGAAGGACACGGGCGCAGCTGCCCGGCCACCCCCACCCGCCGCATTATCACTGCCCGGCAGCTGTTCACCTTCCCCTCGCCATGGGACACGGCTCCGCTGCCACCGCGGCCCCGGCCGTCACATGAGCGGCCCTGGCGGCCGGGCGGGCAGGACACCCCGCTCCCCTCCGGAGCTCGGCATCCCCGGCCCCGCCGCAGCTCCTGCCCGCACCTGGGACCAGCCTGGCGGCACCAGCCTCGGCGGGGCTTGCAGCCTTGGGGTGCTGCCGCCGTCCCCTCGGGACACCCCAGAGCGCACAGGGACCCCTCTTGGGCAGGACCGGCCAAGGTGAGAGGCAGAGGCGGGAGGAAGGTGGCGGTGGCGGTGCCATGTCCCGCGGCACGGGTGGCTCACCCCGGTGCCAAACGCGGCCCTGGGCAGGCAGGTGCTCCCCGAGGGTGGCACGTGGCTGGCACCAGTCAGTGCATCCCCTTGGGGACCTGCCAGCGGGAACGGGGACACGGCCGGTGCACCGTGGGGCTCCACGGGCTCGCTGTCATGGGGACCAGTTTGGAGCCCGCTCTGCAATTAAACCTTTCCATAACGAGTAATCAGCCCCGAGGATGTTTTATTTCCAGCATTTCAGTCCTGTGTTTGCTGGCTGTTTGCACTCCTTCTGGCATCGGCAGCTCACATCCGACCCCACGGGCCGCTGATGGTTTGCGGCGCAGAGGCTCCGTGGGGATGGAGCATCCCCAGGCACCGAGGCCGAGGGGCTGGGGCAGCTCTGGGGGGCTCGGGAGCTCTGCTGGGCCCGTGCCCGGCACGGGCAGGAAAGCAGAGCCGGCTGAGTCACCGGTGTGAACAATGCTGGCCCCGTGCCTCGCTTCCCCTCACTCCCCACCCCGCTCCCCCTGCACCGCGCTCCGGCCGCAGCCCCCTGTCCACCCCGGCACCCGCCCGGGGCCCAGGGACGCACAAGGGCAGCCTTTGGGTGCACCGTGGGCGCTGCACCTGTTGTGCCGCTTCACCGTGGGTGGGGAAGCCACGCTGGGGTCCCTGGCCCGGAGCTGGCACATGCCAGGCTCCGGCACGCTCCGATAAGGCGCCGGGATAAGGCGGCGAGGCTCGGCGGGCACCGCGCTCCGGAAGGCTGCAGCCAGGGAGCCGTGCAGATTGCTGCGGGCTCGCCGGGCTGCCCGTTAGGCTTTTGGCAGGAGAAATGTTTATTTTGTTGGCCAAATATCTCTGCAAACTTCCTGATTTCCTTGCGGCCGGCGAGGCACCGATAGGGCTGTCGAGGCCGTTGCGGCCCCGCTCTCCAGCCTCGGCAGCGGGAGCTGTTATCTCTGATGCACAGCGGGCAGGGAAGAGGTGGAGAAAGGGAAATGAAATACAACAGAGGTGGCACATTTTTTGCTCTTGATAACAAGCCCTGCTTTTAGCCTGGGAACTTGGAAACGATGCAGGTGGTCAGAGACAGCCACAACGTTCTCTGCTGCCGTAGCACATCTGGACCTCGTAACAAACCCCAGACCTCAGATGGCACCGGACCGTGGCTCCCCGTGGCACGGCCTGGCGTGGCACAGATCAGCACCGGCCTCCACACAGCCAGAGCCCCAGGATGAAGGATTTTGGTGCTGGGAAGGTTCTGAAAGCAGCCCCAAGGCTTGGATCTCCATCCGAGCCACGTGCTGGAGTGAAGGCAGGCTCACACCACCTCCTGCTAGCTCCCATTGATTTTTGCAGGGATGAGAGGTGTTGGAAGTGCAATGCCTGCTAATTAAATTCCCTTCATTATTGGGAAGGATGCAGGCAGTACAGCCTGTGGGATGGGGAGGGCCAGGAAGGAGCTGGTCCCCACGGTTAGGGCGGGAGAAGGGGAATGTGAACCTGTTGTGAACTCAAGAGCAGCTCAGGGAATTTTGTTCAGCATCTCCCAGTGAATTCCTGCTGGCCAAGGATGAGGCTGGCAGGATTTCCCACTGGGTGCTGCTCCCATGGAGGTTCCAGCAGCGTTTCTATGCACACCAAAACACCAAATCCTGGAGTCAAGGCCAGGAGTCATCTTTGCTTTGCAATTAAAACACTTCCCAGGCTCTCTGTGGCAAAGAAAAGCTGGAAACTTGGTCCCTAGCAGCCCCAAAACCTTGAGGCACCCAGAGGAACAGTACTGTATCCTAAAGTCTCCCATTTTTGAAGGCAAGCCGGTGATTTTCCGGAGCCGGCAGCGCAGGGCGAGCAGGATGATAAGCGGTAGGGGGTGGTTTCCCTTTGAATGCCACGGAGCAGGAATGAATCTGTCAGCAACGAAAACAGGATTTTATTTATTTTTATTTTTTATTTTAATGCGAGATACGCTTTTTTCCTTTTCTGTGTGGAAGTTGTGGGAAAGCCACAAAGCCACTGGATCTGCTTCCACAGCCCGTGGGGCTGCTCCTTCCAGCCCGGTGGCTGCAGGGTGGGTGAGCCAAGTCTGGGGACCCCCAGGAGTGGTCACGGAGGGAAGCCAGGCACAAACGAAGCCCCTTTCCTGGGAAAGGCTGGCGCACGGCGCTTCCTGCCGAGCAGATGTCCCCGGGCGGATGCGGCTGCGGCGGGCGATAGCCGGCGGGCAGGCGAGCGTCTTCCTCGCTGGCTCCCCACCAGCCCCTTATCTCCCTGCTGCATTCCCCGATGGATTAACGTGCAGGAAAATCCAGCGCCAGGGCTCCTGCTGCAAGCGAAATGCCAAGGGAAGAGCGCCGGGGGCTGCAGCCTGGCTCCCGGTGCTCGCTGCCGGCGCCGGATGGATTTAGGCGCTGAGATTTGGGCCAGCACATCCGTGCTCGCAGCCAGGGCGATGGGAACATCCACGGTCACAGCAACCCTTCCCAGCCCTGCAGCTCCCTGTCCCTGCAGGGATGCTCCAGGGAAAGGGGGATCTGGGACCTCACAGCCGTGTTGGGCTCTGCGCCGCTGCAGCTTGCGAGCCTTCGTTGTCACCGAGCTCAGAGAGGTACCCAGGGGTGCTCTGCTCCCCGGGAGGGAACGGACAGAGACTGAGAAACCCAGACGGACAGACAGACGCGCTGGGGGTGACACAGGAAACCTGCTCCGGCACGGCTCGGTGCCCGGGCCTGCAGCCATCGTCCCGTGAGAGCGGGCGGAGGCAGGACCCGGGGTGGCACAGGGGTGGCACGGGGGACAGGCTGAGCCCCCAGCCTGGAGAGGGGCGAGGTGTGATAAACCAGCACCGGGGGCTTTTTTAAAAAGCCTGAGGCTTGTGAAGAGGGGATGCAGCCGGAATAGCGATCAGCTCGTCCCGGCACTGCCGGGAGCTCCGGGAGAGCCGGGAGAAGGGGACGGCGCATCACCAGTGGGAGGCACGGGGGAGAGCACCAGCTCACTGCTGGCTGGGCACCCACGAGGTGTGAAAAGCGTCCCCAACACTGCTGAGGCAAGAGGGGACATCTAAGGGTGCCCTGGTGCCTCTGGGAGCCCGGCACCCACCGCGTTGCCCCGGGGCGGGGGTCATGTGCAGGAGCACGCGGATGGCACATGGTGGTGACCATTTCCTGGGAGGTTTTGGTACCAGTTGCCTTCATCTGCCCTCAGCGAGCGCTTTATCTCCCTGAACGCACCATGCCAAGGCCTCAGCGCTCCCTTTCTCCCCCAGGCTGTGCCTTGGGGTGTCCCTTCCCCTGGGGCGGGTCCCTGGCACCTCCAGACCGCTCCACGCAGCCCTCGGTGCGCACACCCAGCAGGGAGGGGGGACACGAACCAGCACCGCGGGCACAGGGGATGCGTGACGGTGACACCCTCCCGTGGGACCGGGACACCTGCGGGGTGGGCGGGCACGGATGGGCGCTGGGGAGGGCGCACGGCGGTGGCAGATGTCACCTCCCCACAACAAAGGCAGCACGGATCACCGCAAGGTGTGCGGCTCATCCCGGGCTCACCCCGCCATCAGTCACGAGTCAGGCCAGGAGTTTCCACCCTCTCCCACGGGTGGGAATGCACCGGGGCCCCATCCTGCCCCGGTTCCAGATTTGCCGGGGGAAGGATTGCCAGCCCGGGGTTGGGATGGCTCCAGCCGGTTATCGGTCTCTGCCAGCCGCTTATCTCCGCTCCAGCCGTTCATTTCCCACCGCAGCGGAGCGGGGCCACCGGCTCTGCCGGGCAGGGCTGCTCCCATCGCCTGTCCCCAGATACCCCGGGAGCCCCAAGAGCGCAGGGAGCTGAGGGATGGGGGAATGTTTTCCCGTAGGAATCCAGACTCCCCCTTCATCCCATCCACGGGACCCAGGCGTCTGGTGGATGCGTGGCCATGGAGCTCACAGCAGTCCCGGGCTGGGAGCGGGTTTGGGGCAGGAAAGGGTTAAGCCGGGGAAGTTTGCTCACTCTCAGCAATGATTTAAACCAGACAGAAAGGTTCTGTCATCCATCACGCTAACAGCCAGATCATTGTGTTTTAAAGTGTCTGTAATTGCAGCAATACAGAGACCGGGAGAAAGATAAAGGCTGGGAAGATGCAAATGCCGAGGGGAAGCGGCAGCCCCTTGCACCCAGCGGGGACAGATCTGGGGACAGCCCTGGGGACAGCCGGGGGTGCCGGGGGACAGGCGTCCTCCTGCACGGTGATGGCACGGGGTGGGTGCCGGGATGTCTTTGATGTGCTGGGAGCATCCACAAAACAGCACAAGGGCACAAACCCCGCGGCAGGGATGGGTAGGGAAGGGGCTGAGTAGGTGCTGGACTCCCAAGTATTGTTTAAAATTTACGTTTATCTTCCTCATTATCGCTGGATTAGAAAGTGGCTCTTTTTTTTTCTGTCTCCTTCAGGATGCAGAGGATCCCAGGGATAGGGTACAAAGGAGGGTGAGAACTCGCCCAAAGCCTGCAAGGAGGTGGCCACGGCCACTGCCACGGGTGCCGGGGCTTTGTCCCAGCGTCCCAGGCCACGTGCAAAGCCGCCGGCGGGGAATTATTAACATTCAGCCGAACCCCGCCGAATAAAGCGAGCTAACACAAATGTTTATTTTCACAGTAGTGAATTATGACTTCAATAGACCAAAATTACAGGCTGCGTGTGTGGAATAGGAACGCGGCAGCCCCCGCCACCCAAACGCCGCCGGGGGGGACGCGGAGGCTCTGCCCCCGCTGCTGTCCTGGGAGGTGACAGTGCCACCTACTAGTCCCGACAGTGCTGGAGCGGCTCCTGGGCACCAGGGGCCAGGGCAGGGGGTGTTTGGTGCTGTCCTTCAGCCGCACCCCAAATGAAGGAGAGGTGGGGACAGCTCCCAGCAGGTCCCTGTGACACGCTGGTGGCCTGGCAGGTCACAGGGGCTCGGTCATCGCCAGGCTGGTGGCACTGCTGGGCACTCACAGGAGGGGTTTGTGGTGGTTTGAGGTTTGCACTCGGGTGTGTGACACAGCTGGCCGGGCTGAGAGCGTGGTCACCCCCATGGTCACCCCCCTGCTCTCCCAGCCTGATCCCGAAGGAGCCCTGTCCTGGCAGCCCAGAACCCTGGGAATGCTCTTGGGCTGCCTGGCTGATGCCGGGGATCCACAACACCTCGACCTGTGCTGGGAACCGCGTGTCCAGGTGTCCCCAAGCACACGTGGTGCTGGCATTTGTGTGTGCCATGCACTGCCAGCCGTGCAGAGCTGGGCTCTGGCGAGGTGGGAGTGCAGCTGGGCCGGGTGGATTTTCCTCTGGTGCTCCCGTGCCACCGGGGCCAAGGCCAAAGGTCCCCGTGGGAATGAGGGCAGCAGGACCTGGAGAACCACAGCTCCTCTGGGAACCCTCTGGGAGCAAGGGATGGAAAACTGGAGCTGGGGCTGGAGGGGCTGGGTCAGGATTCTGCAGCACCTCCTGCTGTGACCCATCAGCGAGGGGAGCTGGGCTGTGCAGTGACCGTGCAGTGATCATTTGGGGACCGTGTGGTGGCCCCACAGTGGCCATGGGATGGTCATTTAGTGACCACAGAATGGTCACTCGGTGGCCTTGTGGTGATCATTTACTACCTGTAGAAAGGTCACTCAGTGGCCATGGGATTGGCATTTACTGGCCGTGCAGCAGTCACACAGGGCCATGCAATGGTCACAGGGCCATGCAGCACATGTGCAGTGGCCATGCCAGACCCGTGCAGTGGCCACACAGTGTCGGTGCCTCAGCCACACCAGGACCACGCTCTGGCTGCCCAGAGGCCACACAGCTGTTCTGTGGCAGCAGAGCCGTGCCGGGTGACTCCGCCTGGCAGAGCCGCCGCTCTCCCAGCCCCTGGGAAGAGGGTGAGGATGAGTAATTCACCCTGCACAGGGCAGTGGCAGAAGGAGGCAGCTGCCAGGCACAGTAATTACACACAGGCAGGGCTGGGGCTCGCAGGGAAATTCGCAGGGAAATTCACAGGGATTGTGTTCCCGAGCAGCAGCGTTGTAGCAGGACTTGGGGAGGGGAAATCTGAACGCTGTCCCCTAGCTGGCACAGGGCACCAGGAAGGGTGTGCCAGGCAGCCAGATGTGCACCCCTGCCCCACAGCGCTGCCAGGGAGGGTCCCACCGGCATTCCCAGCACTCAGCTGCCCTTGGAGCCCCAGCGAGGACCAGCAGGGTGGGGGGCTCTCCAAGGCCGGGCTGGGATGGGCATGTGGGACTCTGAGGGCTGTGCCTGTGGTCTTGTGGCTGCTCCAGCACAACTCCAGCCCCTGGGGAGGGAAGCTGAGCAAGCGCAGCTTCATCCCCCTGCAGCCCCCCAGCCCCTTGCAGAGACCCCCACCCTGCTCCAAAGCCTTGACTCCTCCCATGGTCCCGGACAAGTCCTGGCCCGTTCCCTTGCAGTCCCTCCACCTCCCCCAAAATAACTCCCGGCCTCTTGCAGCTCCCCAAAACACATAACCCCACCGCCCATGCAGCCCCTCACTCTCAGCTTTGCAACCCTCGATCTTTAGCACCCCCAGCTCTGAAGATTTTGCAAACCCAAATCCCTGCAGCCCCCAAGCCCCGTACACCACCGTGCACGGCCTTCCAGTCCCCAAAGTGTCACCAGGTCCCATGTGCTCCCTGGGCAGCCCCATGTCCCCGTGCAGAGTGCCGGTGTCACGCAGCCTCGTGTCCCACTCCATCCCCCGGTTCCGTGCAGACTCCCTGGTGCCGCACGGACCCGTATCCCCGTCCATCCCATCCCGCTCCCCTCCCGGTGCCGCCCATTCCGTGTCCCGTCCATCCCATCCCGCTCCCCTCCCGGTCTCTCATCCCGGGGGTCCCGCTCCGGTGGCGGCGGCCGAGGGGCGCCCCCTGGCGGTGGCGGCGGGCCCCGGGCTAAGGCAGCGGCGCGGGCGGGCCCCGCTCACTCCGGGCCGGGCGGGCGGCGCGGCGGCAGCGGCGGCAGCGGCGGCAGCGGCGGGGGCCGGGCCGGGCACGGAGCGCGGCCGCGGGGGCCCCAGGGCCGCGGCACGGCGCCGGGGGGATGCGCCGCCGGGCAGCGCGCAGGGGGTGAAGCGGCCCCGCGGATTTACCGCGGCTTCTCCGCCCTCCCCCGCTTCTCCGGTGCCCCCCCTCCGGGGGGAGGGGAAGCGCCCCGACCCCCGGAGCTGGCGGCGAGCGGCGGGCCCGGGCGCGGCGAGCGGCGGCGGGCAGGTGCCGTGGGCAGCCGCCGCCGCGGGGCCGCGCTCCGCCAGCGCCGGCCTTAAGCGGGCCGGGGCCGCCGCCGCCGGGGGCCGCTGCCGGCTCTGCCCGGTCCTGCCGGCCCCGCCGGCCCCTGCCTTGGGACTTACCTCACGCCTCCGTCACACCTCAGGACGGTAAGTGCCGTCCGCCAACGGGGACGGGGACGGGGAGGCTGCCGGTGCCCGCGGAGGCTCCCGTGAAATCGGGGCTTGGAATTGTCCCGGTGTTCGGGGGATGCTGTCGGTGCACAGGGGAATCGGAGGCTCCCGGTGCCCGGGGAGGCTCGTAGGGCAAAGGGGCTGTGGGTGCTACCGGTGTTCGGAGGATGCTCTCGGTGCGTCGGGGAATCGGAGGCTGCCGATGCCCGGGGGGATTCCCGTGGAAAAGGGGCTGGGAATGCTCCTGATGCTCGGGGAGCCTCCCGGTGTCCGGGGGACGCTCCTGTTGTGCAGGACTTCGAGATGCTCTCGGTACCCGGGGGAGCCTCCCGGTGTCAGGGCAGCTGCCGGTGCGCAGGGGACGGGGATGCTCCGTGTGCCCGAGCCAGCGCGGTGCCGCCGCGGCGGCGGAGCGGGGCAGGGCAAGCGGGGGCACAGCCGGGGCGAGCGGGGGCGCAGCCGGAGCGAGCGGGGGGCAGAGCCGGGGCGAGCAGGGGGCACAGCCGGGGTGACACGGGGGGCACAGCCGGGGCGAGCGGGGGGCAGAGCCGGGGTGACACGGGGGGCACAGCCGGGGCGAGCGAGGGGCAGCGCTCGGAGCGGCTCCGTGGCGGCGGCAGCGGGATCACCGCGCCCGTGGGCCACGCTCCCACGCACGGCGCTGCCGGGGGGCGGCGGGGTGCTGACCCCTCTTCCCTGCGCTGCCGGGGCGCTTCCTGCTGTCCCCTCCGTGTCCCCCGTCGCCGTTTCCCGAGCGCCGGGGCGGCGTGGGGCGGCACAGCGTCCCCGGGAACCCACGCGAGTTTGTGCCCACCCCCCAGCAGACCCCCCCCGGTTGTGGCTCCCGATTCCTGCCCAGCAGAGTCCAACTCTTTGTCATCCCCGCATCCCTCCTCTCTGCCCGCCAGCTCCGCACCCCGCTCCGGCTGCTGGGGACTCGGAGCTGGAGCCGTGTTTGGGGGCGAGGCGGAGCTGAGCCGCTCGGGAGAGTTTGCGGGAGGAATCTCAGGGCTGCTTTGGGAAGTTGCAGCTCCCTTCGTTCTGTATTTATGTGCGAGGACACGGGGCCGTGGCGGGGACACGGGGCTGCGCTGGGACCGCTCGCAGAGTCCTGGCGTGTGCCGGGGGATGTTTGTTTGGATGTGGATTGGGGAAGGAAGGCTCGGGAGGCTCCAGCGCTGCCCTTCATCACCGCCTGCTCTCGCTTTCCCTTCGGAATTCCGCTAAGCTGGGCAGCCCGGCTTTGCCAAGGGAATGCGGAGCGATGGAGCGAGGCTCTCCCCGCGCTCCTCCGCAACACCGAGCACAACCAGCTCCTCCCGTCATTCCCTCGCCGCTGGATGGTGCCTTCGGATACCGCAGAGCGTTTCTCTAGTTAAACACACCTTTTCTTGGAATTTTTTTTTTTTTCCCCCTCTATTAGCCAAGAAAAACTTTGCAACTTTCCTTCGCTGTCGGAGAGGAGCCACTGCCGCTGCTGCGTTTCATTTTGTTTTTTTAATTCGAGGTCACGTGTGCGTTGACAGTGTCTTTGATTCCAAGCGATGGTCTCGTCTCCAGCTTAGGAAGAGCTTTTGAGCTCTTCCCTCTGTTGTTTTCTCTCTGTTCAGGAACAAAGAGATTTTTTCTGCCTTTAATTAAAAGGAATATTAATTCCCTGCTCCTTTGTCGAGCGACTTGAAGACACTCTGCAAACATCCGTCTGCTCGGCGCCGCGGTGGGCTGAGCTGTGCTGTGGCACAGGGCATGGAGAAATGGGGGAACCATCCCGAAATCCCTCGGCAAACACGGAGCGGCAGCCGGGGAGGATGCTGACAGCCGCGGTGCTCGGGTGAGGAGCCCCATGGAGCTGAGCTGCCGCCTGGGGTGGGCTCTTGGATCCTCGGAGGTTTGTGAGGCAGGTCTCCGTGCTGAGAGTTTCCACGCAGGGAGAAATTCCGTGGCTGGGGAGGCGAGTGAAGGTGAATTCGGCTGTGCCAAGGGGTTTTTCCCTGCCGGCTGCCTCCTATGCTGGCAGGTAAGGTTTTACCCGGTAGCACAGAGATGTTGGGTGTGTTTTGTTTGGAAAACGTGAGTGCAGATGTTGATTTGTGGCGGGGAGAGGCTGTTCTCCCACGGCTCCGGGAACTGGCGTGGTGTGGGTGCCGGCTTTGGGCAGCGGGAGCAGGATTCGCCTCTTACATCGGGAACTTCCAGGATGGGAAAACATTCTGGTGCTCAGCCCCACTCCAGGGGGGAGGGGGCTCTGCAGGTCCCACTGGGAACCTGGGGCTGGCAGGTCTCTGCCGACGCTCCTGGAATTCTTCTTCTGAGCCATGGATGCTTGCACGCGTGGAAAAGCCCAGGCAGGATCCAGGCGTTGTGGAAATGCGGTCTCGCTGCCGTAAATCCCTGCCGAAACCTGGGGGCACTCGGCTCTGCCCGTGCTTGTGCGCGGTCCCCTGTCCTGCAGCCACCTCGGGAAGGTGTCTGGGTGCTGTGGGACCCCCGGGGAGGAGAGGCACCCCATAAATATCTGTTATTACTCCTCTTCGCGGGAGTCAGTGGACTGGCAGCGAGTGAAGCAGGAAGAATGTGGGGCTGCCAGGGAGTGCTGGGGGACACACAAATCCCCCCACAGCAGCACCGACCCTCTTCAGCCCCCAGCCGGAGCAGGGAGGTTTGGGGCACAGCAGGGCCGGCTGCTGTGAACGGGGCTGGGAGGTTTGGGGCACAGCCCAGGGGTTAAGCTGGGTTTAATCGCTGCTGCTGGGGCCGGGGGGATGCGCTCCGTGCTGCGGGTCGGATGCTGCAGCCTGAGCTGAGCTTTCCAGGCTGGATCTCACGTAGGAGATGAATTTAGCTGCCCCGCAGGATGGGGACCATGGCAATCCTTGCCAGCCAGAGGCAGGAACAGGCTGGTGGCACAGAGGACACCCCCTGCCCGACTGGCCTTAGTTTGGGGTTATTTTTGGATTTCCCGAAGCTGTTTTCTGCCGTCCCTCCCTCCCACTGTGCCCAGGCTCCCCAGGGGGAACCCCACCTTGACAAACCCCCAGCTTTCCTTCGGAAGATGCCGACCGATGGTTCCAGCAAACATCCCAGGGATTTCCTGTTTATTTTGCAAAATTCTCATTAATATTTTTTTTCCTGTGTTCTTCGATTCAATTTCACATGGGCAAAACCGCCTGGAAATGGAGCCCGCGGCTCAAAAATAGACAAAGAGTCGGTGAGGCAGCAGCCTGGAGGCTGTGGGAGAGCACGGCCGGATCCGGCACCCCCTCGGAGCCGGTACCAGGCTGGCGCCTGTGGGGCAGGGTCTGCCACGGGGTCCCTGGGGAGCCGGCGGCGCCTCGCCGTTCCCACGGAGCCGGGCTGTGGAGGGGGAACTTCCCCTTCTCCAGCCGCTCTCTGTCTCCAGGATGCCCCGAGCCCCCTGCGTGTGCCACTTGTCCCCGCTCCAGCCATCAGAGCCGCTTTGGGGCATGAGCATCCCCAGGGCTGCAGGAATCCCCGGCTGGGGCGGGTTTTGGGGTGTCCCTTTGGGGGGATGGAGCAGCCGGGGGTGTTTCCTGCCTGGGGGCAGCTCGGCAGGGTCAGCCCCAGCCCTGTTCCTCTCCAGGTGTTCCTGGCTGCCCGCGGCACTGTTTACTCGCGGTGTTTAGCCCGGATATTTAATTTCCAGGAGTGTAAGGCAGCTGGGGAGCAGCAGGGTGTGGATGTTTGTGTGTGCCCGGTGGGATGAACCCGGCGGTGGCAGCGGGCACGACCCTGCAGCAGATATCGTGCCCTGGCTGGGTTCTGGTCAGGGGGACGCCCCCAAACCGCTCCTGTGCGAGGGGACCCCCCTTCCCAGCCCATCCCCCGGGCAGCAGCCACGTCGTCGCCAGCCGCTGTTGACTCACAGGCTCCGCCGTCGAGTCCCGGGGCTGAGGCCGAGATGCTTTTACAGGCAGGGCTGAAATGCACAAAATGTTCGACTTGTAAAATATGTAGCGTGAGAAAATAGCCTTTTCTGCTCTCCTCCTCCTCCTGCCGCCGCTCCCTGCCCCATCTGCTCGCTTGGAAAGCTTCCCGCAGCCGGGGGGGGGGCTGGCGGCTCCCGGGGTCCCTCGCCAGGGATGGCACCCACCCGGTGCAGCCGTGCCCAGGGGCTGCCCTCGGTGCCAGGAGGGCTCCCGGGGGCAGCACGAGGATGCTCCCGGTCCATCAGGATGTTGCTTCCTCGCTCCTCTCGCCATCCCAAAGTTTCGCTCCGCGGCCGCGTTTTGAGGAGCGCGGGGCTGGCACCGGGGGATGGCGTAGGAGCCCTTGGGGCATCCCGTGGGGTTTGGGCTTCCCAAAACCTCTCCAGAGGCTCCCGGGAAATCTCCCTGCGAGGCGCCCCGGCAGCCCCGGGAGGCCGGAGCTGGCCACGAGCCACGGTTTTCACCTTAATCCATCATTATCTGGGCACATTTCGGATCCTTGCCAAGAGCAAGGTGGGAAGGGGGGGGTGTAAGCATGCTTTCCCTATTCCCCTGCCATCCTTTTTGCTGCCTGTGTGTAATTAACAGAGTAATTAAAAACAGGATGAGTTAATTGGTATTCATTTATGTGGCAGATGTTTTTAATTGAGATACGAAACAATTTACCTGTTTACATAAACAATAGCAAATGAAGGCTTGTAAAACAGAGAGGGCGCTTTTTTTTTTTTTATTTTTTTTGGCTTTTTTGTTGTCGTTTCGAGGAAAAATCAAACCCATCCCCATCCCCCACCCCTGGCCACGCCAGCTCGGGGCGAGCTGGAGCTGCTGGCACTGCCTCGGTGGCACCGAGCCAGCTGGTTTGGGTCCCTGGGTGGATGGCTTTGGCTTGAAAAGTGGGATTTTGTGGCATGGGGAGCCTGGCTGAGGTTGCTGCTGTCCCGTGTGGAGCTGTGCTGTCACCACCACGCTGCGGGAGGTGGAAGGGGACCGGGATCTGGGGATTTGCTGGGAATTGATGGCCTGGAGCTGAGAATCGCCCATGGGGCACCTGCCAGCAGCGCTGGCATTCTGGGGATGCGGCTGCAAAGTGATTTGGGATGTACCTGAGCGTGGGGAAATCCTGGAATTGTGCTGGTGGAAGATGTCCCAGCTGGGCCAGTGGCACCAGACCTGTCTCAGGATGCCCGTGGGAAAGGTGGGGGTGAGCTCCAAGGGCTCCCCGGGACTGCAGCCGCCTGAATCTGGTGATGCCTGGAGAGGGCTGAGCTGGAGCAGAGGCTGCACAGAGCTCAGGATAAAGCAGGGATTTAGTGAAAGGCCCTAAAGGACACACCTTGGGCACTACAAGAGCCTGGCCAGGCCTGCACCCAGGATAGACCTAAAAATGGTCATGAAATGGAAAACTGCTCATGAGGCCTCACATTTTTATAAGTTTTGGTCCATCTGCATATTTGGGTTAATTGTCCAATTACAGCTCCAGGTTCTGCAGTCCCATCCTGTTCTCTCTCTTCAGCCCAGCGTTGTTTCTGCTCTTGGGCCTGAAACTTGTAACGATTGTCCTTGGTACCAAGCTGGAAAAGGAATTGTTTTGTCTGGCTGCTCTGTGAAGAGAGCTCACTGACACTGAATATGAAGCTCTGAACCACACATCTGGGCAGGGCAGAATATGAAAAATATGAAAGCTAAAACCTAAGGCATCACTGGGTTCTTTACAAATCGTGCAGTTTAGTTATTGGATTTACTTTTAAAGGGCTACATTAGTGCTGATGAGCGCTGGGTGTGGATTGCTCCCTGCTAGGCTGGCTCCCCAAAACAAGCACCTGCGACACCCTGGTGATGGGTGGGCAGCATCCCTCCAGCATCACCATGGAAACCTGGGATGGTTTGGGTTGAGAGGAGCCTTAAAGCTCACCTCATTCCACTGCCATGGGCAGGGACACCTTCCACCATCCCAGGCTGCTCCAAGCCCTGTCCAGCCTGGCCTTGGACACTTCCAGGGATCCAGGGGCAGCCACAGCTGCTCTGGGCAGCCTCACAGGGAACAATTCCTTCCCAATATCCCACCCAAACCCACCTTCTGTCAGCATCCCACAGCTGCACTCCTGCTTCCTCCTGCTCCAAGCACACCTGGGGATGAACTCCAAGCTGCCTGTTGTCACCTTTGTCACCACGGCCCAGGGAGGGGATCGGGATGGGTGCAGAGGGGAGGAGGGAGCTGATCCCAAAAAGGGAACCGGGATGGGTGCAGGGGAGGAGGGAGCTGATGGTGCTGTAAGGTGCCACCAGCTCTGCCGAGCCGGTGTGCGTGGCTGGCGCTGCTGCCCGGCCTCAGGCACTGCACGCTTCCAAACCTGCTCCAGCTGGGACAGCTCCGGCCCTGCCACCTTATCGGGGAGTTGTTCTTGGCCCCGCCGGCTGCGGCAGCTGAGGAGCAGGAATGCTTCCCTGCCTTTGTTTCGGAGGCAGCCTGGCTTGGGGAGACGTCGCCTCCAGCATCTGGATTTCATTTGTGGCCATTTGGAGAGCATGAAGGATGCTGGGCGCTGGATTCCCTTTAACCCCTTCTTGGCCCGGGAAGCTTTGCCTGCAGGGAGCCGGAGCCACATCCAGGGCAGCTCCGTGCCTGCTCCATCCCCCTCCCTGGGGAATGCTCGTCCCGGAGCCGGGAGCTGCCACATCCCGCTGGTTGCCCAGGGACGAGGCAGAACCCCGGGCTTGTGGTGGCTGGATGGGCTCCCTGGGGCTGTGGGAAACAGCAAACAGCGGGCTGGGATGGCTGCCAGCCGTGTCCCTCCGGCTGCAGCGCCCCTGTGCCCTCTGGAACGCTTGGCCGTGTGACAGTGTCACCCCAGCAGGGACCCGGGCAGTTAAACCCTGCGTGTGACAAATGGGGGGCTCGGGGTCACACAGGGGTGTGCGGGGGTCCGGCATCCGCCGGCCCCGGGGGGCAGGGTGGGGAACAGCCGCTCCCGCCAGCCCAGGAGAAAATACTAATCCTTTTATTTTTATATTATTACTTATTCATCTGGGCTGCACAGACCTAATGGAAACCAGATGGAGGAAAACAGACACGGCCCCGAGCGGCTGGGACAAATTACCCCAAAGAGAGAAAAAAACAGAGGGAAAAATAATTCCAGTGGAGTTGGAGTTGTGCTGGGGATTCACTGTTTGAAGGTGCTGAGGGGAGGCTGCACTTGGCTCCCCAAAATCTCCTTTTCTCTTCTGGAGCTCATCCCATCCTGCAAAGGTCCTGGATTGGTGGTACAATCGTGGTTGGGTCCTCTGGGCATTCCAGGCTCTTTACCCCATTGGATTTGGGACCGTTCCTGTGCCTGTCTGGCCGTGTTTGGGTTGCAAACACCTCAGGGAAAATTTAAAACTTAAAGAAAAAAAAAAAAGAAAACACAAGAAAAACCAGAACCAGGCCCCATTTCCCTGCTTGCTCAGCTTCATGGAAACTTTCCTGCTGATGGCAAGCTGTGGAAAAGCCATGTCAGTGCCAGGATGTTTCCATGTTTTCCCCTTGGTGTGGGAATGGAGTCAGGGCAGCGAGGGGGAATGGAACTGGGATGGGGATGCAGGCAGGGATGCTGCCAGGGCTGTGACAAGGACAGGGGTGGTGCCAGGGATGCAGGCAAGGATCCTGTGGGATCAGGGTGCTGCAGCTGGGACCCCTCACAGGGTCACGCTCTGCGCACACTCAGGGCTCGTCCTCTGCCGTCAGAGCTGGATCCTGCTCCACTGAGTGACAGGGGAAGCCTGGAAGCTTTGCCCAGAGATGGGCATGTCCGTGAAAGGGAAAATAAAAAGTGTTTTTCAAAACAAGCTATTAATTCTGGCAGGCCCTCTAAGGAAACTGAGGTTCTGGGGAGAGGGAAGCTGCATGGTTTTGGGATTTCTCCTGTGGCTGGGAAGGGAGCGAGGAACTGGAGCTTGCACATCCAGGTGTGTGCAGCATTCCAGGTGCTGTGGACAGACAGGGATATCCATGGTGCTGGAACCATCCAGAAGGATCCTGTGGGTGACCAGCTGAGATTTTGGCTCCCACCACCATCTCCTGGTGCTCCGTGCGCCGTGGGCTGCGGCACATCCCCGATAGCATCTCCGTGGGGATGAGGCCCTGCTTTTATTTAGCCCGGCCAATGTGCTGTGGCCGGGTTCAATTAATCTCCCCACAGTTGCCCTGGATTAAGGATGAATATTGGATTAGTGGTTATCAGCCAGGCCGGGTGGGGACCGCGCTGGGGCTCGGGGGGACCCCATGGCCGGCGTGGCGGCCGCTTCCATCTTTGGCCGGAGCTGTCGGCGGCGCGGGCATGGTGACAGATCCCCACAGCTGCCAGCACTTGTGGCCACCCGTCACCGCCAGCGTGGCAGCCGCGGGGCCCAGAGCCCGCAGCGGGGCTGTGCTGGCCCGAGGGGATGGCGCTGGCACGCTCCTCCCGGAATGCACTGCCGGGTGTTTTTGGGGTTGGGAGCACAGGGAGGCGGGAGGGAGGAGGCGATGCCCGGTGGGGTGATGGTGATGGCCGGGAGATCCACAACCCCTGGACTGCAGGATCTGACCTTGCAGGGCCACTCGGGTCGGTGGGGACAGTCACTTGTGGACGTGTGGGTCCTGCCAGCAAGCAGTGGCTGCAGTGATCCCACGATCTCTGCCAGCCCCGATGCTGCCAGGGATGGTGAGGGGTCAGCGGGCAGCAGGAATTCCCTGGATGTGTCAGGAGGGTGCCAGCAGCGATGCTGTGACAGCAGCGATGTGACACAGTCTGGGCACAGCACAGCGGTGCCTGCTCCTGGTGCCAGCACTCTGTGTCCCTGCACAGGGCACTGTGTGGCTGTGCAGATGGGCAGCAGGTCCATCACCCTCCCCACGCAGGACGCCAGCCGTGTCCCTGTCACCTGAGTTCGGAGTGGGAGCGGAGATGCCTGGGCCAGCCCGAGGTCCCCAAGTGTCCCCTCTGCCCCTGCCCCCTGTTTGCCAGGGAATCGCTGCCCTGCCTGGCACACCCCGCTCACCACCCCGTGCCCTCTTCCCGCAGATAACGCGGAGACTCCGGCCGCCACCATGCCCGACTCGCCGGCCGATGTGAAGACTCAGGCCCGCTCCACGCCGCCCAGCATGCCCCCGCCGCCGGCCGCCACGCAGGGAGCCACGCGCCACCCCTCCTTCACACCCAGCACCAGTGAGTACCGCGCTGGGGACGGACAGGCTGCCAGCCCGGGGCTGCCCTGCGCCCTCCCTGCACCGCACACCCGGCGTCGCAGAGCCCGGCACGGCGCTGGCCGGGGTGTGGGTTGGCATTACCTGTGCTCGGGCTGGAGACTCTGCTCCGGTGCGTTCCCAAGCTGTGGCTGGAGCTTGTTCCTGCAGGGAGCACCGTGGCACTGCCCGTGTGCCCTGGGGACAGGGACATCCTGCTCTTCTGCTGAATCTCCCGTCACCAAATGCTGGCACAGAGCAGTGCATGGCTGGAGGATGGTGGGTGGGCTTGGGGGAGTTCCTGTGGATCGGAGACGGCCCCGTGGTGCGTCCCAAGCATGTGGGGACACATATGTGGCATGTGGCACCCAGTGGTGGCAGGGCACTGTCATGGCTGGGATCTCCTTGCCCTGCCCAGGCTATGGTGTGGTGGCATCAGGGGGCACCAGGTGGGAGTTTCAGTCTCTGTAGTCGGTGCCAGAGGCACTTGGGCTCATTGCACACCCGCAGGGATCGGGCACTGTACCGTTGTCACTGTCCTGGCACGAGGATGGACAAGGTACATGCAGTGCAGGATCCAGACAGGCACGGGACGAGGCTGACCCCGTGGCAGGAGTGCCAGTGGCCACTGCCAGTGGCTGCTCTGGTTCTGCTGAGACTTTTCCTGAGCATGCACTTGTGCAAGGGTTTTGCTCATAGCTGCTTCTTGCTCAGAAAAACCCCAGTGAGGAAGAAAAAGCCCTAAAACAAGCCCTGAGATCCATCCCCTGACACCTGCAGCCCCCCAGCGACGTTTCTGGACAGACTCTCTAGAAATCAGCTCGTGCTTGGAGGGGGTTTGGGTGTCAATCCCAGCCCTGTGGCTGATGCGGCAGCCCAGGTGTGGCTGGGTCTGGGATGAAGGACCAGGGGTGCAGACGGCCTCTGCACCACGGCTCAGCACAGAGCAGGGTTTGAGACACAAGGCTGGGAGCATGGAGCAGCTAGGCAGGGACACCACAGCATTTCGGTTGTTCTTGCTCCTGAGGGACCTCATTCGATCCCTAAAATGTCAGGAGTTTGTCAAGCAGCCGAGCATCCGTCCCCTGAACCCTCCCTGTGGCTGCAGCGGGTCCCTGGTGGGGCTGGCAGCTTTGCCCATGGCACACGTGCCCACGGTGAGGAGTGTCCCGTGCAGGGCCCCCGGCCGAGAGCTGCCCCCTCTGCTCTCTCATCATAGCGTGTTTTATTTTGCTTGCAGATCGAGACGCTGGCCCTCCGACGTTTCTGCCTCGCGGCCGTTTTCATGGTTGCTTGAAATGGTCGATGGTCTGTCTTTGTAAGTAAAATGAAACGCCCGCTCTCATGAGAGACCCGAGCGCAGCCGCAGCCCCCGGGGGCGCTCCCCGTCGCCAGCCCCTCGCCCTGCCCCGGCGGGTCACGGGGATGCGAACCCCAACCCCATCCCGGCCCAGGGACATGTGTGCTGTCCAACTTAGGAACGCACCTGTCGCGGGAATAAAAGCACTTGTGGCCGCTGGGTTATTTTCGGCACCTCCGCAGCGGGCGGCGGGCGCTGCCCGGCCGGAGAGCGAGCGGGAGCCCCCCAAAGCAGGCAGGGCTGGCAGGGCAGCGCAGCACCCCCAGGTCAGTGGGATCCCAGCGGGACAGGCGGGGCCGCGGGGTGATGCGTGTCGGGACAGGGGTGACCCGCGTTGTCACCCGCTCCATTGGGACAGGGGTGACCCGCGTTCTCACCTGCGCCGGCCGTCGGGACAGGGGTGACCCACGTTGTCACCCACAACGTCGGGACAGGGGCGACACGCATTGTCACCCACAATGTCGGGACAGGGGTCACCCACGTTGTCACCTGTACTGGCCGTCGGGACAGGGGTGACTCGCGTTGTCACCCGCGCCGTCGGGACAGGGGCGATACGTGTTGTCACCTGCGCCGTCGGGAGAAGGTTCCTGTGCTCATGTGGAGCTGAGGCAGTAGAGAGAGGTCTGCCACTCTGGTGGTTGGTGCCCCAAAATATCCCCCTGGATCTCCTGCTGTGGGGTGTTCAGGCAGCTCCCATCCTTCGTGGCCAGGAAGTGGGGACAGAGGTGGCAACGTCCTGCATGCCAGGCTGGGCTCCATGGGAAATGGCTGATGGATTCTCGTTGGGAGTGCTGAGCAGCTCTCGGAGGGGCAGGAGGGAGCCCCTTCCCTTGGCTGCCTTGGCTGTTGAGGACCTGGATCAGGCCCTTGCTGCTCTGGCTCCTCACAGCCCCACAGCACCGGGGTGGCCCCAGGGATTCATCAGCATCCTGAAGCCTTCCAGGGGCTGCCAGCCCTGTGTTACCCAGCTGGACATTCCGGTCCTACCATCTCAGCCTCGTCCCCAAGGTGCCAGGGCACAGCCACGCGCTCTGACCTCCCGTTCCCTGTCTCCCCAGTGATGAACGGGAGCAGCCACTCGCCGACCGCCATCAATGGGGCTCCGTCCACCCCCAACGGGTTCAGCAACGGCCCGGCCACCTCCTCCAGCGCCTCCCTGTCCACCCACCAGCTCCCTCCGGCCTGCGGTGCCCGCCAGCTCTCCAAGCTCAAGCGCTTCCTCACCACCCTGCAGCAGTTCGGGAACGACATCTCCCCCGAGATCGGGGAGCGGGTGCGCACCCTCGTCCTGGGGCTCGTGGTACGTCCGTGGGGTCAGCCACGGGGTCCTCCGCATCTGAGGATCCTGTGTTTTCTTTTGGGGATGGAGATGCTGCTGAAAGGGAAAATAGATTGATCAAAATCCTGGAGGAAAGGGGGTTGTTTGCCCAGCGTCTCCTGGGATCTGCAGAGCCAGTGCAGGGTTGGTCCTGGCTGCTGGCATCACCAGTGAAGCCTTGAGCATGGTTTTCCCTCGAGTGTGGTTTTCCTGAGGAGCAGGAATAGGGGAGGAACAGCCAAGTGTCCCCCAGGGGTGTGGGAGGCTGTGCCAGGGGTGCTGAGCCCAGGCTGTCCCCACAGAACTCCACCCTCACCATTGAGGAGTTTCACGCCAAGCTCCAAGAGGCCACCAACTTCCCGCTGCGACCCTTTGTCATCCCCTTCCTCAAGGTGGGTCTCCAGCCTGGGCAGGGTGGGATTCATGGCAGCATTTCAGGGGATTTGGGGCTGGCTTTGGGGCTGGCAGCTGCCCGTGGGTCTGCCCGTGTCCCCCCAGGCACACGTGTGCCCCCACACGTGTGGAGTCACGCAGGGCTGGTTGCAATAAAGCAAGGGGTCGGCCCAGCTGCTTGCCATTTGCAATTCATTAAAAATTCCCTCTTCTTTTTTATTTGCCTTTTAATTTTGCGCTGGCTCTGCAGTGTCACCCCTCTCTGGAGGTATTTGCCCGGTGCTGGCACAGCTGGCGCTGCCAGCAGATGTTTGAGCCTGGTGTCCCCTGTCCCTTGTTAGCAAAGGAATAATTAAAAAGTGCAAAAATAGTTCCTTTTCCACCTCTGCATCCCAGCCCCCCCAGAGCAGGGGTCTGTGAGTGGAGGTCCATGCTCATGGCAGGAATCTGCTGGAGTGGTTTGCTCCTGGCTGAGCTGGAGGGGACGGCAGAGCCGCGCTCCCCTCCTGTCCAGTTTGCGGGGTTTTTGGGATCCGTGGGAGCAGAGAAAGGTGAACCCCCAGGCCTGGCAGGCACTGGTGGCCCTGTGGCTCCAGGCAGGCTGGGATCCATCCCCGCTGTCCCAGTGCCAAGAGCGCAGCGGCCGCGCCGGCCGCCCTGGCACCCCGCTCCCAGCTGTTCCCACCGCCCGCTCCAGATGTTTCTCATTATCCTAACTGCAACCAGCCGGGCTCGGCGTGCTTCCCAGACTGGGGACTTGCTGTTTTTGTGGGATTGCTCCCCCCGGCCAGGGAAGGGAAGGGGAGGGAGGGTCCGGCCCTGCTCACCGCAGCTGCAGCTCCGGCTCGGGCGCTAACGTGTCCCACAGATGGGATTTGGCTGCGGCTCAGCTGCCTAAGGCAAAATGCAGGGCTGGCAGCCTGAGCGCCGGGCAAAAGGGGGTTCTGCTGCTTAATTCCTGCTGCTCCTGGGGCTGCAGCGCCGTGGGGGGACACGGTGGGTGGGTGGGAGAGGAGCTCCTTACAGATCCTTACAGCTGGGGGTGCCACACGGGCTGGGGGTCCCGCAGGTCCCATCCCCAGGGAACAGTCGTGGGGACAGGGTGGCCGAGGTGGCTGACCTGACCCAGAGACGATGCTCTGCAGCCCCTGCCAGGATGCAGGAGGGCTCTGTTGAAGCTGTGTCTGAACCCTGTGGGGTGCCACACCCGTCCCCCAAAAGCCCACCTGGCCCCTGGGCACGCTGCTGGCATCCCAAGGCTGTCCCCTTGGGAGGAAAGGGAGCAGGACCCCAAAGGAAAGGCACCCCCTGTCCGTGGCGAGCTGGGGGCACAGCCAGGCTGCTCGGGGGGTTGTGGGGCCGTGGATTGGACTGTCACCCCTCGCAGGCCAACCTGCCACTGCTGCAGCGGGAGCTGCTGCACTGCGCCCGCATGGCTAAGCAGACCCCGGCCCAGTACCTGGCCCAGCACGAGCAGCTGCTGCTGGACGCCAACGCCTCCTCTCCCATCGACTCCTCCGAGCTGCTCCTGGAGGTGGGCGAGAGCGGCAAGAGGAGGACGCCAGACAGGTGCCAGCCGAGGAGGGGCGTGCGGGATTTTTCAGGGACGCATCCCTGAAAAGGGGAGGCTGTTCCGGGGGGCCCAGTGGGGACCGACCTCCTCTCCTCCGGCCAGGACCAAAGAGAACGGTTTGGACCGAGACCCCCTGCACCCCGAGCACCTCAGCAAGCGGCCGTGCACCATGAGCCCAGCGCAGCGCTACAGCCCCAGCAACGGGCTGAGCCACCCCCCGAACGGGCTGGGGCAGCCCCCGGCCGGGCCCCCCCTGCCCCAGCACTACCGCCTGGAGGACATGGCCATGGCACACCACTACCGGGACACCTACCGGCACCCCGACCCCCGGGAGCTCCGTGAGCGCCAGCGGCCCGCCGGTGAGCCCTGCGGTCCCGGTGCACGGGGGGGAACGGGGCGGGGACCCCCGAAATGAGAGGTGTCCCGCAGGGGGGCTCACCCTGCTCCGCTCTTGCCTTGCAGCCGTGCACGGGACGCGGCAGGAGGAGGTGATCGACCACCGGCTCACGGACAGGGAATGGGCGGAGGAGTGGAAACACCTCAACAACGTACGTAGTGTCCCTGCCCCATGCCATGTGTGTGTCCCTCCACTCTGCCCTCCATCTCCACCGCGTCCCTTCACGGGGCTTTTCTCCCGAGCCTCCTCTGCTCCTGCAGCCGGCGCAGCACCCTGGAGCCGGCACAACCCGAATCCCTGTGCCCCCTGCAGCAGAGCCCCCTCCCCATCCCCGCTGTCTCCCCCGCAGCTGCTGAACTGCATCATGGACATGGTGGAGAAGACGCGGCGGTCGCTGACGGTGCTGCGGCGGTGCCAGGAGGCCGATCGCGAGGAGCTCAACCACTGGATCCGGCGCTACAGCGACGCCGAGGACATGAAGAAAGGCAGCCCCCCCTCCGCACGCCCCCACAACTCCTCCTCCGCCGCCGCCGAGGCTCCCCAGTTAGGTACTGACCCCCGGGGCCGGGGGCTGCGCCCCTCTCCGGGGTGCCCGCGCCGTTCTCCCGGGGGTCTGGCGCTGCCGGCGGGTGCGTTTCGAGGGGACCGCGTCTCCTAAGGGCGTCCCCCTCTCTCCTTCGCAGACGCTCACCGGGATTTCGCGCCGCGCCCGCTCTCCGGGTACATGCCCGAGGAGATCTGGAGGAAGGCTGGTGAGTGCGGGGTGGGCACCAGCAGGGGCTCTGCCCCAGCTCCCCTCGTTGGGATGCCTGCGGCGCAAGAGGAATTCTGGGTGGTTTTGCGGGAAGGGGGATGCCGGGGCACCGGCAAACCCCGGCCACGCTCGGCTGCTGCCTTCCAGAAGAAGCCGTGAACGAGGTGAAGCGCCAGGCCATGTCCGAGCTGCAGAAGGCCGTGTCGGACGCCGAGCGGAAAGCCCACGAGCTGATCACGACGGAGCGCGCCAAGATGGAGCGGGCCTTGGCCGAGGCCAAGCGCCAGGCATCCGAGGATGCCCTCACCGTCATCAATCAGCAGGAGGACTCGAGCGAGGTGGGGACCCTGGGGGACACCTTGGTGGCAGCACTGGTGTCTGGGAGGGTGGGAACGGGAGGAGAGGGGAATTCCTGCACCGAGATGGGGATGCAGGGTGTGGGCAGTGATGGGGTGCGTGTCCTGGATGTGGATGCAGTCTAGGATGGTGTCCATGGTCTGGGATTAGGGGGGACCTGTTTCAGGATAGGGGAGCACAGTCCAGAGTGGGTGTGCCTGGTCCAATATGGAAATACACAGTCTGGCATGGGTGTAGATGGTCTGGGATGGATGTGCACGGTCTGGGATGGATGTGCACGGTCTGGGATGGATGTTCCCATTCTGGGATGGATGTTCACGGTCTGGGATGGATGTTCACGGTCTGGGATGGATGTGCACGGTCTGGGATGGATGTACACACTCTGGGATGGATGTTCCCATTCTGGGATGGATGTGCACGGTCTGGGATGGATGTTCTCATTCTGGGATGGATGTACACACTCTGGGATGGATGTTCCCATTCTGGGATGGATGTTCACGGTCTGGGATGATGGAGTGTGTGGTGGTCCCAGTGATGATGGTGGTCCTGGCTGAGGGTGCCCAGCCTGGCCTGGGGGTGCACATTCCAGATCTGAGGCCGTGTTCCCCGTTCCCGCAGAGCTGCTGGAACTGCGGGCGGAAAGCGAGCGAGACGTGCAGCGGCTGCAACACCGCGCGCTACTGCGGCTCCTTCTGCCAGCACAAGGATTGGGAGAAGCACCACCACGTCTGCGGGCAGACTCTGCAGGGGCTGCCGGGCCCCGCCGCCCCCGGGCCGGGCCAGTCCGACGGGGTGCCTGCCATGGCCAGCAGCCCCAGCGAGGCGGGCTCGGTGGCCGCGTCCCGCGCCGGCACTCCGGCCACGCCGGCGCCGCTGGACAGCGCGTCCCGCTGACCGCCCGCGGGCTGCCCGAGCCACGGACTGCACCCGGTGCAATTTCCTCAGCTACCTGACTCGTGTGACCTCCGAAACGACCTCTCTAGCTCTCACAACTAATCCTCACGGATCCTCAAACTGGGCTTTAAGTGGAGTTAAGGCAAATACCGGTCTCTGTTCTTTCTTCAGTCTTTGTTTTGGCTTTTTTTTTCAGTTGGTTTTCTATTGGTTGGGGGATTGTGGTTTGGGAATTTTTTGGGGGTTTTTGGTTTTTTTTTTTCCTTTTTTGCTCTTTGGATGAGGGATTTGGCTCCAGCCTCGCTACATGGTGCTGTGGGGAGAGACCAGCCCGATCCCATCCCCCAGCTGCACTGCTGAGGGGCTCACTTGGAGGAGGAAAGAACCTTCTTTTCTTCATCTCTCTCTTCCTATTTTTTTTTTTAAACCTTCTTTTTTTTTTTTTTACCTTTTTTTTTTTTTTTTTGGTAAAAAAAATAAAGAAAATAAAAAAGAAAACGTCGGACTCTTTGGCTTTAAGTAAGAAATTGTAAAAAAGGGAAAAAAAAAGAAAAAAAAAAAAAAGAAAAATCCAAAAACCAGACGACGCGTGACGGACGCTCACCTGTAACTACCTTGCTAGCTAGCCAAGAACAGACCAGACTCACCTCTGCTCCAAAGGAAATCCAAAACCAAGGAAGATCCAAACGTCTCTCCACTGCCAAAGTTCGTTTCGTTCTGTTGTCGCTTCCTTCCCCTCCCCACAAGGATGGATGGACATGCCCCTGGGGCTTTAAAGAATTTCTATTAAAATAAAGCAAAAAAAAAAAAAAAAGTGTTTTTTTACTAAAACCCCCAACCCCCAAGGTGTGGGAGGGGGAGATGGGGCTGAGAACCGCAGCTGGAGCCGGCACATCTCTACCTCTGCCCGCCACCGCCCTGGAAAAGGAGAACAAAAAGGAGATTTAAAAAAAAAAAGAGAGAATAATAATAAAAAAAATTAAAAAAAAAGGAAATTAAAAGACAGATTTTGGGTTTCTCCCTCCCCGAAGCCGTCGGGGGACCCACCCCCCCCCATCCCTTCACTGCCAAGCTGCTCCCGCACCCCGCGCTGGATTTGTTTCACAAGGATTTTTAAGAGGAAAAGGAAAAGGAACGCTGCCTCCTTCCTGGCCGAGGACGGTGTGGATTATTTGGGATTGTGGCCTCGCTGGAGCGGCGCGGAGGACGGAAGTGCAATACGGAAAGTCCAAGCTCCGAGCGGAGGCAGCAGTGCTGTGCGCTAATGTGAATGTAAATAGTGTCTGCAGAGGTCCAAAAAATGAATCATAATAATGATAGTGATAATAATAAGAGACGTTTGCCAAATAAAGGATGAGGAGGAAGCGTGGAGCTGTGGCGCTGGCCGGAGCGAGGCCTGGCATCGAGAGGAGCTGTAGTTTTTTCCGCATTTGCAAAACCCATCCTGTGTGTTTTCCGTAGGGGAGGAAGAGGAGGGAAGGGCTCGGGGCCCGGGGAAGGGTTGTGCTGTCGGTCACAGGGCTGGGCTGGCCACAGCAGAGCTTGGGACACGCTGAGGGTGATGTCACCGGCCTTGTGCCCACCCTGCTGGGGCTTCTGTGCGCCCCAAGGCCTCGGTGCATCCCCTGGGAGGGTTCTGTGCACCCCAAAATCTTGGTGCCTCACCTCGGATGAGTTCTGTGCGCCCGTAAGACCTTGATGCCTCTCCCTGGGGGGGTTTCTGTGCACCTCGAGATCTCACTGAATCCTCCCAGGGTTCTCCTGAGGCTTGGTGCATCCCCCCAGGAGGTTTCTCTGCACCCCAAGACCTCCGTGCATCCTCCTGGGAAGGTTCTGTGCCCCCCAAGGTCTTGGTGCATCCCCCCAGGGACGTTTCTGTGCCCCCCAAGACCTCAGTGCACCCCCTGGGTGGTTTCTGTGCCCCCCAACCCTGGGAGCTTCGCCAGGTGCCCCTTCCGTGACTGTTCACTTTATTTATGGTGTGACATATGTAATATTGTCTATTTTTCTTACGTTTCCTGAGAAGAGGTAATATATAAGAGTACTGCAGATGCCCCTGCTCGCCCGGGTGTCCGGCCCGTCCCCGCCCTGTCCCCGTCTGTCCCCGGCCCCTCTCCTGCCGGGGCTCTGCCTCTCTACCTCCACCTCGCCGGGAAACCGCGGGCGAGAGCACTTCCACAGGGACTGCTCTCCTTTCCACTCCACTCCCTGCCGGTTTGCTTTTTTGGAATTATTGTGATTTTTTTTTTTTTTAATTTCTTAATTTTTTTAATTTTTTTTTTTTTTAAATAAGAATAAAACTACCCTACAGAACCTTGCATTGAAACCAAAAGCCGAGGGAGGGGAGGGGGGGCGGGACGGTGGTGATGGGCGGCCAAACCAGAACGACAGCTTTAAATGTGAGATTTCCCAAAAATAAAAATAATAAATTTGTGCTGCGGGGAGGACGGAGCGGCCGCGGGGCTGCAGTGATGCTGTGCTGGTGCTGTGGGTGCTTCCCTGGGGGTTCGCCCCAAAATGGTCCTGTTGGGGTGTGTGGGGAGCCAAGGGACGTGCTGTGACCTTTTGGTGGCTTTGTGGCACCTTGGAGGTGGCCCTGGCTGAGCAGCGCGGTGCTGGCACAGCTGTGGGGACACGAGGTGCCACATCAGGTGCCCGTGGCTGCTCGCAGCTCCCGGGTTTCCTGCTCCCATCACGGCTGGGGCAGGGGGACGGTGCTGGGGACGCGGGGACAGCGTGTGCCAGGTCCCCCTGCCGTGGCAGAGCCCAGGGTGCTGGCTGTGGCACCGAGCTGGGGAGGTGGCAGCAGGGACGTGGCTCTCCGGTGCCAGCCGCGGCACCCGGGTCACCTCTCCAGCGCTTTCCTCGCGTTCCCGACCCAAAATCCCAGCTGAAACCAAAGTGCCCCATCCCGGCGAGGCTGGAGCGGGGGTCCCGCACCTGCCAGGCTTTTGCTCCATCACTGCCAGAGCCCCCCGAACTCCCCCTGCAGCATCGCCTCCTCCTCTTCCTCCTCCTCCTCCTCCTCCGGGGGCTGCTGGGGTCCCCCCTTCTCCTCGGGGTGCCTCTCTGGATCCCAGTGGCTCTGAAGCTGGGGACAAGATGCCACTGTGTGCACAGGTCCCAGGCACTGTGATGGGGTGTCCCCCCTGCGGTGGCAGCCCTGGGGGCTCCTCCGATGTCACCGAAAGCCACCGGGGGGAGGGAGGGAGGTCGTGCCAGTGTCCCCCCTCCCTCCTGGCTGCGGCAGCACCGCTTCCCCGACCCCGTGCCGGGCTGAGCCCTGCCCTTGTTGCTCTGCCAGCCCTGGGATGGGGACACCGGGGCACGGGGGGCCCTGAAAACCAGAGCCCCCCGCCAAGGCCAGGCGTGGGGTGTGGGGCCAGCCCAGAGAGATGACGTGGTAGGACTTTTCCTTCGGCATGCTGTCCCCCCCTTGCTGTTCCCCGCTTTCTCTAAGTGTACTGTATGTTTGACCTGTGAAAGATGTAAACTTTATGATTCAGGTTATGTCTGTTCTTAACTCTGTATCTGTGTAATAAAGACAATTTAATATCAACCAGAGGCTCCGTAGCCTGGGCATGTGCTGGGTTACCCTCGCCCCCCAACTTCTGGCAGCACTGTGCGCTCTGTGCCCCCAGTCCTGGCTCGGGGGGGGTCATTACAGCCCTGGGGCCGGCCACTACAAAGGAGGGGGAACTCAGGTGTGCCCCCAAAGGGATGAGTCCCACTGCTCCCCCCATGCTCCCAGCTGGCTGCAGCCCCCGGCACCCCCGGCGGGCTCGGTGCACGGGCGGGGCGGAGCGGGCCCGGCCCACTCCTATCAGCCCCAGCTGAGCGTCGCTGCCGGGTCTCGAACCCGCGGCCCCCGGGGGAGGGCGGCGGGTCCCTCCGGGCGGGGCCTGGCGCGCGCCGCGCTCCGATTGGCCGCTGATGTGTGAAAGTGGCGCGCGGGCGCGAGCCCCGCTCGTGGTGGCGGGAGTGCCGCACGTGGTCGCCGCTCGGGCGGGCCGCGCGCAGCATGTTCGGGGCCCGGGCCAGGTGCGTGCGGGGCCTCGGGCGGGCACGGCTCGGCCGCCGCTCGGCCACCGACCCCGGAGCGCGGCCGGGCCGCCTTCCTGCTCCCCGCCGCCACGGCTCCTTCTCTTGGGAGGGAAGGCGTGCCCCTCCTTGAGCCCTCCGGGGCTTGGGCGGGTGCGGCTCTGCCTTCGCTGCGGGAGGCAGCGCTCCCGGCTGCTCCCTCTCTGTAGCCTGGCGGTTCTGCTGGTTGGTGGCCTCCTTTCCTTTCCCTGCCTCCCTTCCCTACCCGCCGGGCGTGTGCCCCCTGGGGTTTTTTTTCCACTTTAGGGCGGCTACTTCCAGGTCTCCTGTGCAGCCCCCATGAACTGGGAATCGGTCCGGTACGAGCTGGAGACGTTTCAGTTGCACTTTGCGGTTCTGGGGTTGCGCTGCACAGAGAACCAGCTACATTAATGTCACCTCTTTACCCTCCTGCTGGAAACGCCCTGCAAGCCTTTGCCCGGCTGAGGTTGGGCTTTAGCTCAGACGTTAAACGTTGCTTTACGCTGTTGGTTCAATGCCCTTTTGCCCCTTGTCCCGCCCAGTCCTCTCTTCCTGGACACTTCAGAGATCTGGTGGCAGGACCCACCGCCCCTGAAAGCGGAGGCAGAGTCCTGGGACGCGACAGAGGTGGCAGCTGTGTGTAAGGCAGCAGATGAGGGCTCAGATCCGAGCCCCCTGGAGGGGAACAGGCCAGAGGAGCAGGATGTTCAGGACCCGGTGAGTGCCTGCCTGGATGGGGAACCAGTTTTCCCTGGTGCCCAAAGGAAATGGGGAACTTTTTTACACCCGGGGTGATCCCTGCTTCGTGTGTTGTTCGTGCAATTCTTGGTTTGGGATTCAGGAGCTGGAGGCCATCAAAGCCAAACTGCGGGAAATAGAGAAGGAGGATGAGAGGTTGAAGGAGTTGCAGCTGGAAGCCGATAACCACCTGTTCATGAGCTCAGAAGCAGGTATGGGTTGTCCCTGGGTGCTGTTGTCCCTCCCCAGGGACACCTCTGGGGCACAGGGTGACAACTGGAGCCAAGAGTATTTGGCTGTGCCTCTCTGGGTACCCGGGACTGGACACATAAGGTGGGTGAGGGGGTCCTAGGCCTGGTGTGGTGCTAATGGAGATCCCATCAGCTCTTACTGCCTACCTGTGTGGGCCTAGATGTGGTAAATTAACTTAATTGCACTTTATTCAGTCAAGTAATTAAGTTTAGTACCAACAGCCGCAGTAGAGGAGTCACTGTGTAAAGAGAAGGGGCAAGGGGCTGGAGGAGCAGGTAACAGAGTGAGGATTTGGATACACCTGGCTGTGACCAGGGATCTGAGGAGCTTTGCAGTGTGTCAGCTGTGCTGCGAACAGACAAATGTCCCTCTGTCTGTGACAAATCTCCCCTCTCCACAGCTCTCTTCCCACTGACAACCAAGGAGAAGGTGGAGGCTGACCAGCGTTCCATCTACGTGGGCAATGTAAGTGGGAGCCCTTGCTCTGTGCCCAGCTGGGTGTGTGTCCCAAACCCCTGGCACGGTGCCCATCTGTCCCCCACCAAAACCTGGCTGTTCCCATCCCAAGTGTTTCTCCTCTGCCCAGCCTGGGAATGTGGCTCATTATTTGCCACTTGCAGCTCATCTGTTGCAAGTGTCAGCTCCCCCAAAGGCCCCTGGAACCTGTGGGTTGTGTGGTGTTGCCTGTTCCTTCAAAACCTTCTTGGATTTGTGTTCCAGGTGGGAGCACTCAGCACTCTCCTGGCCCTCAGGAGAGGCTGAGCTGTGCTGGGGAGGTGTGAGTGGGCCCAGCTGGACCCTTTGCCTCCCGTGGTGGGCTGTGGGTCCCACACCCACCAGTTGAGGGTGGGGGCTGTCATTGCAGGTGGATTACGGGGGCACAGCAGAAGAGCTGGAGTCTCACTTCAACAGCTGTGGGCAGATCAACCGTGTCACCATCCTCTGTGACAAGTTCTCGGGCCACCCCAAAGGGTCAGTGCTGCGTGCAGGGGGGGCTGGGGGTCTCCAGGTTGTCCCTGGGGGTCTCCAGGTTGTCCCTGGGGCTCTGCTCACACCATTCCCTCACAGCTATGCCTACATCGAGTTTGAGGAGCAGAGCTCCGTGAAGGCTGCGGTGGAGCTGGACGAGAGCGTGTTCAGGGGCCGTGTCATCAAGGTGAGAGCTGAGGCTGCCCTCGGGAGCTGCTCCCTGCCCATTCCCAGCCCTGGCTGCCTGGGGCTGTGCCAAATCCCAACTCCAGCAGCCTCTCCCCACTCTCCAGGTGCTGCCCAAGAGGACCAACATGCCTGGCATCAGCAGCACCGACCGTGGGGGCTACCGGGGCTTCTTCCATGCCCGGGGAGGGCTGGGCCGCTGGGGAGGCTTCTACGGACAGCAGCCCAGGGTGCGAGGGAGGACCTACAGGTGAGTCTGTGGGCATGGGGGGTCCCCAGGTGTGGAGCAGGGTTCCCTGCTTTCCCCTGTGTTGGCTCCTGACATGGCTGTGAGAATGGAGAAGGGCTCTGGGAGGAAGGAATGCCTGGAAATTTGGAGTTGTCACCCTGTCCCTGCAGGAATTTGGGGAGTGGTGGGTGGGCATCGCACTCCCAGCCTGTGCCTGGCTTTGGGGCTCCCCTGTTTTAGGAGGTGCTGTGCAGAGGGGGAATCCTAGCCCTGGGAAGGGTTGAAGGAGCAGGGAGCTGTGCCCCTGTGCTTCAGGATGTTGGTTTTGTTCCTGTTTAGGGGTCGGGCCAGGCTGCTGCCTTGGTATTTTCCATACTAGCAAGGACTGGACTGCCTGGCAATGCCGATGGGACTGAGACGAGGAGATGGGATTGGAGAGATTTAAAAAACACCTACCCAAGCCAAAAACCAGATTAATTTTAAAACTGCCATCTGCCTGGCTGTGAGGATTACTGGTGAGCCCTGTGCTGGGCTGCAGGAGGGAAGATGGGATCTGCTCCATCCTGCCAGCATCCCAGGAGGGCTCATCCCACCTCAGCTCTGCCCAGGGGACTGTGTTTGCACGGAGAACAGGCTCGTTCCAGAGAACACTGTCCTGGGAAAGGAAGAGCTCTCCCAGACCATCAAGTCTCCTTATCCCATGGAAAAGGACTGTCCTGGAGGGTTTGGTTTGGCTCCTGGCTGGCTGGATGCCCTCCATGCCACTGCTTGGCCATGAACCTCCCTCAGCTCTTCCTACAGCAGCTGGACTCTGCCTTCTCTTCTCCTAAGATCCTAAAGACTGTTTCCTTTCCCACATCCATGGGAAGTTTTGGGTTGCAACTCCAGATCTGGTGGCTGGCGAGCTTTTCCTTCATCAGCCCTATGGATGTGACCTTCCTCTTGGGAAGCCTGATGGGGTTTGGGTCTGGTTTTTAGTTTGCTGCATTTGCACATCCAGAACAGGGAAGAAGCATCCCTTGTTTCTCTGGAAGCCTCTGTATCTCTGTGGTAGTTAACCAAGACCTGGGTGTCACAAAACCCTTCCTCTTTTTTAATTTTGGATGTCAGCAAACCCCTCTTCCCTCCCTCCTGCTTTCATTCCAAGCTTCAGGGGCCAAAGGGTTCTGGCAACTCCTCATTTGACTTTATTTCTTGCAGTAGCAGCATTTCAAAATCATCTTCACTGGTGAAACTTTGATCTGGTCTCCCTCTTCATTCTCATCACCCTTCCTGCTCTGGAGTCACATTTGGGGATGGTGTGAGCCCTGCTGGAGGCTCAGGACCAAAGAGCACCACAGGAGCTGGGTACCAGTGAAGAAGGTTCCTGGCTCTGCCCTTTCCTGCTGATTTTGTGTTTATGGGCTCTGAAGCCACGTGTTTTTAAAAGAAAAACTTTGTGTTAGAAGAGACAGGCTGGGAACCTTTGCAGACAGCATTCCTGGGGAAAGTTCTGCATGTTTTATGTTTAAATAGGTTTTATTATCTAATTCTCTCACTAATCTTATGGGATCTTTGGTTAGGCTTCCTCTAACCCAGATGCAACTGACTCCTAAAGCAGCTTTTCAGATCTCAGGGGCATTGCCAGGTTAAAAATCCAACTTCTTTTTTTTTTCCTTTTAAGATTTCTAGGTATTTTTTAAAGCTTGGGTCCTTAACTCTTAATGTTGTGTTGATATGGTCCTCAGAGCTGCTGAGACTGACCTTGATTTCAGCTACCCTTAGGCTTAGACTATAAACCACCTTTTTCTAGGGCTTCTGTTTGATAGGATTATAATTTTTTGAGGCTTATTTTTTAATAAAAAACCACTTTGGGGTGTTCAGACTCTCTTGTGGAAGAGGCAACACTGAGCTGCCATCTCTGTGAGTGAAAACAGCCAAGTCTTTTAGATGAAAATGTTTGTGGATAGCAGTGCACAGCTGTGCCTCGTGGAGGTGGTGGGAGAGGCTTGAACCTCCCATGATATTCCAGGTGGTTGCTGATAAAATGTACTTAAGTTCTGTTTGAGAAAGTATTTGAAACTGTTACTTATTTTTAAAATAAATGATCCTGCTGTGTGAACTTGGTGTGCAGTTCTGGCTTTCTCCAGGCTCCTGGGATCCCCTGGGGCTGGGCAGATCTGTTATTTTTAGCTGGTTTCTGTGGTTTTTAACTGATGAGCTGCTTTGCAGTGGAGGTGTGCCTGCTCCTGCTTGCATCTCCTCTGCTGGAGCAGGAGTGATGAAGCTGGGATGCTTTTCCAGTGCAATTTGTGCTTTTATTCCATATAAATACCTGCTACTGATTTGGGAGTCTGTAATTAGAACAGCAGGGAGCTGCAGGGGAGGAGATGCTAATAGAGATTAATTTGGGATGAGCCAGGCAGCTGTGCAATCCTGATGGCTTAATCCCTGGCTGGATTGGGTGGATTTATTCCAGCTGCTCTACCTGGGCTGGGAATCACTGTGGAGTGTGTCTGGATGAGGTGCAAAGTGGTAACAGCAAACAGTGACTCAGAAATCAGCCCAGGCAGGGAAACTCCTGGAATAGTTTGGGTTGGAAGGGACCTCAGAGCAGCTCCTCTTGTTCCAGGGGGTTGGAGCAGCCTGGACAGTGGAAGATGTCCCTGCCCATGGAATGAGATGGCTTTAATGTCCCTTCCCACCCAAACCATTCCATGATTCTGTGAGCAGTGGTTTCTGTTTGCTTGAGTACAAATCCAGGCAAGCCTTGCAGGTGTCAGGTTTATTTTACACAGAATAAATTTAAATTATTGTACAGAATGGAATATTTACAGCACTGCAGGCACGCTCCTGCACACAGGGAATGTTTCCCAGGGGGGTGGGAAGGGGTTCAGCACACCTGCATCATCATGGAGTTCACCATGGTATCAAAAGCCCTGGAGAGGAAAATAAACACATTATTAAAGGAAGCAGCTCACTCTGCACAGCACAGCTTTTGTAACAAAATCACTTTCTCACCCTGCCTCTGCCTGGCTTTTCCTAAGCTGGACACAGGGTTTTACTCTTTACAGCACAGGCTGTTGAGGGATTAATGAATTTTAATTAAGCAGAAGTGAGGAAAGGTCTTACCCTGGCTGCTGCCCTGTCTCTGCAAAGTTGTTCTTGCCTAGGCCATAGGAACTCCCAATTTATTAAAATTCCCTGTGAGGTTACAATGGGACAACAGGGACACTGACCCTCATAGATAAGGAATTCCATGTGCTGAATCTTTGTCCTTACCTGAGGATAAACCCTGGACAAGGCACTTGTTCACTCTTTAACCTGTTCCTGTCACATTTTAATATTCACAACTATTAAATTTGAAAAAGACTTCTAAGGCCATCAATATTGCTTACCTCTATTTTCAGGTAATTTTTTTCTCCCCCAAAAAACAAACATTTTCTTGCCTTAATGTTTGTGACCTCAGTTCTGAGGCAGGAGTGAGTTCAATATAACTTTTTATGACACCATCAGTTTTTAGTGAGTAAGATTGGCCCAAAACCAACATCACTGTTCTCATTAAAGCACTTAGAGCACACACACCTGAACTGGCCAACCACAGGGTCAGTCCTGTTGCATCAGAGGTGCCTTGAAAATTCCAGAAAGGTGTCAAAGAGACAGATCCATGTGGACAACCCACTCACCTGGAATGGATCCTGTCCCCAGGGTTATAGAAAGGGTTACACATGATGTCTGTGTAGGAATTGTGCAGCTTTCGGAACATCTGAAAAGGGAGAGGGGGTGAAGTCGTTAATCTTTTGTTTCTCAGCACTTCCTGAGGAGCTGGAAGGAGCAGACCCACCGAGGTAGCTCTGCTCTGGTGCACTCACACTGCGGATCTCGTTGTCCCTCAGGGCTGTGTTGGAGGAATCCACCACCATGACAAACTTCACCTTGGAGTTGGTCACGTAGCCGTACCTGGGCAGGGTTAAGGATTCTCACACAGCCACTAAACCAGGCTGGAATGTGCCCAAACTGAGAGGAAACATGAGGGAACTTCCTCATGAGGGGCAGACATTGAGCTGTTCTCCCTATGAGCAGGGACAGGACCCAGGGAAGGGCTGGAGCTGGGACAGGGAAGGTTTAGTTGGAGATCAGGGAAAGGTTCTGGGGACTGCCCAGGCTCCCCAGGGAATGGGCACAGCCCTGAGGCTGCCAGAGCTCCAGGAGCCTTTGGACAGTGCTGCCAGGGATGCCCAGGGTGGGATTGCTGGGGTGTCTGTGCAGGGCTGGGGTTGGACTGGATGATCCTTTCCAGCTCAGGATATCCTGTGATTCAATTAAACCCACAATGGCCAAAGGCATGACAAAGATACACCTTGTAGTCTTCAGTGGGGTAGAGGAGCCCCAGGTACAGCTCTCTCTGGTCCACCAGGGCTTTGCCCATGGCTGAGATCTTCTCATCCACCACGTCCAGGGAGGTGTGCACGGTGTAGTGGAACTTCAGCTCGTTCTCTGTGGGGACGCTCCGGATGTACAGGGGGTAATTCTGGGAGCAGAACAAATCACACTGGCTGGGATCTGTTGCTGTCAGAGCACTTTAACTGTTCACGTTCCCAGCACAGCCCCCTTCCCACGCTGCAGCACTGCTGTCCCCATGGCAGCAGAGCCATTTTCACAGGCACCACACAAGACACAGGTGTGTCTGCTCTCCTGTCCCAGCAGAGCCTGTGCCTGTCTCTTCCAAGGAAAACCCTTCTCTCCCAGCAGGACAGCCCAGAGCACCCTCACACTGTGCCCGTCCTGCTCCTGCCCAGCCCATTTCACCCCAGTGTCTGCCCCACTGCCCCTGGCTCTGCTGTGCTGCCCTCACCCCTATCCAGACCCCACAGCCCGACATCCTGCCCATTCCCCTCTCCCCGGCCCCACAGCCCCAGTCCTGCTCGCACCCCAAAACCAGAGCCCCAGCCTCTTTCCCCTCACCCTTCCCCACACCCCACTGACCCCCTGTTCCCCTCAACCTGAGGCCTCTATTCCCTGCTCAGACCTCACTGCTCCACCCGGCCGGACTCAGGCCGCATGACACCAGCTGTCCCCGCTGTCCCACTCAGCCCGCAGAGCCCGTCCCCGCTATCCCCTGTGTCCCCGCGGCCCGGCCGTGTCCCCGCACCTCCTTGGCGATCACGGCGATGCACACCGCCATCTTGGCCCCGCCCCTCCCGCCGGCTCACGTGGTGCCGCGGGCCCGCGGTCACGTGCGGCGCGCGCGGTCACGTGCGGCGCGCGGAGAGGTCACGTGGCGCGCGGGCCCGGTTGCCATGGCGAGCGCGGCGCTGAGGCCGCTGTGGCTCTGCTGGGCCCTGGGCCCGCTGTGGCTCTGCTGGGCCCTGGGCCCCGCCGCCGCCGCCACCAACACCAACATCCTCCTCCTCCTCATGGACGACGTGAGTGGGGCACGGCAGGGAGGTGCCGGCGGGGGCGGGGCTGGTGTCGCCCCGGGGGAGTCACCCCGCGGGGGTGGGACATGGAGGGAAGGGCTGTGAGGGGTCTGGAGCATCGCCCTGCTGAGGAGGCGCTGCGGGAGCTGGGCATGGCCCGCTGGAGAAGGGAATGCTGACAGGGGATCCCATCAATCCGTATAAATATCTCCACGGGCTGGCACAGGACGGTGCCAGGCTGTTCCCAGCGCTGTCCAGGACCAGGAGCAATGGCCACGAACTAAACCACGAGGAATTCCCTCTCGACGTGAGGAGGAAGCTCTGTCCATGGAGGGTGGCAGAGCCCTGGCACAGCTGCCCAGGGAGGGTCTGGGGTCTCTGGAGCCATTCCAAGCCCACCTGGACGTGTTCCTGTGTCACCTGCTCCAGGTGTCCCTGCCTTGGGCTGGACGATCTCCCTTCCAACACTAAAGATTGTTGGTCACAAGGAGGGAGTTGGCGGCTCCTGAAAAACTAAGCAAGAAGAGAAGTCTGCTTTCTTAGCTAATTCTGCTCATTTGCTCATTTTCTGCTATTTCTGTTCATTTTGGCTCTCTGAACTAGGAAGAAAAAAATGACAGTAAATTATTAAAGAGCAGAAATAATTTCAGATTTATTTCTACCTGAAAATCTTTTCAATTTTGCACCTCCAGCCAGATGGATAAGGAATAATATTAATTTCCAACACATTTGGGTTGCTGCCATCTACCTGGTTTGCTTCTCTCCTAATAATTTCCTGTCACCTTCCAGGTGTGTTTGTGGTGGAAATGTGTTTGTTGCTGTTTGAAACTACACAAGGAGCTCACAAGGGTGGGCAAACCCTTCCCAGTTTATCCTGCCTGTTGTTTCCATGCTGTTCCTACATTCCTGAGCAGGATATTTCCCTGCTTTTCCAGCCAGCTGAGCCTCTGGCAGTCTCTAGAAGGGGCTGCCCAGGGAGGTTTGGAGTCCCCACCCCAGGAGGTGTCCAGGGAAGGACTGGATGTGGCACTCAGTGGTCTGGGCTGGGGATGACATGGGGACTGGGCACAGCTTGAACTTGGAATATTTTCCTACCTCAGTGATCTTGTGATTTCAGTTTTCCCTTCAGGAATATTTCCCCCTCCCAAGCTGACATTTGTAATTTTCCAGAGGAAAGCTCTCTGGGACAGGGAATCTCCTACTCTGGAAGTGTTGGTTAGGCACAAGTCTGCAGTTTCTGTGAACTACTGATTTATTTCATATGTTCATTAAAAATACATCTCCATGGGGTTTTTTCCCCTTTATCCCCTGGGACTCTGGAATTAGAGCAACGTGAGATTATTTTGTCTTTCTTCCTTGATGATGAAGAAAAATCAAGAAGTTGGTGGTGAATCCATTTTAATTCCTCATCCCAGTGTCAGGGAGAGACATTTAATTGCTTCTTAACTTAGAAACCATCTCTGCAACTCTGAAACGATTTTCTTTTCCAAACTGATGGCACCAGGTGGTTTCCTGAGGATCTGGATGCATCCCACCCTGTGCATCCATGGCTCACCTGACACACACCTGGATCAAAGGAACCTCTTGCCTTTTCTAAAGCACAGCAGAATCCCCAACACCTAATGGCTCATTAAGCTGCTCCCTTCTAGAACCTTCTGCCTGAAGCTGTGTTTTTCCCAGGAGTGGTTTTCAGCAGTGAACACAGACGCCCTGATGGGATTTTGTTGTTCTCCTGGTGTGTGATCCCTTGGAATTAGGAAGAAGAACAGGATGAAACCACAGTCCTACAGATAAACACAGTGATTTGTGATGCTTCTGGCAGATCCCTCTGACTTTTAAAACCCTTCCTTGCTTTTCCTGCAGTGCTTCTGAGTTCAGGCCTTTCCTTGTGTTTCCAGTCCTGCAGAGGGATAGATCAGAGGCTGAGGTGGAATCCTGGGCTCCAGCACAGACAGCAGGGCAGGGACTGAATGCTCAGACATGGCAGCTGCACAACCCTGAGTGAATCATGTGAAATTTCCTCTTCCTCCTTGCTCTGGGTGTGCTTCAGGCCTCTGAGTAAGAGTGAAGGCACTGGGCTTCTTCCAAGTGCTTTAATACCTGTTAATAGGTCATTTAATCCTGTGTGTGCCTCAATTTCCCACCCTCCAGGGGAAAGTGGAAGAGTTCCCTGCTCCACAGGGCTGGCAGAGATCATTTTCATCGCATTTGTGAAGTGCTGAGTAGGGAGATGAGCACTGTAAAAATTTATAAATTAAGGCACACAGTGCATGTGTTATGTGGGCCCAAAAATGTGCTTGTGGAAAGGGACTTTGACATCTTGTGGTGTGTTCCTTTTACAGATGGGCTGGGGGGATTTGGGAGCTTTCGGAGAGCCTTCTAAGGAAACCCCTAACCTAGACCAGATGGCTGCAGAAGGGATGCTTTTCCTGGATTTTTATACTGCCAACCCCCTCTGCTCTCCCTGTAAGTAAACTGCAGTTTGAACCATGTAAGCATGAGAAACATCTCCCTCTGAGGAGCTTGGGGTGTTTGCCAGCCTCTGACATGAATTAACAACCAAACCAGTGACTGCCCTCAGGCCAGAGATTGGATTTGCTGCTTTGATCTTGCATTTTGCTCCCTTTTTATTTATGTTTGGATTGGAAAACAGACAGTTTTCAGTTTGTACAAAGCACTGGTTCAGTGATCAGTCCAGCTAAAGGATTTTTATACCATTTCAGTTCAGTATTCCAGTCCCAGTCATTGCATGTTTTTCATCTTTCTCATTTTGGGTTAAACAAAGCAGGATCTGAACTGTTGCTGGGCATATTTGGTCTGATTTTGTTGGCTCTGGTGAGACTTTCATGAAAGGAAAGGCAGCAGTTTGTGTCCTGCTTTTGACCCTGGTGTCTCACAAGCCTCTCGGGACAGGGACAAGAGATAAAAGGAACATTTGGGTCTGGGAGAGGCAGATATTTTCCTCATTTTTTTTTTAATGTGAGGTGGTATTTTTTTCTTTCTTTTTTCCCCTCAAACCTGATTAGCTGCCAAGAACTGAAGCAGAAATGAAGAACAGGGGCTTTTTATTTGGGCTCTCATTTAGGATAGCACTTGCCAGTGTGTTGATGATGTCCTTGCTCAGAAAAGGCATTTAAAATATGCTGAAATCCTGCTAATCCAGTGGTGGCACTGCATATGCTTGAAGTTAAACATCTGTTTAAATATTCCCTGCAGACAGGACTTGACTTTTATTGTCAAAGCTGGACAGCTCTTTCTTTGTATTTCATGATTTTTGTTCAGTCAAGCTCGAAAGCTTAGCCTTGAGCATCTAATCAGTTTATGCTAGGATTTTCTCTTATATACATAATAAGTATATATATATAACTGAGATATAAGGGCTGTTCCATTGACTATTCAAAGGAATGACTCTTCAGTGTGGCTAATTTAATAAAGGGGCCAAATTTCAGCTGGAATAACTCAAATGATGCATCAGAACTGATTCTCCCCATGACTCATGGGAGGCTGTGAGTGATTTAGTGGCTGGCTGTGACAAGAGGACACTGACACACTCCACACTGTGTGCTGGCCTTGTCCTCCTACAATAATCTGAATATTAAGCAGAGAATGGATATAAATAATTGTTTGTGTTGTTTGCAGCAAGGGCAGCACTGCTGACGGGCCGGCTCCCGGTCAGAAATGGCTTTTACACCACAAATGGACACGCCAGGAATGGTAGGAGCCTCATTCCTGATCTCCCTTCCTCTCCTGATTTCCCTCTGTGCCTTGTAGGAAGTTTCTCTTTGGACAAAGGGGATCTTCCCCATGGATGTTGCAGTGTCACCAAACCCTGTTAAGTGCTGGTAATAAGTGTGAATTTTATTGCTTCCTCCTCATCAAGCAGAAAATCTCCTCAAATTAAGAGGATAAACCAGGCTGCTTGATGCCATTTGTTTCTGCTGGCTGAGAATCGTTTCCTCTGGGCAGGGGAGTTGTGGTCTGGTGAAGGTGGAGGTGTTAATACCCAGAGGGGAGATCTGGCTGTTCAGCAGGCAGATTTCTACCCAGTTTTAGAGGAGTTTTCCATCCCTTGTGCCTGTGGTGCTTCCAGGGAAGATCCCTGGGCTGATTTGGGTCCCAGAGTGACAAATACCACGTGCTGGGACATGGCTGGGCAGGAATCAGCAGCCAGGGGTTGATTCCCAGAGCAAAGTCATACCTGAAAGCCTCAGGGGCTGAGAGAGACTCTTCATTTCTTTCAGAATCACAGAATGAATTAGGTTGGAAAAGACCTTTGGGATCATCAGGTCCAATCTGTAATATATCAGCTCTTGTAGTCTGAGCACCTTTATTGGCTGTTTGATTTAGGAGAAAATAATTTTCATTTTAGAAAACACAAAACAAATTTACAACCTGAATTTCTATAACATCTCCCTTTCAAGGACCTCACCTCCATTCTGGGGTGGCAGCTCCCATTATTATTTGCCCTCATTCACCAGTGGGTGGAAATCTCCCTTTGGTCTCCCTGGATCAATTTATTCTCCCCATCCCAATGGGAGAACTTCCAAGGAATGGCATTGCTGGGACTCCAAACTAATTGCTATTTCTGATTCAGTACATGAGCTGTTTGCTGTAATATTTTGAAGAGTCAGAAGGATGGTTTCGATTTGTTTTCCACAGCTTACACACCACAGGATATAGTAGGAGGAATCCAAGATTCTGAATTGCTGCTTCCAGAGCTCCTGAAGAAAGCTGGTTACACCAATAAGATCATTGGCAAATGGTAAATTGATTTGGAGATCTCTTGCTTTGAGATTTCACTCTGTGTGTGTTGGGAAGGAGCAGCAGAAAAAACAGAATTACAGGGGAAACAAAACTGTTTAGAAGCTCAAATGTCCAACTTTGGAAAGTGTGATGGATCTTCCCCCTGCTGGGATCAATTCTTGAGTGTTCCCATTACAAGTACTTAATATATCTTCATACAAAGAGTTGATGGGGTTTTGTTTGGATGTGTATTTGTATTTATAAACTCCTCAACTCTGTGCTTTTATCCACACCTCACACCACTTATTTAATCAGAAAACACCAGGATATTCTCTTGGAATTTGCCTTGAGCACCTACATGGTTTTTATCTTTGACTCTTGCTATATGTTGGGTTTTTATTAATAAACTAAACTCCTGTGGAAGGTAACAGGAATTTCTTTATCAGTTTCATTAATAAGTTGGAGGAGGGTGAGTTTCAATTGTGGTTGGATTCACCTGCTGGAATTGGGAAGAAAGCAATGCAACCCTGAGACAGTGAATTATTTATCAGCAGAAATCCAAGCAGGAGAGTGAAGGCTCTGAAGGATCAGCTCATTGGGCTGGGTGCAATCAGCTGCAGTTCAGTGCTAATAAATGGAAATTCATACACCCAGGGAAAAGGAATAAACAAGGCAAATGCAGATTGGTGCCAGTTCTGTGGAAAAAAAAAAAAAAGCAAATCTGGAAGGACCTGCAGCTGTTAGTAGGAATAGGACCAAGCAGGAATGTGCAGGGCATTATTGTGCATCCAAAAAACTTCTCCTGGACAGGGCTGGGAGTGATACCTGCTCCCTGGAAAGGTGTAAAGAAATGCAAGGTAAAATTGGAGTCTCACCCTGGCCTCACAGAGGTTTTCCAGCAGAAAATTTTCTTATTGTTTCATAATCCCTTCTAAAAACTGTCCAGGGTGTCCTGTGACAGTAAATTCTATGGTTTAATTATAAGTTTGCAAGTCAAGTATTGCCCACAACCAATGTGAAATTTGTTTCATTAAATCTCAGGTTTTTGTGCTGTAAGATGCAGAGACTGATCTGGATCTCAGTCATTGTTCAATGTCTCTCTAAGTTCTTTTAGGGCTTTATTAGAATAAGGTGTTTTTCCATCTCCCCTGCTGTAGAAACAGCCAAGAATAACTTTGTGTTCCCACATCTACAAATGGGGAAAGGGTGGAATCCTGCAGGTCAGACCTGCAGTGGCAGTTACATCATTGAGCTGTAATTATAGCTGAAATGAAGATTATTTCTGTAATAACTCAGTTTGGAATAGCTCAGAGTAACTCCAAGGATCATTTTCTGATTCCAAGGGAATGCATTTTATGCCTTTTTTGTTCAGAAGGTTCAGAGGAGGATGGCACAAAGTGGACAGGGGGCAGATCCAGGCTCATGAGGGGAAGGTGGAATGATTAAATAAACATTAAGATACCAAGATCCCCTTTAGAGACAGAGAAGATGGGAATTCTCTGTTTTCAGGGTGCTATAAATGCAGGAAATGTAGAATTTGCAGTATAAAACCTGGAGATTAGAGAGGAGCTTCACCTGGAAGTTAAGGATGGAGGATTTTCAAACTGCACAGTAGAGAGGAGCTGTCATCAGGAGTAGCTAAACATGGTTTATGTCCACGTGTGCACACAAAAACCTAATTTTATTTCCATTCAGGTCTCTTTGTACCATTTTGGCAGTGTGAATGCTCCATAAAGGGAATGAGGATAGAATGGTGCATTTCATGAGCTCTGCCTTGTGTTTTTACAGCTCAGTGGGATAAAAGGGACTTGTCATAGATCAGAATCCTCAAGTAAAACATTATATACATTTCTGCAGTGGTTTGGGGCAGTGTAGTCCATCAGTGCTGATCATCAGGCAGCATGGGAGAAGACACCAGTGGAAGGAAAAAGTGGAAAACAATGATTGGAGAGTAAATAAAATGGAATATAAGTGAGCACTGGGGTGAGTCTGCATGGCTGTGCTTGCAACAAGTGTGAGAGACCTCAAGACACTGCTCTGGAGTAATTTGTGATTGAAATGCTTTGAGTTTTGATTTCTTAAGCAGAGACTGTGTTCTTGCATGCTGTTGTGATGAGCTGAGGTTTTGCTGCTTTGCAGAACTGCAACTCTGACCTGTTGCTCTTGTTCCCAGGCACTTGGGGCACCGGCCCCAGTTCCACCCACTGAGGCACGGCTTTCATGAGTGGTTTGGGTCCCCAAACTGCCACTTTGGGCCCTACGACAACAGAGAGCGCCCCAACATCCCCGTGTACAGGGACTGGGAGATGGTTGGCAGGTAACCCAGCTCCCTGCCTGCCACTGGCATTGTCTGGGCTCTCCCTGCTGGCATTGCAGACCTGGAGGGGCTTCAGGGTTCCTTCCAACCCAGACCATGCTGGGATTCCACAATTCTGTGCTTAATAGAGATCCGACACCATGACCAACCTGGAAGTGTCATGTGGATGGTGTAGGGATGTGGAGCTGCCCTCCCAGAGCTGTTTGCTCATCCTGAAGGCTTCCTGTGAGCCTTTCACTCCACTCTTGGAAGCTGCTCCCATTCTGTGCTGAAAGACCTCTTTGTTCCTTCTCTTCCTGTTTGGAATAACATTTTGTGTGTTTGCATAACTCCCAGTCTGCAGTCTGGGCCCTTCTTGTCCATTCATTTTTCCCTCTGGTGTTGTCTCATTTCACTGCTGTTACTCCCCAGCCCTTCTCTGCTTTACTGGTGGCTGAAGATCCCTCTAAAATAATGTTTCCAAAGCAGCCCAAGTTCTGCTTCAGCATTTCTCTGTCTCACTGAAAGTTGTTGTGTACTTCTGGAATTTTATTCACATTTCAGCCAGCTCTTTATGAATCACCATGGGATTTTTAAGCATTTTGCCCCTTACAGCAAAAGGCCAGTCCCTCAGGTCTGTCCAAAACTTGAAGTCATTAATTTGGATCAAGCTGCATCACCACTTTCTCCCATAAGAACAATTATGGTGACATATTTTTAATATTGAAGAGGATTTGCTGAGTGTTAACTGTGTCTTGTTTGTCACCTCCTTACACAGCAGAAAAAAATCCATAAAAGGGGGAAAAAAAGCCTTTTTGTGATGTTTATTCCTTAGGATTGATTTTTTTCCCCTCTGATTCCTTTTATCTTAAGATACTATGAAGATTTCAAAATTGATCTGAAGACAGGTGAAGCCAACTTGACTCAGCTCTACCTGCAGGTACTATTTTAGTACTGGCTTCTAAGCCAAGGTGACTTCATGCTTTTTAATTTATTTTTTTTTGAGAAATTTCGACAGCAGAGGATAAATTCATTTTTATTGCTGTTTACAGGAAGCTCTGGATTTTATTAGCAAGCAGCAGGCCAGCCAGCAACCATTTTTTTTATACTGGGCTATTGATGCTACCCACGCTCCTGTTTATGCCTCCAAACAGTTCCTGGGCACGAGTCAGAGAGGGCTGTAAGTTCTGCTTTTGGGGATGTTGGTTTTGGGGTTGTTTTAATGAATACCTCCTGCAGCTGGAACAGCCAACCTGAGCAGTGGTTGGTAGATCCAAGGGGATGGATCACTCCTCAAGTGTGTGTGTGCTGAAATGCATTATTTGCTTGGATTGTTCTTTCATTATTTGGCTTTAATCTGAACTGAAGCTCACGTGACCCCAGGGGGAAGAGGGGGGCTCTAAGCTCCTTTGCTGGTTGTGTGAGGAATGAAATGCTGTCTGTGGCACAGATGATTTTTTAGAAGGCTTTTGTATCATTAGTGCCTGTTTTAAAAGCCTGTAAATCAGACCAGCAAATAGAAAAGCACTCCTAAAAATGCAGTTTGGAGGAGGCAAAGAGCTCTGTAGACGCTGGGAGTGTTGCTTCAAAAAGTTTCTAACCATAAGGAAAGCCATGTTACTGCCTCCCAGTGTGTGACAAGGTGGGTTTGCCTCTGTTTGTGAATTTTATGGCTGAATTTCTCTGTCCAAGCCCTGACCCTCAACACCCCAGAGGGGCTGCTATCTGCAGGCCAGAGACACAAAAGTTTGCAGTGGCAGCAGAAAACCTGATGCATGAGAAGGATTTCTGCAGCACAGGTACAAATTAAATCCACTGAACGTTGTGCTGACCCTTTTTTTTTTTGCTGCTTTAAGTGTTTTGCATCTCCTTTTGCCTCAGGTATGGGGATGCTGTGCGGGAAATCGATGACAGCATTGGGAAAATCCTGAAGCACCTCCAGCAGCTGGGGATCAGTGAGAACACCTTTGTGTTTTTCACCTCTGATAATGGGGCTGCTCTCATTTCAGCTCCCGAACAAGGTGAGGCTCAACTGAACAAACCTGGCCTTGGGAAATCTCTTTTAGATCTTAAATCTCATTCTCTAAGGAGAAAAAACCCCTGTGTGGGGGGTCTGTGTTGTGAGTTAGGAGAAGCCTCAAAAGACAAGAGTATTTATGTTTGGAATAATTTATGTTCAGTGCTTCTGGTCACTGTTGGAGGAGGTGTCCTTGGCCAAATGGAATTTTTCCTGCCCCAGTGTTGCTGTTACCTGTGTGTATTTGCACTGTCAGAGAGGGAATATTCTGTAATTTATTGAGAACCAGGCTCAGTAACTTAGCAGGGTGTTTACTCTCCGTCTGCCAAATGCATATTTCAGCCTTCTCTGCAATTAGAGAGAGTTCAAGAGTCCCTCATTCTTTAGCTCTCATGAAAAATAACAAGAAGAGAAACTATTTTTGTTACCTAACAAATTTTCTTTTGTTTAAATGATGGTTTCTCTGAAACAAATCACTGCAAATTGATTTTAGGACCTGCTCTCTTCTCTTTGGAGCCAGGCTTGGCTTGTGGTTATTGAACCACAGAGCAGGGAGTAACCTCAGTTCTGATTTCAGCTCAGCCACTGGCTTTGACTTTGTGTGACCTGGAATCAGTTATGAGACCTCCCTGGTTGTTCCTTGGCCAGCTGAGCTCCAAGGTTGGGTTAAAATTCCAGATATTCCTGCAAAGCCCTGGCCATCTCAGAGTGACCTGCATTCAGGGAATGCAGGATTATACCTTCATCTAATATTGTTCTGGTACTGTAAAATTTAAAATTATTATGAAAAAATGCTATTTCTGCCTGAAAGTGTCAGATTTCCTTTGGTTACAGACAGCAGTTGACACCCTTAGAGAGAATGCAAACACCAGTGAGGTATTTCCTGTTTGTTTGGGGTTTGTTTTTCATTTGGTTGTTGATGGCAAGGTGTGTTTATCTGTCACTTTCTCCATGTGCTTAAAAGACACTCCTAAAATTTCATCACAAATGGATATTGAAAAAAAAAAAAAACCACAACAAAACCACAACACAGCAAACAAGGAAATAATGACAAAAAACCCAACTCTGGCTGTGTTGTTTGAAAAAGCATCCATGCAGAAACAAGAATTCATTTCAAAGCAGCCTGGATGACAGTGTCTTTTTGAAATGCTGGTGTTTTGTGGGGTTTTAAAGCTTCTTTTCTGTCCCTAGGAGGAAGCAATGGGCCTTTCCTGTGTGGCAAACAAACCACCTTCGAGGGTGGCATGAGGGAGCCGGCCATCGCCTGGTGGCCCGGCCACATCCCTGCAGGAGGGGTGAGTCTATGCCCTGGGCACTTCACACAGCCCTGGGGGGCTGCAGGGAGTGCAGAGCTCCTTGCTGGGCTCAGGGGGCTTTGCTTCACACTTTTACTGTGCCCCAAGTCCAGGTGTTTGTGTGAATAAGGAGCCGCTGCTGCACCCCAGATAATGGTGCCGTTTTAATCCAAATTTGCATTTAGAGGGTCTGTGCTCAACTTTGCTGTGAGCAGCCAGGGTCTGCTCTTGTCTTCCTGATCTTTTTAAACTCTTTACTCTTTTGGACCTCGATATTTTTCATGTGTTGGAACAAATTGGTGTGTAAAGAGCAGGAATTTGTTCCCCACACTCTCCGTGCTCTGAGGTACCGGGTGGTTTGACCCTCACATCTCTCACTTTGGTGCTTGATGAAAGTTCCACTCAGGGAGGTTTAGACACCACATTATTGCTATGTGCTGCCTGCACACAAATGCAGATATGATCACTTCAAAATAACCCCCCAGTGGCACTGCCAGCCCCCCTTGTCCCAGCTCTCATTACAGAAGGATGCAATCAATCCTGCTGCGGGATCACAGGGACAGCACAGCCCCCTCCCCCTGGTGAGCATCTCTGAGCCCTGCAGAAAGTGATCCTTCATTAACTGGGCACCGTGCTCCAGCCTGCAAACTGGTCATAAATAAAACATTTGTGGAAGTTGCATTCCATTGGGGTGGTTTAATTGAGGCAGGCTAATGATAATTTATCATTTACATTTAGGAGGGACCATGAGGCAGCTCAGATCTGCAGCTGAGGGCAGGAGGGTGGTTTGGTTTCATTATTTTTCGAGAGTTCACCAAACCTACCAAGGATGGTTTATTATTTTTCTAATTTGAAATGAAAACAGTCTTTTTGTTTAAATTTAAACATTTCCATAAAGCTTTTGCAAGCCAAGTACAACAGCCCTGGGCTAGCAAAGGAGAACATGAAACTGCAGCTGAGTGTTTTGTTTGCCGGGTCCAAACTAAATAATGTGCTAAAAGTAAACATGCGTTATAAATGGGGACAAGAAAATGCCCAAATTTAAAAATTCTTTCCATTGTAGTAACTCTGAGGATAATTAAGAACAGGAGGAGAGAGAAATCCTTGTGCCTGCTTCTTTTCTGCCTGGCTGGGACCCCTCTCCCAGGTAGTTTCTGGGAGCTGCTGCTTGAATTCCTGGGAAGAGGCATTTGCTGTGCAGAGCTGTGTGTGCAGGGTGGGCTGGGCAGCTGAGCTGTGCCTGGAGATCCCAGATTTTGAGATGCACCCAAAATCCCTCCTCCACCATGCCAGTATCACCCTTAAGCACATGCTGAACTTCAAATCCTCCTTATCTGCTGCTGCTGCTGCTCAGTAACTGTGGTAGAAACTCACCTGTGTTTTCTGCTTGTGTTCTTGCCTTCGATGCTCCAGCACTGCTCCCTCAGCAGCCCTGACCACAGGTGAGAGAATTCTGTCCACCACTACATTTTTGGCTTTTTTTTTCTGTACCTTGCTGTGGCTTCATCATCCTCTGGAGGAGTTTTAACTGCTCATCCCCGTTCTGTGCACTCCAAGTAGCTGTGAAATGTGGGAAAGCTGCTTCAAATTCTCTCGTTGCTCCTTCTTTTCAGGAGCTGAAGGAAACAAAGGCTTGGGAGATCTGAACTTCAGCACAAAGCTGAAGGGTCAAGTCCTTCCCATGCTGGGTTTGCTCCCAGGGCAGTGGTTGTTTCTTTCAATTTGAGGAGCAAGGGAAGGGCCAGGAGCTGTTTCAGGTGGAACAAGTGCAGCCAGGAAAACAGAGTTTGTGTCTCTGGCCAGTGAAATCCAGTTGTTGTGTGGAAAGCTCTGTCTCCTGATGGGAATGCTCCAAGGAGAACTCATTGCAGCCTTCCAATGCCTTGGGAAAAGGAGAGAAAAGGACTTTTTATATAGACAGATAGTGCCAGGAGAAGGAGAAATGGCTGCCCACTGCCAGAGGGCAGGGTTAGGTGGGATATTGGGAAGGAATTCCTCCCTGTGAGGGTGGGCAGGCCCTGGCACAGGTGCCCAGAGCAGCTGGGGCTGCCCCTGGATCCCTGGAAGTGCCCAAGGCCAGGTTGGATGGAGCTTGGAACAAGCTGGGATAGTGGAAGGAGTCCCTGCCCATGGAACTGGATGAGCTTTCAGGTCCCTTCCCACCCAAACCATTCCATGATTCTTCCTGGCAGTTTGTTAATAATTTTATTGATACATAAGGCTGGGGGGGGTTGTTTTTATTAAAGAGCACATTAATGTGCTGGAATAAAGGAGCATCTTGATCTAAACAAGGAGTGAGGGGGACAGGGTGGGAGCACCTGCCAGGCTCTCCATGGAGCTCGGGATAATTGGTGCAGTTGGCTGGTTTGCAGGTTTTTGGAGGGGAAAGATGCCTCAGGAGTGTGTGTTGCTCTTGGCATCAACACTCGGTGAGTTCTGCTCCCCCACCAGGAATATTTATTCCCACACAAACAGCCTTGCTGCACTTCCCTCCTCGGCTCCGTTTTCCAGGTGAATTCACAACAAATCAGCGTTTCAACATTCCCCACATCACATCTGCCTTCTGGAAGGATCCAGCTGGAAAAAAAAAATCATATTCTATTGGTATTTGAATCCTCCTCCTCTCTCCCCTCGCCCTCCTCCCCTTCCTCTCTCGTGCCTGCTTCCTGAAGGAGAAAAGAACATATCAACCCAAAGACAGCATTGCAACCTTTTCTTCCCTATCTCCCATGGGGCGCAAATTGAAATTGAATTAGACAGGGATATCAGGTCTGCTCGCTGTGATAACTGTAAAAGGATTTTATTTAAAAACACCCTGACATTTGTTCACCCAGTTTCAAATATTTAGCTTTCCTCCTTTCCATTCCTGGCGGGGGCGACTTTATTAATTGTCGCCTTTGATTCAGAGTTAAAGCTTGAAAGCGCTGATAACAGCGCTGGGGACTATTTCTTCCAGCGCCGTGGCCCACAGCAAAAGGATTTCATTTTCTTAAAGACGTTGTGTGGATACTGAGAGTTTATTAAAAAGAAGGGAGGGAAGGAGGGGGAAAAAAAATCCGTCCTTACGTGCGTAATACCGGCTGTTCCTCACTGATACAGCAATATCTGATCTCCCTCCGTTTATATATTATTTATTTTCTCTGGGCTGTTGCCCTCTCTGGATTTTTCTTTTTCTTTTCTTGAAAAAAAAAAAAAAAAGAAATAAATAAAAGGGAAAGGCAACTAGAATGAAAGAGCCCTGTTGACAGGAGAAAAATGGTAATTTTTTTTTATTTTTTCTCTGAAAATACTTCAAAGTTTTATATAAATATTAACCTTTTTCCCCCCCCCCCCCCTTTTTCCTTCTTCAGTGTGGTGCTGCAGAGCACAGATAAATCCAAGTGGCTGTGGCATGGGCATTTAATTTCCTTAAGAAGTTTTCTCTGCTTCACGGCAAAAATGTTGTCTGAGACCAGAAACGTAATTGGATGATTAAAGAGAGTCATCTACATCTGGTGCTGGTTAATAAGGGCCAGGACAAGGGGAGCGTGGTGGCTCCCCAGGATTGTCCCCACGCTCTGGATAAATGAGGTGACATTAAAGGCACGAGCCCAGGGTCAGTGATTGCCTCTTATCAAAAGATTGAGGCACTGGGATGGAGCCACAACAGGAAAAGTGACTTTAGGATTAGATGGAGAAATTGTGAGAGCTCTGATTACAAAACGGCTCAGCCAGGGGCTGGCTCCTGCAGCGGGTGGGGGGAGCAGGAGGGGTTGGAGCTGCTCCTTCTGGAGCTCTGCAGGTGGAAATGAGCCCAGGGAGGAGCTCAGCAGGGGCTGCTCATGGCCTGAACTTCAGCCCTGGGGAGCTGCAGCTGCCCAGCCTGGGGGGACAGGGCTCAGAGGGACCTCAGCCATGTCCTTGTGCAGGGACAGGCACAGAGCAGGACCCAGGCTCTGCTCCCAGGGCCCAGTCGTGGCACAGGAGGAATGGGCAGGAACTGATCCCAGGAAGTTCCAGCTGGACATGAGGCAGAGCTTTCCTCTGTGCGCAGAGGGAGTGTGGAGATTCCTCAGGAGACATCCCAGAAGTGCCTGGACACCATCCTGTGCTCTGGGCTGGGAGGTGGGACTGGATGATTAAAATCATTTTAAGGAGAAGAATAGGCTGCTCTAAAATAAGGAATAAATGTTCTCCAAATCCCATCCAAGCTGGTCTTGAGCACTTCCAGAGCTGGGGCAGCCACAGCTTCTCTGGGAAGCATCTCCCTTTTTCCCTGCCCCCAAGGCCAGGCTGAGCAGGACCTTTCCCAGGCAGTGGCCATGGATAAATCCTGAACTCGAGGGCCTCTTGGTCTTGGTCAGCTGGTCCAGCTGCTTTCCCAAGGATTTCCACAGCCAGGTTTCCTCTTGTGCTTCAAGCTTTGCACTTTGTTTCCTCCCAAGGAATTGTGGCAGGATTCTTGCATGCAGCTTTAATAAGATGTGTTCCTGCCAACACCTCCTGATGAATGAAAGCCATTAAAGATTGAAATTACTGTAATCAAGTAATGTGATATTGTAATGTTAAACTTGTAATTAGGCCCCTGCATGTTGCTTTCTCCAGTTCTTTTTTTAATTTCTTAATTCTTCCTTTGTGTTCACTTTGTTCAGCCCAGCCTCCTAATACAAGGTTTAGTATCCCTTTTTTTTTTTCCTTTATTTTTTTGAGCCAGCATCTCACAAAAATTCATTTATCATGTCATCATTTGTTGCATTTAAATAATTTGTGTCAGCTTAGAGGCTGGGGGTCTCTTTGTGAGTAGAAGGAATCAGAGGTAAAAAGTCTTTGATAGTTCATACATTGTTCTGTTGGGACTGGACTTGGATTGTAGTCTGAAAGTGCTTTGGTACTCACAGCTGTGAGGTTGTATCCAATGGTTTCTTGTTTCCCAACAAGTGCTGTGACTGAAAATGCTCTTTCGCTGTCACATCTTGTGCTGGTGCATCCTGGTGCTCCTGAGCTGGCAGCATCTGCTTTAATTGAGTGTGTCACTGACTAATTAAATACCCTACAACAGCTCCCACAATCAGGGAGGGAGCAAAGACTCAGAAACAATCAGGCAGAACAGACTTTGTAGGGTTTTAGAATATAAATAATTAAGAGCAGAGAGATGAGTATGGCTTCCAAGTAAGGAAAAAGGGAAAAAAAAAAAGCCTTGCACATCTCCATTGAAGCCAAACCCAGATGTTTTTCTCCCTTATTAAAATATGGACTAAAAATACCACAACTTTATAGTTCTTGAATTGTTGGAAATGGTTTGCAGATGAAGTCATCAGGCTCTTTTTGTTATTATCCATCTATCCCTGTGCTTTCTGGGAACTCTCTCAGGGTATTCTGGACTCCAGAGATGACCTGGAGAAGGGAAACAAATCAAGGACTTTTTTTCCCCTTGGTGTAAGTGCTGATTTTTCAATCCGCAAATGAGCTGGAATTTCCTAAATTAAGTTGAGCCCTGTGACAACACACTCCTGGAAAAGGGATACACAGGAGTAAGGAGAGGGAGAGGAAAATGGGAAAAAGAAAAGAATCAAAATGCAAATTCTCCCTGGAGGCAGAGAAATAGGGATTATTTCCTTTGCCTTCTTGTTTTCAGAGGAGTTTGCTGGTGACTGCGGCAGTGTAAAGAGAGAGTTTTCAGGGAGCTTTGGAGGGAACCTGTTTCCATATAGATTTTCCTGAAGGGCTCTTTGGAAAAGTGTTTCTGTTGATTTTTTTTTGTTGCAGGTCAGCCATCAGCTGGGCAGTGTGATGGATCTGTTCAGCACCAGCCTCTCCCTGGCGAATCTGCAGCCTCCCAGTGACAGACAGATTGATGGCATCGACCTTTTACCTGCCATCCTGCAGGGCAAGCTAATTGACAGGTCAGTGATTATCCCAGAGCTGCCAGCCCTGCTCCTGGCTGAAGGGATGCCAGATTTGGGGCTGTTTTTTTTTAACACCAGCTCAAGAGTATTTAATAGAAACTGAATGGATGCAGCAGCAGAGCTTCCCACTGCGCTCCTGCTCCGCTGGAACAAGCCGAGGTGGGAATTCCTGACATGTGGCATGTTGCCATACAGTGGAGTCTGGGGACAGATGAAAATGTCACAGGGTTAGCAGGGATCCCTGGAACAACATATGGCAGGAGGGGAGATAAAAGCCTGAGAACTGGAACCTGGCTAGGGGAGAATCCATTATTTATCACTGCAAAAGCTGCCCAGAGCGTGCTGGGTCCTTGTCCTGCGGCAGAGCTGGGACTGGAAACATCAGGAAAATCCTCTTCCCAGGGTCCTGGATCTGGGAATGCTTCTGCAGGGATAGATTTGGGTGAAAGACCTGGAATCTTTATGTACTGTCAGCTCTTGGGCACAGGCACCAAGATCTGACAGCAAATTCTGCCAACAACTATTTTATTGGAAGCATTAGAGGTCAGGAGAGGTCTTGGGAGTTGGGATTTTGGTGGGGAATTTGGCAGCCTGGGAAATCTGACTACAGTCATATTCTTTGGGAGATAGCAAGGAAACTTATGCATGGAAAACATTTTTGGAGCTCTTTTCCTTGTTGGATGAGAGCCTTTGTGCTGTGACATTCCTTTTGTGCTGTTAGCAAAGGAATGCTAACATTCCTTTTAGTCATTTATTCCATTTATTCCTTTTGTGCCTGTTAAGCAAGGAGCACACCTGAGTGTTACCTGACTGGAGCCTTGCAGGTTCCTCAAACACAGCTTGGCCCATCTTCTGGAAGTTTGGAAAGTTCCTTTGTTGTTTTAAAAGGGAATTTCGGTGCAGTCACCAACCCCTTGTTTGTGTTACAATAACAGTCACTCAAAGCGTGTTGTGGCTTTTTCATTCTTTCTTTTCTTCCTTTTTTTTTTTTCCCTAGACATGACCAGGGCAAAGTTTTCACAGCCCACCAAAAACTTTCCAGGAGATGCAGTTGTTGTGTTCTTTTAAGCTTAAAAAGGAAAAAAAATTAATGGGGGGGGGGAAAGAAATCATTTATATCACAATATTGAGTACAAGCTGGAATCCTTCTTTGAAATAGAAAACATATTTTTTAAAAAGGAAAAGCCTAAACCCTTCAGTCAGGGGGACACATAATAACTGGTCAAATATTGGCTGTTGATGGCAAGGAAAAGGAGACTGGATTCTGTGTGGAATATTTGTGGGAGGTTTTGTTGGTGGCACTGGTTTATATCAGGTGCTGCACTTTGGCAGGTCTCTCTTGCTGCCTTTATTTCACTTCCAGGTGTGTTAAGGATACAGGAAGGAGCTTTTCTGGGAGCAGCTTCCCCTTCTTCCTGGGGACCAAGTTGTTTTCCCTTTGTTCCTGGTGACAGCTCTTGGTGACAAAGGAGGGAGGCTCATTGTTTCTGTGAGGTTAAAAGAGCTCTGAGGCCACTCCTGTCATTCAGACAGGGATATTTAAATTTCACCTTGCATTTAGGGACTGGTTTTTCCAGGTGGTGTCACCAGAGTGAGTCGTTTTTGGAGTGGCACCTGAGAAGGAAAGACAAAGGCTCCCCCTGACAGTGACAAACAGCTCCACCCTTGTGTCCTGTCAGCAGCCCAAAAGAGCTGGAAAGAAGAGCTGCACTGACAGATCAGCCCCCTCTCCTGCAGATATCCCTTCCAGTAAAATTTTGTGCTGTTCCCTCAAACAAACCAGGAATGTTTTGTTGGGAAAACCAACAGGAACGTTGCTGGGATGCCCAGGGAACATCACAGATGCAGCGAGTGCGATGCATTTCCTGGATGAATTATTAATTAGGGAAACCTCTGGGAACAAATGCAGCTTTAGCAGCGTGTTTACATGCTGCAAAGTGAGGTTTGGGGGGAAAAAACGGAGAGGAATTAAACATCACAGCATGTCTGCCTGCCAGGTTTTTCCATGTGGAGTTTCTCAAAGATGTCATCCAGAACACGCTGGCATCTGGTGTCCTCCTGGCCACCCTGGCCGTGTGACACTGCCAGCTCCATGGCAGAGCTGTGGGAACAGGGGCCTGAGCATCCCAGAGCCCGTGAATCCCACTTTTCCCTCCCAGCCAGGCACTTGAGAGCCATTTGACGTTGAAACCGCCACGCTCCAGAGGAAATCCCAGGGGCAGAGAGTTCAAGGATTAACAATCACTGGCAGCCAAGCTGGATAATGTTTCATTCTTGCACCGTGTGAGCTCTCAACTTGATGAACACTTTAAGAAATGTTAATTGAAAACCTTGCAGAGGAGACTATTAGGAGGCAGCCTGTTCCTGCCTGATATCCACATGGGAAGTGGGATGCCATTAAGGGGTTTGTGGCCCTTATCAGGAGGCTGGGCCAGGGCTGTTGGTGTTTCTCATGCAGCTCTGCTCTCCTTCCAGGCCCATTTTCTATTATCGTGGCAACGAGCTGATGGCAGTGAGAGCTGGGCTTTACAAAGCTCACTACTGGACCTGGAGCAACTCCTGGGAGGAGCACAGCAAGGTAATGGCACAGGGACCTGTCCTGGAGTCACCGGGATCCTGGGGACAGACACGCTTTAAACTGGGGGATGTCACCGTCCTTCAGTCTCCTCAGAGCTACCAGAGCTGCTCTGCAGGTTTCTGTTGGATATCAGGAACATTTCTGCCCCAAAAGGGCTGTCCAGACCTGGCCCAGCTGCCCAGGGAGGTGGTGCAGTCCCAGTCCCTCTGTTTAACAGCTGTGTGGATGTGGCACTTGGGGACATGGGTCAGTGGTGGCCTTGGCAGTGCTGGGGGAACAGTTGGACTCGATGATCTTAGAGGATATTCTAACCCAAATAATTCTACTATCCTAAGAAAAACCTCAGGTCTCCCTCTCCTGGAAATGGGGACAAAGAGAGGAAAATGAGCAAATTCCAAGTTGTTCTGAGGGATGCTCCCTTTAAGCAGTACTTAATCCCCCTTAATATTAAACCTTCCCAGCTGAATTCTGAGCTCTTGGATGTTCACCTGTGGTTGGACTCCGATCCTTGTGGGTCCCTTCCAGCTCAGGATATTCTGTGGTACTGGGGAAGTCTGGAGCCTGATGCCACACTGACCACATGTCTCCAAATTCCTGCCACAAAACACCTGCTGCCCTGAGCTATTCCAGTGGGACTGGGATGAGCTTGTTGGGTTTGTGATGGTTTAAAAGGAAAGCTGTAGGAAAGGCATAGTGGAGAATACAGCAGCGGTTGAAAGCAGTAAAATAAAGGTGTTTAATCTGTTACCAACACTTTCCTGAGCCCACATCACACTGTGTATAACATTTTATTTATTTTATTTATTTCCTGGCTGATCTCCTCACAGTTAGATGTTAAGCACTATTATTTCCTTTTCTTTTTGTGTCTTTCTTGGCTCCAAACTCTGGGGCATTTGCTGAGTGGCAGCTTCATACGTGTGCCTTGCTGCAGATCCCTTCAGACAGGAACCCAGAGCATTAAGGCCAAGTTCTCAGCAATCCTGACAGCAGCCTGGGCTTGGAGAGGGATTGTTTGCATGATTTATTTTTTTTTTATGGTTTGGGATTTTTTGTTTGATTTTTTGGGTGTATTTTTTTGTTGTTTTTTTGTTTGTTTGGGTCTTTTTTGTGTTTTTTTTTTTTAACTTATGGAAGGTCCTCAAGGCATCACAGGTGCAGAACTAAATGCTGGTGACATTTGTGGATATAAAAGTGCAGGGATTCTTTCATTGGGATGTCCTGGGGGTAGAAGGAAGTGTCAGCTCCAAGGGAGTCATTTCCATTCAGGGCTGTAAATGTGTGTGTTTGTCTCTTTTCAGACTGCAGTGCTTCAGGAGTCAAACCTTGTTTTACAGGGAGCAAGGAGGAAAGGAAAGTTGGCTCTAGAAATGTATTTTATGCTCTCAGTGCTAATTCCACACAGATAAAATGAGATCATTCATTTGTCTTGTGTGTGAGTGAAACCTGTTCATCACCCTTGGAGGGTTTTCCCTGGGTGGGAAGGACTGGGAGCTCCTCTGTGTGTTTGGGTGTAGGGTGGCCTCCTGCTCTTCCCACAAGTGTGGCAGATTCCCACAGGAATTCTTGCTCTCCGTGGTGATAAAAGCACATACCCACACTTCCAGTTGGGAAATAAACAAACCCCTGCATGGAACTCAACTCATTCCTACATTTCTGAGTGTGGAACAGTGGTAATGGGGACCAGCTACTCCTTCCAGAGGCTCTCCCACTGTGAGCAGTGGCAGTGCTGCAATTAAGGAATATTTATTCTTTTCCAAGTCTTTGTTTAACTGCTGTCTGATAAAAGTCAGCAATTATCCTGTACATCAGAGAGACGATTACAAATCCACTCTCTTTCCTGCAGCTTGGATCACATGAGCTTGATGTGGGGAAAATTGGAGCACATTAGTGGCCAGAGCAGCCATTAACAACATGCAGAGGAAGCTGAGGCTGAGATTTGTTCCAATTCTCCTCATGTCCTCGAGCCATTAATTACAAACCTCGCAAGTTTAAAAATAGAAATAAATCAGAATGCAGAGCAGTTCCACAGTTCCCAGCCCTGTTGGAAGAGTTTCTAAGCTCACCTTACAACACAGTTCCCTCTTTCAGTGACTGGGCTTCCCAGCTGTGTTGATATTGGACTCTGGAATCAAAAAGGCCACTTTGTTTGTTAATTCCATTTGAAAAACAACTATAAATCCATGCACATCTGTGGCATTTGGAATTCTGACTGTTTGCCTGTTTGTTCAATAAGGTTGACTTGCCATCCCAGTAGAACTCCAGCTAACGAGGATTTGTTAATTGTATGAGCTTTAGAGGTCTTCCCTCACTGTGAATCCAGTGAGACTTCCAGATAGGAACCTCTCTGTGTGAAGGTCCCCACTCAGACCTGGAATATGTGGTTGTCCTGTCATCCATTGGAAAGAGAGCTGAAGTTGGCCAGATGTGGCAAAACAGCTGCCTGCACATTTTGAAGAGGTTTGTTTTATGGGTAGGTGAATATTTCATGATTCGGACAGACAGGGTTTATTTAGCCAGCCCTCCATTCACTTTCAGAATTCCCTTGTGTGGACACCTTGGTAATTGACTGTGTGGGAAATTGCTGATACAGAAAACTTGCCCTGGGTTTAATCCACAATTTCGTTCAACTTTCAGAGGAGATTATCTCATTAAAGCAGCCAGAACCCCATTTCCATGCTGGTACTGGAAAATGGAGAGCTGGTGCCTGTCCTGGGTCTGTTTGGGATGAGCAGGATGGTGAGGGAGGATGTGGCCCCTCACCTGGAAAGCTGTGTTTGACTGGGGTGTGAGTTGCTTCAGTAATAAAGGATGTACACACAAATAAAAATGTACCAGGGAGACACAGCCTGCAGAAAGCACAGCCCAGCAAAGCAGAACAGGGCTCTGAAGGCTCCTCTCCATCTGGCACTCGGAATATTTACTCTGGAAACATCCCATGCAGGCAGCACACAGGTTTACAGTCATCCTGCAGTCCCATGACAGCAGCATGCCCTTACTGGTCTGCATCCTCTGCCTTATGGCCTGGGATTAGGACTTGTCATCTGACACACAGATGAATTGTGCTGTTCTGTTCTGCCCAGGTTTTGTTTGTTTATTTTTTAACCCCCAAGCAAATTTTTTTTTCTAGTCTGACTCCTGTCAGGAAGTCTTGTAGTCTCTCAGTGCTGGAGGATACCTTGATGCTGCCTTTTCTGCTGGATTAACTGGATTTCTTGATTCTTGAGGGGGTGGTTTCTTGAAAGCATAAGGGGAAGGCTCACTTCACAGAATCAAGGGGGAGTAAGCATTTTGTGGGACATTTTCCCTAAGGATTGCAGAGGATGCTTATTTGGAGCTGTTTACCTGCCTTCCATCTATATAGGTGGCTCATGTTTACATAATTTGACATCTCTGACATTCAAGGGGTGATAAATGGGACACAGAGAGATGAAAGGAAGGCTGACTTGAAAAATGTGTTTGTATTTTTAAACAGTTTGATAGAGGCAGAAAAATCTCCCTCCTGCACACGGGCTGAGTCCCTGGTGCTTTAGGACTGGTGGGTAGAAAGCTTTTCCATTGTTGTTCACCTTTTTTTTCTTGTAGCAAAGATCAGCAGTGATAAAAATAGCCACGTGTGCAGGAGCAAAGGGAGGATAAACCTGGGGAGATCCCTCTTGGACAGTGAAAACACACAGGACTTTTACTGGCAGTCATCTGTAAAATGCTGGGGTATTTTGAAAGTAGGGATCTGAAAGGGTAAAAAAATAGGTGTTTTCTATAAATTTATCAGAGTAGGCAGCAAGTCCTCAGGAATTTTCTAATTTAGTGCTGCACAGAGGAGGCAGGAATGGGAGGTAGCAGGAGAAAGGAAATTTGCTTTTCTCTGCCTGCCACCAAGAGTACCCAGCAGAGAACAGCCCTTGTACCTCCCAAGAGCACTGATGCAAGAAGGGGAAAAAAAATAACAGGAAAAAACTTGGAAAACACCCTTTGCTTTCGGGAGAGGGACTGATAACATCAACCTTTGTGCTGTCAGCTTGTTGGGAGCCTTCAGTGGGATTCCTCGAGCGCTCCTGTGACTTTAAAGGCTGCCAGCAGCCGCTGTTGTTTTAATGCAAAATGCCAAAGGGGTTATTCCAGTCAGGCTCTGTGATTGCCCTTCTCCTCCACGTGAAGGGATCGATAAAGCCTTTTCTGCGCCGGGGATGTGAAGTCAAGTAGAACCTCACAAATAATGACATTTGATTGTGGTCCTCTGAGCACATGAACCAGGCATCGATCGGAGCTCGCTGCGCTGCCCATCTCCGGGGGCTCTTCCAGCCTCTTAACACATTAGAAGCAATTTTGGGTGCACGGGGTTGAAGCTTGGCACCCACACTCGGAGCTGACTGCTCATCCCAGGGAGGATTTCACCGGGAATGGCCGGGAGGGCAAGGACGCTTGCTGCGTTGTGGCGATCAGCAAGAAACGGCATCGCAGGCTTTAATTAACAGCTGCGCTTTTCTCCTCGCAGCACGAACCTGGGTTTGGTGCCCTGGGTGGTGCTGGTGGAGCGAGGAGACCGGAGCAGGAGGCAGAGCTGGGCTGGGGTGGCTCCTGTCAGCCGGAGCTGCTGGGCTGGAGCCAGGCTGAGGAATTGCCAGAGGGCTCCCGTTAACACAAGTGGTGATTCCATCTCTTGGCAGGGAGCCCAAACTGGCAACCGGCTGTGTTTGTCTCATGTCTATATTGACACAGCATCTGTGGGCCATTTGCTCTGGAAATTAAAGCTGTGCAACCAAAGGCTGCTGCGTCCCAGGGATGGAAAAACAACCCGGGCTGGGTGACTGCTGAGAAGGACAGGGATGGCGATTGCTGGAAGGCTCACCTGGCAGGCAGGGAATGCTACTTTTTTACCAGAATAATTGAAAGAAAGGATTGTTGGAATCTCTCCTGCAGCAAACAGGTTTCTGTGGTGGTGCTGGGCAGGAGCTGAGCTGTTCTTGATGCTCTGTATGGGCTCCCTTAGAAGGCAGGAGATGCTCCAGACAGGAGCTTCTGGTTTGGTTTTCAAGCTTTTGAGACAGAACAGAAAAGCCCCAAGAGTTTGCTGAAACACAAACAAGGAATGACCTTTGTGCTGTGTTTGATCAGTGAACCCTGCAAATCCCAGAATCCTGCAGGTTGGAAAAGCCCTCCAGGGTCATGGAGTCCAAGCTGTGACCAATCCCCAGGTGTGAGCACTGAGCCACATCCAGTCCTTCCCTGAGCACCTCCAGGGATGGGGACTCCATGCACTGGATAGGGAGCAGGGACAAAAATTAGGAATGTGCTTGAATTATTGATCCCTGCACCTTGGTGTGAACAGTCTGACAATAAACAGCTCTCAGGGATAACAGCAGAGTGGATTTGGGTGGTGTTATTCTGGTGGGTAGGACAGGCTTAGGCAGCTCTTGGCTCTTTTCCAGCTCCAGACATCACCAAACCTACCTATACAAAATAAATAATACTGAATTTCCTATATCTATATCTTCTATTTTGCTCATTTGTTGATGAATAGAAAAATCCTTGAAACTCTCTCTGCAGGTTGAATATTGACTCACACAATACATAAAAATAGCAATATTCTATTTTATTTGCAGGGATGAAGTTGGAATGCCTTAGAAATGTCCTGAAATGGTATTTTGGGGGTTTTATTTATTTACCTATTTATTTATTTGAGTTTTCTCCACTAGACTTCTTTTCAAGAGGGCACTGAGAGCTTAAATTATGATGACAGCTTTGAGCTGGTGGCATCAAGCAAATTGTCCCAGCACTTTCTTCCCTGGGAATCTTTGGGATTGTTTGTTGGAGTCTGGGCTACAAGGATTTCCTAGGAAACACAAGATAAAACAGAAACAGAGCAATGTCTAAACAAACACCCGAGAGACGAAAATCTTTCACACTGAAGCATTTGCAGCCGAGGAGCATTGTACCAATTAGCAGGCTCTTAATTAAATTGCTTGTTTGATTTGCATCCAAATTATAATTTGGACGTTATGGAGGCTTTGATACCTTTTCATTAACTGGTCCTTTTGTGGGGAAAAAAACCCAAAAAACCACACAAAAATCTATTTTCCCTGTGTGTTTCAGAGGCCTGTGGCATCACAGGGTGGGAAGGTCAATCAGTTTTGTATCCATTTAAAGTCCATTATTGGTAGGGCCACTCCAGCCTATCAAGCAACTCCCTTATTTTTCCAGTCAGTGATTCAGGAATCTATAGCCCTGTGCAGATAAATGGGATTTCATGGGCTTCTAAACTTCTTGCTTTATTGAAAAGCAGAATATTAACTGCTCCACTGACCAGCTGTCCATTAAAAACACGGGATATTTTTAGAAAATTGTTTGCCAATCAAATCCTACCAACATCTGTAGAGAGCCTTTTCAGTTTGTTTTAGAAGCAAATGCTACAGCTGCTTTCCCACTTCCATTGAAACATTCCCATTTACCTGCTCTCCATGTCTCTGTCCGTGGCTCGGGGCACTTTGGGATTGTGAGGAACAGCGTGGGAGCTGGAATTGTAAAACCCAGCTTTAACAAGTCCATTTGGGACTGAGCTGGGCTGGGCTGGGCTGGGCTGGGGGGCCCTGCTTTATTGCCTGCCCAGGGAAATGAGTGGTTTTGCTTTTTTGGCTCTTGCTGGGGTTTAAATGGGCTCTGGTGGTCCTGGAGGCTGCAGGCCAGGGATTAGGGAGCTCCCAGCTGGCAGATGAGGGCTGGGGAGGGAGGGGAGCTGGCAGGGCTGGTGCCCAGTGAGCTCTTAACCCCTTGCTGCTCCCAGCTGCTTCCCAGGAAGGTCCCAGTAGCTGTGCCCTTCAAATCCACCTCTGCTGCAGGGAAAATCCCACCTTGTGCCCCCACGGATGGTCAGAGACAGGAATGTGGGAATGTTTCCACTTCCTGCAGTACTTCCATCCCCACCGTCATGCCCAGGTGAGTCCCTCAATACTAGCTTGCCATGAATCAAATGGAAAACACATCAGTTTTTATAAAATTAACCAGATTTGCTTCATTTCTCAGAGAAATTGATCCTTCAGGTGCCTGCTGCCTCTCAGGGTGTCTGAATGTCTCTCCTGGGGTTTTGGTTTTGATCAGAAGTGCCAGGTGATCTTCCTGGAGCCTTCCAAAGCCATAAAAAATCAGCCAGAAAATCCTTTCCATGTACAGAATTTTTATGATTAAATGCTTCCACCTCTTTGTCTTTTGTTCTGCCATTTCATTTTAATGAATATTTTATTTGGATTATATTTTTATAAGACAAGAATGCACGGCTTTGCTTCAGCTCTGATGTCAGTGCAACACCACTTGATCACCTTATTTTACCCCACCAGCTGAGAATGTGTTTTGAAGATTGAAGTGGACTCTTGGTTTAAAACAATCTTGAGGTTTGTTGGTGTTTTGCTGGAGAAAGTGCCATCAACTCAAGATTTGCTGCATGCCCTGCATCACCTTTGATGACCTCTCTCCTTTTTCCTGCAGGGCATCGATTTCTGTCCTGGCCAGAGCGTGGCTGGAGTGACAACACACACGCAGGAGGAGCACACTTTCCTGCCCCTGCTCTTCCACCTGGGCAGGGACCCTGGTGAGAAGTACCCATTAAGGTGAGCCACTTCTTGGGGTTTCATGAAAACTCAGCAGTGTCAGTGTTCAGAATTTATTTGCTTTCGTAGCTGGTTCTTGAAATCTGCTTAAAAACTGTCTCAGAAAGCCGTGCTGGGAAATAATGGCTTTCCTGCTGGCTTTTTCTCAGGAGGAAAGGACCAAACCTTGTTTTCAGGTGGTCAGGTGAGGTGGGTGTGCACATGGACTTGTCAGCCTGGTTGTTCCTGTTCTGTGTGCTGCAGCCCCTTGGGGAGCAGGAAAACACCAATTTTTGGACAGAACAGGGCTGAGTGCAGCACATTCAAACAGAGCTGCTGGGGAGCTGTGCCTTGGAGCTGGGAGTTTTGGGGCCAGAGAAGAAACAGCCAGTGCTTTGTGGTGCTGGAATCTCTGGAGGGCAGACTGGTAACCTTCCAGTCTCCTACCCCAGCTAAGGGAACTTCTCCAGAGGGTCTTTAGCAAGAGGATTTTGTGCCCAATCCTGCTCCTTCCTTGGGCTCTCCTGCCTGTCTGAATCCATTTTCCTCTAAGCCTGCTATTGTAATATTTATCTCTGGCACACACCATGTCCTGAGAGATTCCCGCAAGGATTTATGCAGTCAGCAGCCAGCAGAGCCCACAAAGAACCCTGTCACCTCCAAAAATGCTCCCAAGGTGTCCCCACCTCCCTCCTTCCCTCCCTCCCTGCAGCAAATCCAGGGACACGCAGCCTCATCCCTCACCAGTGGCTCTGACAAGGAGAGTGTGGAAATAAATCAAGAGGGAACAAGTGCTGCTGGGACTGCCTGCCCAGAACTGGGTTTGTGCAGCAGCCTAGAGAGGCAGAGATGTTTCCTGAGCTGACAGGGCTACAATTACTCAACTGATTTGAATAATTGAGTGGACACGCTTGCCCCATTCCTTCCAGAGGAGCTGAGCCTGTGCTGTCCACTGAGTGTTTTCACTGGAGAGAGGAGGGGAGGGAAAATATTTCCATTTTCTCTCGTTTAACAGAGCACTTTAGAGGTGCATCAGCAGTGGGTAAAGCTCTTTGGGAGCTCTGCTGCCACTGCATTCCAGCACTAATGAACAAAGCACAGCTGCAGCTCCAGGGCTGTAAATACAGCTCAGTGAAACTAAACCAGGCTGGGATTCCAGGTGAGAGCTGGGCAGTTTAACAACTGTTTTATTTCCCAAGGGCCTGGAGTGCCAGGACACAGGGAATGGCTTCCCACTGCCAGAGGGCAGGGATGGATGGGATACTGGGAAGGAATTCCTCCCTGTGAGCGTGGGCAGGCCCTGGCACAGGTGCCCAGAGCAGCTGTGGCTGCCCCTGGATCCCTGGAAGTGCCCAAGGCCAGCTTGGATGGGGCTTGGAGCAGCCTGGGATGGTGGAAGGAGTCCCTGCCCATGGCAGGGGGTGGCACTGGATGGGCTTTGAGGTCCCTTCAAACCCAACCATTGCAGGATTCTGTGATTGTGTTTTAGGAAATGAGTGTATAGAAATAATCTCTTTCTCCAAAAAATCAGAAAAATGGGTAGCAGTAACTGAACTGTAGCTTGCCTGCTGTGTGTGTCACCTTTGTCACCTGCTCCAGGTGACTTTGCCTTGCCAGGGGATTGCACTGGATGATCTCTTGAACTCTCAACCCTAAATACTCTGTGATTTTGGGATTCTGTGATACTGTTTGTGTTTCCTCTGGATTCGAGGCAGAGGAGCTCTCCCCTCAGAGGTGTTTGCAGCACCTGCTTCCCTGTGATTCCACTGTTCCTTCCCACCACCATGGAGTGAGCACTGAAATAAATTCCAGGGTTCCAACTGCAATCATTTCTCATATGGTTGCATTGATTTTTTGGATATTCACAAGCTGTTGCTTTGATTGAATTTTATGGCAAGATTATGACCTGATTATGGAGAGCTGTGCTGGTGTTTATTATGCAGCCCCTAATAGAAACCCTCTTTTTAGCAAACCACTCTTCCTTTCTGCAGCACATTCTGCTTCTATTGTCTCCTCTCTGGTCACAATGGAAAACTCATGGGAAGTGGGTCTCCTCTATCGAATGTGGTAATTAAATTATCCTCATTTGTGGAGCTGTTCCTGGTGTGTATTTTTATTTAGCTTAATTATCCCCCTTGGCAGGGAGCCTGCTGGGAGTCCCGACACTAATGTTTCTCCAAAGGGAATCCAGCATCCTGCTCCCAGCCTGCATCTGTCTGTCCCTACGTGCTGGCTCTGTTCTCCCTGCCTGCTTCTGCTCACTTTTTATTACATTTATTCCTTATTTAGTGCAGCCTTTTCTTCTCCCTTGAAGTGATTTTAATAATCTGTCATCTCTCTTGATTTACACGAGTCTGGAGCGGGGCCACGTGCGAAGCCACCAGCAGTGGGTGTCACTGCTCCTCAGGAGGGCCTGGCATCACATGGCACCTCTGGAGGGATTTGCTGCTTCTATATTTGGGATCTCAGAGCCAGGGAATCCCAGGAATCAGCAGTTCAGTCACCTGCAGCAACACCTCTGACTTGCAGGGTGGTGACACTGCACGTGCAGGACACACAGAGACAGCTCTTCAAGGCTGCAATTCTGTAAATTCAGGGAATATTTAAGACTGGACCCTTAGGACCATCACGTGCCATTAACCTGGCCCTGCCAAGCCCACCACTGTTTGGTTCATCTCATGGGGGTTGGAACAAGATGAGTTTTAAGGTCCCTTCCCACCCAAACCATTCCATGATTGTTATTCTGTATTAGGAAGATGAGGGGATAGGAATAACCTATTTTTCCAAAAATCAAACAAAACTTTTGAGTCTTAGTTGAGGCGGCTGCTAAAGGGATCCCTGAAGATGCAAGTGCTGCAAGACCCAGAGGCAGCAGGTAACGTGTTCAGCTCCCTGGGATTCTTGGTGAGGCAGGCTAAGTCCTTCCTCTTCCTCACACTGTTCACTGCATTTCCTGGAGCCTGCCTGCAAACAGTGCCAGCAGAAGGAGCTCCCACAGGAGCGCTTTCCATGCAGTGAAAAACCGCTCAGGCAGTTCCAGGCAGGTCCTGTCAGCGTGCTGGGGACACATCTGGCAGTGCTGAGCACCCTGCCTGTGTGTTCCCTTCCTGTGCTGCATCCCTGCCCTCAGCTGCTCTGGGAACAGCCCCTCCCAGCACTCCTGGGACTTCTCTTCCTGCTGCTGCCCCTCTGGATTTGGCTGGAGCCCCCCTGCCCCCCATCTTCTGCCAAGGGACACGGTTGTGTTTGCTCCTTTGCCTTGAAATATCATGGAATCCTGGAATGGGTTGGGTTGGATGAACCTTAAAGGATCCATCTCATCTCACTCCTGCCATGGCAGGGACACCTTCCACTGGCCGAGGTGGCTCCAGCCCCAATGTCCAGCCTGGCCTTGGGCACTTCCAGGGATCCAGGGGCAGCCACAGCTGCTCTGGGCACCTGTGCCAGGATCTCCTCATCCTCCCAGGGAAGGAATTCCTTCCCAATATCCCATCCATCCCTGCCCTCTGGCAGTGGGCAGCCATTCCCTGTGTCCTGTCTCTCCATCCCCCGCCCAAAGTCCCTCTCCAGCTCTCCTGGAGCCCCTTGTGTAGGAGTTATCTCATCCTCAGTGGTGAGAAGTGAACCCTTTGTGCCTTTTTGTCACCCAGATCAGTGCAGGCTGGGGGACAGAAAATCTCTCTTTAGAGCTGTCAAATTTCAACTATAACTAAGAATGTGTGCTGGGCAGCACAGAAAGCAGAAGCATTTCCCTGAGTCTGAGCAGGGCTTTGTTTCCTCCCTGGATGCAATAACTGCCCTTGTTACCAAATTTATCCAAATGCAGAACTAAGAGATCTGATAGGTTTTTTCCCTTGGCCAGATTCTGTTATCTTTGGGTTGTGGTATGTGTGTGCTAAGTACCACAGAGGGAACTTGTTTCTCCAGTGTGACAAATTCAGTAAAATTATCTGTTGGTACCATCTTCACAAGCAGTTGTCAGTTTTATTATCTGAGTCAGATTATTGTTTATACAGATATTTACTAAAATACTGCATTACCAGTCAAGAATAACACGTTTTATATATATATATATTTATACAAAAAGCAGAGCTGGCACAGCTAAAACTACAGTTACTAAAATACCTAATGCAGCCTGAAGTAGAAAAAGTGTTTTGAAGCCAAAGAATTTATAACAGAAATGTCTGAAATGCTGCCAGTTTGAGCCAGAGGTGCAAAGCTTAATAACAAGTGAGGACAGGGTAAGTACAGCCTGCTCACACCTTGTTGTTACTCCAGGTTTGTGGCAGCTTCTGCTCTGAGCAATGAGTTTATTGAATTATGAACATCAAAATTCCTGTGTTTTACTTAGGGCAATGGATTTTACTATTATGGAAGAAAATGGAAGTGATAAGGCTTGGTTGATGAACATAATGATTTTAGAACACATTAATTAAGAAGAGAGCTCACAAGTGCCTATTTCGAGCAGATGGAAAATTCAGGAAATCATCAGAGAGGTAATTGCAGTGGTTATGGAGCCAGAAAAAAAGGGAAGGAGCTCCTGAAGGGAAGCTAAAGGGGAAAGGATCTGATAGAAAAGTTGCCAGTCTCACCTTAGTGCTCAGGGCACAAACCTGGCTGTGGGGAAGAGAGAAAAGGTGCAAAACAGGGCGAAAAATGGGAATAATAGCAAAGAGCAAGGATTGTGCCCAGGGGAGATGCTGACTCCTCATCTTGGAAAAGAGGGAAATGGTACCAGCTGCATTGCAGGGGTGAATTAACAGCTGCCACAGGAGAGGTGACACTAAAAGTGTGGAAATTGTGGCTGAGGAGCCTCAGAGGTGGCAATAAAAACCATGGAGCACCAACCACGCCGGGGCTGGATGCAGCAAGGTGGGAAGAAGCAGGTGAGCCAGGTGGGACTGGTAGAGAGCCAGCTCGGAGGGAAGAGGGGGAAATAAAATCCCCCTGTGGAGGAGAATCATCAGCCTGGAGACTGGGGATGGACACAAACACATCTGGGTCCCTGGCTGCCCTTTCCCAATCTCTGGGACCAAGCTAGAACTCGTGCTCCATCAGCCCACAGCCCTCAGGTGTTCTGGGTGCAGTGATGCTGTATGAAAAGGAATATTGGCAGAAAAAAAGCTGCGTGAACCAGCTGCAAAAAATGCGGAATGCAGTTTGAAGTGGATGTCATCATCTTCTTCAGAGACAGGACCAGGCAATGCTGCAGCCACAAGAAAGCAGCCTGAAGAACACAGTACATAAATTGTGGTTCAGAAATACCACTGAAAATGAAACCTGAGGAATACCACTGAAAATGAAACCTGAGAATACCACTGAAAATGAAACCTGAGAATACCACTGAAAATGAAACCTGAGAATACCACTGAAAATGAAACCTGAGGAATAGCACAGGAGCAGCCAGCAGGAGGATCAGTGGACAGCTGTTACTTCTGTCACCTGTTCACACCCAGATGAAAGCTTTACTATTCACTCTACCTTTATCCCCTTTGCCATTTCAGTCCTGTGGTTCCAGGCAGTGAAATCCAGCAGAAAGGCAGGATTCTGGGAGCTGGGCAGGGAAAACTTCCATGAAAATAGGTGAGCAGGTGAAGGATCAGCACCATCACATCTCCTTGCTGCAAGGAGTGTGCTGATCATCACAGCTTCGACTCTCAGATCTTGGAGGCGTTTTCCAACCTGAATGATTCTGGAATTCCAAGGTTTCCTGTGGCTCAGTGGCCACATGTCCCTAACGCCTCCAGGGATGCATCTGGACCCCAAAATGCTGCTGGACCAGAGGTGACTTGGGGTAAGGGCCACCTTCACCCTTTGATTCCTCATTTGTTTTCCTTTGGCTCCTCTGAGTCTCTCCAGTAATTCCAGAGCAGAGCCCCTAACCTGTCTCAGCCTCCTGCATTGTGCAGACCTTAAATTGCAAATAAACTTGATAATGGAAGAGAGGAACTGAGGAAGACTGAATAATAAGACAAGATCAAGACTTGGATACCACGGTGCTGCGAAGCCTCAAAGCTCTGATAACAGATAAAATCAAATTATCAGAATCTGGGTGTATTTCACAATTAAAAATAATGGTTTTAATTAAAATAATTCCAGGGGAGAAGGAAGTAAAGTATCATTAGCCACGTTTTATGCTCTTCCCATAACTTCATATCAATCTGATGGCTGCTGTTCCTAAAATCATGGAGTCCTGGAATGGTTTGGATCGGAAGAGGCCTTTAAAGCTCATCCTGTTGAAAGCTCATTACCTTTCACTAAACCAGGCTGCTCCAAGCCTGGTCTAGAGCCCTTTGTCAGGTTTCTGTGAATCCCATTATGGGATTTTTTATAATCTATCATTCCCATTTTGTTCCAGTCCTCTCAGTTACACCACGGCCCCGTTACTCCCAGGACAGCCACCGCACAGTAAATCAGCAGGACGAGGTGTAAAACATCCTGAAATCCTGCTGAGAATGCTCCTGGATTTGTTTGGGTGCTGATCTATTTGAGGGTGCACTTAAGGATGGCAGAGAATCATCCCCGAAGGTGAAAGCCCAAGGAGCAGAGGATTAGAGCGGAGTTTTAGCTGTGTGTGAGACAAACCCTGCTCCCTGCAGAGCTGGATTTGCTGGGAGGGCACGCTGGGGTTAAGCAGCAGAGCAGGTTCCAGGAGCTGAGGGGGGAGGATGGGAGCAGATTGCCAAGGCACAATTACAGTAAATGAAGGAAGCACAGCCCACACCTGTGCCTGGGACCCCGAGCTCCAATCCAGCCCTGATTGCATCTCCAGGGACTTCCCGGAGGTAAAGTGTCAATTAGTGTAATGACCCTGGACTTTGTCCACTCTGCTCCCTCGTTCTGAGCGTGGAATAATTTCATGGACGCTGGGGGATCTCTTTTAGCAAACTCCTCACAACACCACCTGCTCACCCTCTCATTCTTGCAGTGCTATTCCCAGCTCTCCTTCCCGGGATTGCTCAACTGGAATACGAAATGCAGCTGGCCCCGGAGGCAGCCGGGGCTGCATCCTCACAGACAATGGTGCCCAGACACCTGTACAGCTCATTCCACCTCTTTTTGGAGCAGGGAATGCAGCAAAGCTGGCCTTGCAGCCCAGCTCTCCATATGCACTCCAGGAAAGGATGGGACTCCAGGTAGGAGAGGTTCCCAGCTCCCCTAACAGCTCAGACTGATTACCATGAGGTAATTATCCCCATTTTACATGCAAATTCCAGGCACTCTTGCAGATTTTGTCTCAAAATTCACTTGCTTAGGGCTGCAGGCAGTTTTAACTCCTGTGCAGTCAGTAAATACTTTGCAGATCCACGGATATGGGATTTTGGGCCATGTTGTGGAGCTGAGCAGGAATATCTGAGTTAAAACTGAGCCATGGAGTCAAGGCAGGAAAATCAACCTCCATGGAATGGGGGATATATCCATGTGGTCAAGAAAAGAAAACCAAACCTCATGGAGCAGGGTTAGGTGGGATATTGGGAAGGAATTGTTCCCTGTCAGGGTGGGCAGGCCCTGGCACAGGTGCCCAGAGCAGCTGTGGCTGCCCCTGGATCCCTGGAAGTGCCCAAGGCCAGGCTGGACAGGGCTTGGAGCATCCTGGGATAGTGGAAGGTGTCCCTGCCATGGCAGGGGATGGACTGAGATGAGCTTTAAATCCCTTCCAACCCAAACCATCCCAGGATTGTCAGATTCTGTGAAATTCGGGAGCTTCTCAGGATACTCTGGATTTCAGGGTGGTCCTTCAGCTCTCTCCACCAGGATCCAGCCAGCTGGGTGTGAGAGCAGCAGCTCCAGCTCCTCATCCCCCATTCCCTTCCAGCTCTCTATCAGCTCAGCCCAGCTCCACAATCAGCCTCTCCCTGGCTGCCTGCCGAGCTGGGATATTTATAGGGTTTACTGGAAACGCTTGGCACATCGCTGGCCTTCGAAATGTGATTGTTTTGCAAAGAAGGAAATTAGCTGGAGTGTGGGGCTGGTGGCCAGCTTGGCCTGGGAGCAGAGGGAGCCCGAGGTCAGGACCCAGCTGCATTGTTTCTTTTATCTTCAGAAGGAATTTGCCGCTCTCCGCTCTCCGTGGGGTTTTTGGTGGTTTTTTAAGTGACTCTTAAGGTGACGGACAAAGAGAGATCATTGTTAGGAATCCTGCTTTTTAGAAATACTTGAGATATTGGTGTAGCCTACCCTGAGCCACTCCACAAATACCTGCTGGAATTGGGTGGGTCAGGATCTGCTCATTTGTAACCACGTTTGGGGGCATGGCAGATGGCTCCCAGCTTGGAATAATCAAACTGTAGTGGAAAGATGTGGATGGGGCAGAACCTCAGCGTGTTGTGGAACGGGGGAGGTATTCTCCTCTTGGACAAGGCCCTTCTATTCTTCTCCTCTCTGTTTGCATAATTTTAGTTCATTTCCTTGGTGGTTGTGGAGTTTAACTGGCCCGAGGTTGTGTTTGAAACCCTTCCTGAGAACACTCTTGTAAAACAAAATATTGACATTCCCTTCGCTTCCCTACAACAAACGCCTCCACCCGGGGCAGGTGTTCCAGGAGAGCTCTTGGAAGATGGGGAGATGAGTGTGGAGAGCTGCTGACCTCAGGTGGGACACACTGGAAGAGTTGCCTTGGGAAATTTCTGTCCTAAGCTGTCTGGGAAAACGTTTGTCCTGTGTCTGGGAAGCCTCCCCTGATAATCATTAAGGGATAGCTCGAGGACAACCCAGAAATGCCTTTTTATTTGCTAAGACAATTCCCTTGGGAATCCACATGAGCTCCTAGCTGATCTGAGCTAGGAGGAAACATTTGGGGCCCTGGAGCAGCAGTTTGGAAAGCTGAGCTGGTCTGGAGGCAGGTGATTTCTGGGGAGGACAAGCCACTGCCATCCTCAGTGCCCTGAGCAGCGCAGCCCCACCCTGCCAGCCTGCACTTCATTCCCTACAGACCCACGGGCAGCTGGCAGGATGTTTCCACATCTCTTCCTTGTGGCCCAGCCTGGTGATGGACAGCACAGTGAAGCCCCAGCAGTAACCCCTGTGCTTTTCCCGTTGCAGTTTTGCCAGTGAGGAATACCAGCGGGCCGTGGAGCGCATCTCAGGGCTGGTCCAGCAGCACAAGGCTGCCCTGGTGCCAGGCCAGCCCCAGCTCAACGTGTGTGACCAGGCTGTCATGGTGAGTGCCTAAATGCACTGGGGAATCCTTGGATTAAAATACATTTTGTAAATGTTTCATACAATGTCAGTGTTGGGAAGGGATGGAGAAGAGATCACGGTCACCTGTTGGTGGCTTCCTTGCTTAGAGACAGAGCAGTTCCTTCTTCTCCTTTCTAATCCCTTTCTGCAGTTCTCAAAATCCTGGAGTCACATAATGAATCCTGCAATGGTTTGGGTGGGAAGGGATCTTAGAGCTCATCCAGTCCCACCCCTGCCAGGGCAGGGACACCTCCCACTGTCCCAGGCTACTCCAAGCTCCATCCAAGCTGGCCTTGAACACTTCCAGGGATCCAGGGGCAGCCACAGCTGCTCTGGGCACCTGTGCCAGGGCCTCCCCACCCTCCCAGGGAGGAATTCCTTCCCAGTGTCCCATCCATCGCTGCCCTCTTTGTTTTGAATCTTCTATGGGACAGTGCCTTGTTTTCAGTGATCTATCTTGCTCTGTTTCCTCCAGTTCCCCCCATGCCTGAATTTTCCAAAGTCTTTATTGAAATTGAACATTTCCAGTGCTGTTTTCTCTTTCAAGTCTCCTGTTGGAAAGTTACAGTTTGGCTTCCCTGTCAAACACTGCTTGGTTTATTGAGAACCTGGGAAAGAAACTGGATAATCTGGGGGAGGTTGTCACTTGACAGGAGGCTGTGTAGTCTGAGGGAATGTGTCTGGGGGCTGACAGACAAAATAGTAACAGGCAAAATGTTTTTACGGACAAAATCTTGTAACAGGCTGTTACAAAATAGTAACAGGCAAAATCTTCCTGATGCAGAAATAATCTTCTGAATCAGTCAGAACCCGCTGCCTCTGGTCTGTCACCAGCAAAGAACAAAATGTGGAGCAGTTCCTCTCAGAAACAAGGCAAAGATGTCCCTTAGCTTTGTCCCATCTCTTTATTTTTGGATGTTAAATAGGAAAAATATTTGAAGGCCCATTGTTTCTGTGTTGTTTTCTTTCCTTATTCAACTTTTCTCTTAATAAAAACTGTTCTCTGCTCCTCTGGGACCTTTTGGATTCAGGCACTGTCCCCAGGGCCTGGCTGCTGCCAGAGCCCTGCACTGCAAAGGCATTTCTTCCAAAACTGCTTCACAAATTGAAGGCCATCAGAGGCAGAAAATGGGCTGGGGGGATTCTAATCCCAGGAGAAATGTTTCAATCCCAGCAGGAAACATGGTGAGTTGTCCAGTCTCTGTACTCTCCTCACAAGATAACTCCATGGTCACTACACCAAAATATCAGGCACCAGATGGCTGCTGCCTTTGGAGACCAGAAATGAAGATAAGCAAATCTTTAGGGAGAGATTATATTGGTGGGGTGGATTGGGGCCTAAATCTGTTTTTGGGGCATGCTGGGAGATAGAGACACTGACACTATCTCCTATCACCTGTTTATGTGATAAGGGCATTTGATGTATTTGGGAGAGAGGAGAAGAATTGTCTTCACTTACACAAAAACAAAGTGTGTGGAAGTGTTCAAGGCCACGGAGGGACAGGACACAGGGAATGGCTCCCAGTGCCAGAGGGCAGGGATGGATGGGATATTGGGAAGGAATTCCTCCCTGGGAGGGTGGGGAGACCCTGGCACAGATTCCCAGTGAAGCTCTGGCTGTGCCATCCCTGGAAATGTCCAAGGCAAGGTTGGATGGGGCTTGGAGCACCCTGGGCCAGTGGAAGGTGTCCCTGTCCATGGCAGGAGTGGGACTGGATGATCTTTAAGGTCCCTTCCCACCCAAGCATTGCAGGATTCCAGGAGAGCAGATGGATCATTCTGCACCTCCTGCAGCTGAGGATTGATGGAAGCACCGGAGCAGGGGAGGTGTTTGCAGCCCATCTGTGCTGGATCCCAGCAGCAGCGTCCAGGGAGCTCCCCCAGAGCCGGCTCTGCTGGGTTTTCCTGCTGTGGAAGTGTGGGAGAAGCTGTTCCATGCAGCTCAGGGCTTGCCTGGCTCACAGCACACGTGGTGTCCCCAGGGCTCCCAGCACAGACCAGCAACGGGACCGGGACTGCAGCACAAACCATTTATTGTTCTGCTTTTTCAAAAGAACAAACATTTCATTTCATCTGTTCCTTTGGCTCTCAATTCCTTCTGCAGACTGCTCTGAATTTTCCAGCCGTGGCTGCACATTTTAAACCAGGGGAACAGATTTAGAAAATGGCATTAATTGTTCTGAAAGCCCTCGGTGCAGAGGTGTCTCCAGCACAGCTCCCTCTGTGGCTGCTCCTCTGCACGAATAGCTGGTGTCTCACTGCCATCTGTTGTCAGCTCCATGGAACAAAAACCTGCTCCAGCGGTTTCTTTTCCTGGGGTTCAGCGTTTCTTTTCCGTAGGAATTTAATCCCAAGAAAACATAAATACTTGCAGGGTGAAAACCAGCAAAACGAAATCAGCAGGAGGTCAGTGTTGAACTGGCCTTCAGTAGGGGACAGCAGGAATATCCCATGGATGGACAGGCCTGAGAGAGGAAGGGGCAGACAATGAGCACAAAAGATCCCTGAAGGCAGAATGGGAATTGTGATTGGCCCTTCCCATGACCACAGTCCCAAATTTTAAATGGCAGAACCTCAATGAAATTTATCCAAATTCCTTCCTCCATTAATCCCTCTGGAAGCTGAAGCTGGCAGTGGATCTCCTTGCTGGTGTCTTTTTTCTGTTCTACACTGCAAGTAGCTCAAAAAACGTGGAAAACTTTCTGTCTATTTCTGTTCTGGTGTGCAGGCACTGGAAGAGGTGTCTCAGGAATGCTTCCTGCTCCATCTGCCCATGGATTCATCCATCAAAACACTCATTAAAATACCAGCATTCTTATCTCTCTCACACCCTTCTGCTGCCTTTTGCTTCCTCAGGAAAGTGCCTGGATATTGTAGTGCTGAGATTGGGAACTCCCCAGGAATCCCAGGAAAACTGGGGGTGTCACCAAAACCTCCTGGTCTGGTTGCTCTGTGCTGCTACAGGAGAGAGAGGAGGGTCACCAGCGTCCCAGCAAACTGGACTGGGAGAGGCCAGGAAGGACTGGCATATCCCAGGAGAGGGAATCATCTGCTGCACAGGATTTGTAGCCTTTCCCAGCTTTTATTTGAGCAGTGTTTGGAGTGGGGAAGTCTATGAGCCCAGAGGCTTCGGCTGCAAGAGGAGTTTCATTTTTCAAGCAGCACATAAAAGTGTCTTTGTGAGCATCATTAAGAGCTGGTTGGGGTGAGAGTTTAGCAGATACTTGGTGTGAATCATCTTTCTGTCTATTTCTGTTTGTTTTTAACAGAATTGGTCCCCTCCAGGCTGTGAGAAGCTTGGGAAGTGCCTGAAAGCGCCAGAGTCTGATCCTAAGAAATGCTCTTGGCCTCACTGATGGCTGCAGCCCTCCAGAGCTACCCAGAGGCAGCTGGACATCGAGTTTCCAGTGCCTGCTCCTGTTGGCACTCCTGTTTACACAGGAAGGGTGTGATGTGTGCATGATATCATCACTTGCTCTTCCAAAAGGGCCAGTGTTTATATTCCTCATGCTCAGGGTTTAGCCTCTAACTCCTCTCTTCTCCCAGTTCTTTCCCTAAATGGTAACTCCAGTGAGGATGGGTTCAGCTGTAAAAGTTCTCTGGACAGCCACGACTCTGCCATCAGCTCTAAAATGCCATCAGATCCAAAATGGATCACTCCTGCTGCAGCAGGAGCCATGGGACAGGTCAGGAAACTCGGAGCTGCCAGACAGCCCTGCCCAAACTGCCCATGTTTTGTTTGCCTGTAACTTGTTGTTTTAACATTTGATTTCCATTGTGAACTCTGGACATCAACTTGTTTTTCCTTTCACCCGAAATTTGTGAGTTCTGGGTGCAAACAAGGGATCCCTCCTGTTCACAACTGAGGGGTTTGGATCCAGGGAGAACACATTGAATTCCTTCCATGTGCAAACGTTCCCTAGGTCATGGTTTAAGGAAAGGTGAGGATTGTGTTCAAGTAAGTGTTGGATTGGGGTTACAGCCCCTGCCAGGGCCTACAGGAGCTCCAAGAGAGCTGGAGAGGGACTGTGGAAAAGGATCTGGAGTGCCAGGACACAGGGAATGCCTTCCACTGCCAGAGGGCAGGGTTAGATGGGATATTGGGAAGGAATTCTTCCTTGTAGGAGAGGTGAGGCCCTGGCACAGGTGCCCAGAGCAGCTGTGGCTGCCCCTGGATCCCTGGAAGTGTCCAAGGCCGGGCTGGAATGGACTTGGAGCTGCCTGGGGTAGTGGAAGTGGGGTTGCCCTGGATGAGCTTTCAGGTCTTTTCCAACCCAGACCATTCCAGGATTCTGCTGCCTGATTGTTGGTGCAAGACATTTGTGGGGAGCTGGGTGTCAGGTGTTCATTTTGGGGCTTTCCTTGATTTCCAAAAATCTGGATCTAAAGCTGGTCCAAGTTCACTTCCCATCTCGTGCTCTGGGCCCAGCCAAGTGCAGGCTCAGAAATGCCTCTTTGCATCAGCCCTTAACTCTTGACCCCGTTTCCAGCACACGCTCTCCAAGGAATTCTCCTTGTGCAAACCTTCCCCAGCCTGGCTGTAGCTCTCCTTTAGCCAGAGTTCCTGGGGAGCCTTCGCTCAACTCCGCAGGGCAGATCCCTGCTCTGCCTTGGAGCCCGTTCCACACCCTTCCCTGTCTCCAGGAAACCTGTCTGCAGCAGAAACAGGCTCCTGTGGGCCTTCAGGGCAGGAGGGAGCCCTGGGCTTGTTCGGGTTCAGGCTGAAAGAGGGGAAATTTAGGTTGGGATATAAGGAGGGAATTGTTCCCTGTGAGGGTGGGGAGGCCCTGGCCCAGAGAAGCTTGGAGCAGCCTGGGACAGTGGAAGGTGTTCCTGCCCATGGCAGGGGGTGGAACAGGATGAGCTTTTAGATCCCTTCCCACCCAAACCATTTCATGATTCTCCATTTGTCCCACCAACAGCTCTATTTCCACCCTCCAGTGTTTTCCACAGTACACGTGCCCTCTCCATGTGATCTTGTGCTGCCTTAGGAAAATCCAGGTGTTCTGTACCTGGAAACAGCTCCAATTCCTTCCCAAGCTAAGCCTGGAGCTGCTTGAGAGCTCTGCTTCTGTGCCAAGTGCTGTGGTCCCACCAGCTCCAGGCTCTCAGCTGCTTGTTCCTAGCCTCCTGTAATCCCCAGCACTGCCATTCTCCCCATCCCCATGGTTTATGTACCTGGAATCCCCTCCACGGTAATTCCTGGTGTGTGTCTCATGGAGCTGGATAATCCCATAAAACTGGGATAAGAACAGCACTTGAGTCAGCTCTTGCTGTTCCACCTCTCACAAATCCCAGCCAGCATTTCAGGGATCCCTGCATGTCTGCAAGTGACATTTGTTTATAGCCCACATTTCTTAGGATGTTCCTAATTGTCCTTCAAGTGTATCATGGCATTTCCAGCTCATCCATAATGTTCCTCCTTGTTTAGACACAGCTCAAGGCTTGGGAGATCTGGCCAGCAGCTCCCTCAGAGGTGAGGTGAGGGCTGGGAGCAGTTGTGGGTCTGTCAGCACAGATAAAACCAGGAGCTCCCCATTTTCTGGGGCTGTTCCACCTCTGCTTTAGTGCTTCTGCTTGTCCAGAGAAGGGAACGGAGCTGGGAAGGGTCCAGAGCACCAGGAGAGGCTGAGGGAGCTGGGAAAGGGGCTCAGCCCGGAGAAAAGGAGGATCAGGAGGGACCTCATCGCTCTGCACAACTCCCTGCCAGGAGGGGACAGCCAGGGGAGGGCTCTGCTCCCAGGAACAGGGACAGGAGGAGAGTTGTGCCAGGTTGAATATCAGGGAATTTTATTCATGGAAAGGGTGAAAAGCATTGGCACAGGGCAGCGGTGACATCCCCATCCCTGGAAGTGTTGAAAGCCATGTGGATGTGGCATTGAGGTGACCGTGGTGATGGTGCTGGGCTGAGGGTTGGACTCGATGATCTCCAAGGTCTTTTCCAACCTCAATGACTTCGGTTCTGGGAATGTCAGAGCCCTGCATTCACTATAAAACTCCTACCAGAGGAGGGAGTCCATGGCTGCAGCTCCCTGGCAGTCGTGTCAGCCCTCAAATCCTGCTGAGGTAACACCACTTCGTGGGGTTTGTGCTGCTTAGGAAGAGTTCCCCCAGGATCAGAGCTGGGACCTGGCCTGGCCACACTCCTCAAACCCCAGAATTTGCTCTGGACAGCTCCTCCCTGCCCCCTGCCTGCTGCTTCCTCCTTTTCTCTTTCCCAGCTGCACTTTGGAAGATCCTGCTTTGCCCCTGGAACTTGCTCTGAGCATCTACAGGGTTTGTCCCCCCACTCCCAGCACAGCAAACCCTCATTCCTCCCTGGAATAATCTCAGGACACGGATCCTGGAGGGAAATCTTGCACTTGAAAGCAAGTTAGTGTCTTGAAAGCATGGAGTGTCTGTTTAGAATAAAAAGACACGAAGCAGATAATAAATAACCAGGGTTTAATGTGACAAAGCTTCTGTGTTAAATTTAAATAGGAATAGTTGTTTTACAGCTGGGTAATAGGAGGAATTTTAAATGAATGCCTTTCCTAAAAATGTATAGATTTAAAAGCTGTGAGGTGAAGAACTATTGAGGAAAAATAAACTAATTTATCAGCAATGCAGTCTGTGATTTCACCTGTAAGCCAAGGGGGTAACACCTTGCTTTGGGGCACTCTCCCAAATTCACCTCCAGGATCACGGGACTGACTGGGGTTAAAAATAATTTAGTTTGTTTTCCTGGAATTATGTTTACCATGGATCAATCTCCCAGTCCTCAAGGTGCAGTTCAGAGGCTGGGGAGGAACAGAACAAGGGTGGGGATGGTGCCTGCAGCTCCCACCACCCACTCAGGGCACGAAGTGGCCACATCTGCCCTTAAAAACCATCCTGAGCTGCTGGGCTGAAGCTTCCCAGTTTGGGAACTGGGGCAGGAATGGGGCTGGAGGGATTTCCTGCCCACTCAGGGATCTGCAGCAGCCAAACTGCTCTGGTGGTGGTGGCTTCTGTTCTCAAGCTACGAGACAGAAATGCCAAAGGAATGCTGGAGTTTAGGGCTGTGATGTTCCTTTCTTTATGTTTATTATGCTGAATGCTAAAAGCTTAATATCTTCCTGACCTAAGAGTCCAAAGAATTTCTTTCTTGCCTTTAATTTCCAATTAGCTGAGCCTCTCAAGCCTCCCAGCTCTGCCCCTGAGGCTCTGTTATCATCCCACCCTCCGTGCAGAGAAGCTTCCGAAATGGATGGAACTAATAATCATGGAAAAACTCTGGCTGCAAAAGTGGAGCCTTGATTTCAAATCCTGCAGCGACAAATGGATTATTTCGGTGGCAAATTGGTCCCTGGGGACCAACAATTTGGGGAGCTGAAGGCTGGAACTGGGAAGCAGCAGATCAATTCCCAACACTTGGAGCCAAGGTTAATGCCCTGCAAACTGCCTTGAGTGCAGCAGAGAAGGAGAACACGGCTCTGCCTGCCCAAGGGGAGCCTCAGGAATGTGGTGTCAAAGGGAAAACGGGGAAGTTTGGAGCAAGGGAAGCGAGAGAATCCCATGGATTTGCTGGTAAAACCTGGGGGCTGTGTTGGGGCAGTGACAGTGGGATTTGACTAAAAGAAGTGGAACTGACATCTCCAAGAAGGAGGCTGTGGGACTTGGGACAGTAGTGGCAGTTCCTATACCTGTCACCTCCAGCCCTTCCCAAACCTTATGGACAGCATCCTAAAATTCCTGCTTTCACATAAAGGATCTCCTCAAGGTTGGACACTCTTATTTTCCCCAGTGACGACAGCTTTGAGGTGACCCCATGAAAGAACTGCAGCAGCTGAAGAAGGACCTGTGAAAGGTGAGAACTGAACAGTTTGTGGGGGAGGAAGGTTTGGGGTGCTGGGAGGTGATTTTTGGCTGCAGAGTCCCCAGCAGCCTCTGGAGCAAAATCCAGAGAAATCCCTCCCCAGGAATCATGCCCTTGTCCTCAGCACTGGGAAACTTTACAAACTAAACACACTTTTATCCTCATAAGAGTTGCTTTGCTTGTTCAGCTTCCAGATAACTGTTCTGCAGTTAGAATGGCCTGTTTTTCATCTCTCCTAACAGTTAGAATACTTGGAAATTGACTTTTCCTTTTGTTTTCTGGTGGCATTGGATGTTTTTCTATGTTATCAGGAGGCGACACTGTGGTGCCCCTTGAATTAAACTGTCAGGTTTTAAGAACAGCTGCAAGGGAAGAACTGAAATCCCATTTGAGTTCTTTTTTCCTTTGGAAAATGGCTATTTTAAACACCAAGGCTCCATTTGCCTGATTTCTTTATATCCCCTTCCACCGTTTAAAGTTTTGTTGTTGCTTGAAGTCTAGTTGGGATTATATAAATCCTAAATAAAGGTGGATCCGTAGCCAGAAGCTTGTGGTCTTTTAGGAGGCAGAAAAAGCCTCTGCCTTCCAGCTTCTGGAGAGAGGCAATCTGGCAGCTCTCCGGGCCTTTGTCCCTCTTGGAGTCACTTAACACCCTCTGGGTGACAGGAGGTTGGTAGCACAATTCCCAGCTGAAAGGGAGAGCAGATAAAAGCCAGCAGTGAGGAATGCGAGCCAAATCCATTAGTTCTGGATCAGACACAAAATCCAGGCTGGCCAGGGGAGAGAGAGGAGTTTTGTGTCTTCTCCAAGGGTCTGATCCAACCTGCTGCAGCAGGCAGGAGGTGCTGCCTTGGGCTCCGAGGGAGGCACAGCTGGATCACGACATTTCTCCCTCTTTTAGGTGGACAAAACCAGCTCCAAGGCTTCTATCCCGAGCCCAGGGATCTGGCTGGGGAGCTGCATTCTTCTGGTGTTGAAATAAGATGTTTCAAATTGGATTTTTTTTTGTGTGTTTTTGGTTGTGGTTTTTTTTTTTTTTTAAAGGGTTTAAAGTGCATGAGTTTCCTCAGCTGAGATTGAAACGAAGCATTCCAGTGGATTTGCAGGGAAATTTTTGTGCTCATTTTCCCTCGTGGAAGGGAGATGTTGAAATTCAGGGCATTTTGTTCCACTTCACACTGAAGTGTTAAAATCCTGAACGGAACACAAACTTCCAGGCTCAGCACAGCTCTTTAATTGTCTGGCTAAGCTGATTAAAGTTAGTTCCCAAACTTTTATATTCCCAGTTTCTGTGCTTCCTGGCTAATAACACCTCTCCTATCAAGATCTCAAAGCACTTTTAAATCACTGATGGCCTCGGTGTCCAGAAAAAGGGCAAATCCAGAGTCTGCTGGGGGAATCCAGATTCCAGGTGGTGATTCCTTTGCCAGGCACGGATCACTGAACCTCTCCGAGCCACGAGCGGATGTGGAGTCACCTCCCGGGTGATATTCCAGAGCCCTTTGACATCACATTTGGAAAGGGGTCCTAGGAAAGTTCTTTGCAGATGGAAATTGCAGTAGGAGTCAGCAGTGTTGTTTGAAAGGTGGAACAATCACAGGGAAAATTGATTTCCTTGGGGTGTTCCAGTCCGGTCTGTGCCGGTAGGTGCAGTTGCAATCCTTGGAGAAGGGGGATAAATCAGGAGTTCTGACAGGAATCTTAGGAATGTTTAACCATGATTTCTGGGTCACTGCAAGTCCAATTTGGTGTAACCTTTGTGCCCTTCCCGGCAGAAGCGATGGAGACAGACTGATCCCACATCCGAGGAGGAGATCCCTGGCTGTGGGGTGGAGCAGTGGGGGCACTCAGCAGCTCATCCTGGTGAAGGTTTGCCAGGGCTTGGCTGGGATGAGGGGCCTGGGAACCTCACTCAGCCTCCAGGAACATGTGGTGGAGTCTCCTGCAGTGAGGGTGGGATTGTGGGGGGTCACAAACAGGACAGGGGTGACACAGACCCCCCGTTCCAGCCCCTCCATTAGTGAGAAGCAGAAGCTGAGCTGCTTGGCAGGCTGCAAAGATCCTTTTTCCCAGGAAATAAGCTCCTGCTTATTTATTTCCACGAGTAGGCAGATAAATTCCATCAGCAATTCCATCTGCCAGGAAGAAGAGGAGTTGTTGGGATAGCTCATTGTCCAGTGCTGTGCTTGTAAGGTCACAAGAAAAACCCTTCCAGCTCATCCCAGGGAGCGAGAGTCTGGGTTCCACTGCAAGGCCAGGTCCTTCCTCTGTGTTTGCTTCCCTGGAACAGCTGCCCAAGAGGATTCTTCTGCTGCCAAAGAGATAATCTGAGTTCAGGGAAAATCTGAGTTTGTGAGGGAATGGTTGTGAAGGGAGCACGGGCTGTCTCTGGCAGTAGAGGGAATTAACCTTAGCAGGAGTTGGGATTGTTCAGCTTGGGGAAGAGGAGGCTCCAGGGGGACCTTAGGGCTCTTTCCAGTGCCTGAAGGGGTTCTGAGAGAGCTGGAGAGGGACTTTAGACAAGGGCCAAGATAAGGAGGAATGGCTTCCCCAGAGGGCAGGGTTAGATGGGTTATCAGGGAGAAATTCCTGCCTGTGAGGGTGGGCAGGCCCTGGCACAGGTGCCCAGAGCAGCTGTGGCTGCCCCTGGATCCCTGGAAATGTCCAAGGCCAGGTTGGATGGAGCTTGGAGCACCCTAGGCCAGTGGAAGGTGTCCCTGCCCATGGCAGGGCTCTGCAGAGGGTGTGGGTGAAGTTTTCCCTGTCACAACTGAGCTCAGCCAGGGCTGTTACAGGCTCAAACTGCTTCTGCTTTCCTCAGCGAGCCGTGCCCGGATGGGTTTGGAGCAGATCCAAGGTGTATTTGCTAATGGAAGAGATCTGAACTGAATTTGGTGGATTTTGCAAGGCCAAACGACATTCAGCACCGGGAGATGGGAGCTCCCTGACCTGCCAAGGACTCGGTGACACCAGGAGCTGTTGGTCCAGGACGCAGGGCTGTGTTATTATCCCTCGGGGGTCTCATCCCAACCAACGGATTTAACAAACACAGAGCGACTCCAGGAGTTCACACGAGGTGATGGGGGATGGAAAAGCAGGAAATAGTAAAGTCCTGAGGAGCTTGGAAGGCTGGGCAGGATGAGGGTGTGGAAATGGAACCCCCAGGCAGGGATCTCCTCTCTGAAGCTGGGGCCAGGCAGGGAAATCCAGCTCCACACAGAGCAGGTACCTGGGAACTCTTCAGAGAGGAGCCTGGGGCTCCATCCATGGCCGTGCCAGGGCTCCATGCACCTGGGGATTGCAGCTCCATGCACCTGGGGATTGCAGCTCCATGCACCTGGGGATTGCAGCTCCATGCACCTGGGGATTGCAGCTCCATGTGCCAGGGTTATCAGAGCTCCACACACAGGGAATTTGGGCTCTGTGTATGAAGTGTCAGAACTCCACACACTGGGGGTATGGATGCCTCATGTCCTGGGGTACCAGACCTTCCTGCACTGGGGGCTCTGGGATACCTCCATGTCTGGAGTATCAAACCACTGGGAATCTGGGGCTCTGTGCACCGGGATACCAGAACTCTGTGTGCCCGGTGATGCTCCATGCTCCAGAGTACCGGAGCTCCAAATAGTGGGGAGCGGATGCTCCACACCTCAGGATACCAGAGCTCCAAACACCGTGCTAGCGGAGCTCCCCGCCCCCGGTGCCCGGCCGCTCCGGTGCCGCCCCGGGCGGGCGGAGCCGCGGCCGCTGCCGCCCCCGTCCCGCCCGGCGGGGCCGGAGCTGCGCAGCCGGGGCCGCCATGAGCCAGGAGCGGCTGCGGAGGGTCCGCGACCGCGTCCGGCCCTTCCCCGACTTCCCGGAGCCCGGCGTGCTGTTCCGGTGCGGCCGGGATGGGCAGCGGGATGGGCATGGATGGGGGCGAGGATGAGGACGGGAGCGGTGATGGGGACGGGGACAGGGATGGACCGGGAGCAGGGCCAGGGATGGGATCCGGAAGGGAACCAGGACCGAGCGTGGAGCCAGAACTGGGGTTGGAACCAGGACGGGGGGTGGGAATGGGGCCGGGGACTCGCTGCCAGCTCTTGTCCCCGCTGCCCATCCCTGCTCCAGGCTGGAGCCTTCCCTGCGCTCAGGAGCTCAGCAGGACCCTCACTCCCCACCCTCCCTCATTGCAGCGATATCAGCCCCTTGCTGAAGGATCCTGTGGCGTTCAGGACTTTGATTGATCTTCTGGAGGATCATGTGAGGGCGTCTTTCCCTAAAATCGACTTCATTGTGGGTGAGTGTTGGTTGAACATCCCCGAGGCCAGGGCAGAGCAGCGTGTCCGCGGGTGGGAAGTGTGGGGTGACCCTTCGGGAATGTTGTAGCCCTTGGACACGAAAATCACATTTGAACATTGGCCTCTGTCATGTGGTAACACCAGGACAGTTTATAGCCTTCACTTCCCCTGTGATTTCCTGAAATGCTGGTTCGGGCTGTGGCAGTGCCCTGTGACGCTTCAGTGCCATTACATAATTCATTGTTAAAAACAGAGGGAGCACACGGATCCTGCTGTGCTGCAGGCTCTGTCCCCAGGGCACAGCACACCCTGGCCCAGCTCATTTTCCTCAGGGAGCCTTTCCAGGCCAGCACAAGTGGCCTTGGTGGCCAGAACACCTCTCATCTCACCTGGCAAAGTGCTGAGGAAGGCAGTGCTCGGGCTGGCCCACAGCCCAGGCTCCAGGGAGCACAGATCAAACCTGGCCCAGGTGCCCTGTGATAACTGAAGTCTGGCCAGAGGTACAGAGCTCATGCTTGTGTGGCTGCACTGATACCAGGGCCCTGCTGGGTTTATCTCGAAGGAAAAGGGTCAGTGGGGAGGGAAATGGGCTCTTGGGGCCCAGCAGCAGCACAGCTGGGTGAGAACAGGAGTGTGGGCTGTGTTTTCAAGCCTCAGAAGTGACTTGAAGAGCAAATTGCTTTTTGAGCCCCCCAAATGGGAGGATAAAATGGGGGGGGTTGTGCCAAGACCTTGCCCCAGTGAAATGGCTCCGATCTGAGTGGTGGGACAAGAGGAAAAGGCTTCAAGTTGCACCTGGCAGGGGTTTAGCTTGGATATGAGGGAAAATTAATTCACTGAGAGGTTGATCAGGTATCAGAACAGGCTGCCCAGGGCAGTAGGGGAGTCACCGTTCCAAAAAACATGTGGATGGGGCACTTGGGGACATGGCTCAGGGGTTGGACCTGATGGTCTTGGAGGCCTTTTCCAACATGAATGATTCCCTGATTCCTGCTCTGCCCCCCAGGCCTGGACTCCCGTGGGTTCCTCATCGGGCCCCCCCTGGCACAGAGGTTGGGGATCGGCTTCGTGCCCGTGCGGAAAAAGGGGAAACTCCCCGGTGCCACCGAGTCCATCTCCTACAGCCTGGAATATGGCAAGGTGAGGCCTGGGAGGAGCGGGGGCTCAGGCTGGGGGGGCCAGGGCTGCTAGAACCGTGGGGAGGGGGTCCCAGACTGGGTAATCTGGCACAGCACGAGCCCCAGCAGTGGCGCTGAGCCGAGCCACGGTCACTCCGTCTGTGCCCACGGGTGACATTTGGTGCTGTGCCGTGATTCTTCTGAGGGGGTTGGTGCTCAGACTCGGTGCTAAATGGCTTTCTTTGGCTTGAATTCAGGGGCATGACCACGGAGAGTGTTCCCCACTCTGGCAGTAAGTGCTGTAAGTCACAGCCTTCCCGCATGGCTTCCCACCGTCCCGTAACCCCGCGGCTGCTCGAGGACTCGGCCTCGATCTGTGCTACTCCCACTAGGAACTAACAGCAGCAGAACTCCCAAAGCCAGGCCTAAGCCGTGAGGATTGTTTGGGCCAACCGAGCTCATGTGACACATCCAAACAGGTGCCAGTTTGGATCTGGCTCTAGGCAGAGCTCCCCAGTGCGTGACAGGAGATTTTCCTCACCGGAGAACTGCTCTGGGATAAGATTCCACCATAACTCACTCGATGAAAGTTCAGGATGTTGGCGTGCCAGAGGGTTGGCCCAGCAATCCCCTCCCTGCTCTGTGTTTCTGTGGCGCTCCCCTGTAGCTGGAATTTGTGGGGTTTTTGGGATTTTAGGTGCTGAGTGTTTAGGCTGATGTCGCTGAGGACTTGTCTGTGTTCCAGCATGAACCAGCAGCTTGTGAGGGGTTTCTCTCCAAGGCCAGACTAAAACAAAGCTGCTCTTTGCTCCCTGCAGGCTGAACTGGAAATCCAGAGCGATGCTGTGGAGCCAGGACAGAAAGTGGTGATTGTGGATGACTTGCTGGCAACTGGAGGTGAGGGAAGCGCGTGTGAGCCACGTACACCTGCGTTCCTGGAGTCATGGAATGGCTGGGTTGGACAAATCCCACCCCCTGCCATGGCCAGGGACACTTCCCACTAGCCCAGCTTGCTCTAAACCCCATCCATCCTGGCTTTGGACATTTCCAGGGGTATCCACACCTCTCTGGCATCCACAACCTGTTGGCAGCAGCAGGGGTGGCTGTGGGGCTGGAAGCAGGCCCTGGAGTGAGGATGTTTGTGCTCCCCTCCACAGGTACCATGTGTGCTGCCTGCGAGCTGCTGAAGAGGCTGAAGGCTGAAATCCTGGAGTGCCTGGTGATCATAGAGTTAAAATCCCTGAAAGGGCTGGAAAAGCTCAATTCCATCCCTTTCTACTCCCTGCTGCAGTATGACTGAGGAGGAGCAGAGGGAGAAGGGAGCACTGGGAACAAATTTGGGGCTTTATTTAGTGACTCTGGATGTCACAAGGGGGTGGGTGAGGGGGTTAAATACAGGTTTTGGGCATGGCCAGATGCTCTTCAATCCTAAATTTCCCAAGCACCATGTTGAGTGTAATGATCCCTTTTGGAGTTCATCCTATTGGGAAGAAGGAACAGGCTGATTGTTTGGGGGTGTGGAGACCAAGATGCAGCTTCACTGAATCTGTGGTTTTCAGGAGACCAAAGTGACAACATTGCTGCTGAGGCAGGAGAGCTCTGACAGCGCACCAGCATTCCCTGAGCTGGGCCTGTCAGCCTCCCAGGAACCTGCTGAGAAATTCCCAAAGAAACACAGGAAACAGGCAAAAAGAAATTATTTCTGTAAGGGATAAATCCTGCTGTATTTGGCCTCAGGGAATGGTCTGGATGCTCTGTGCTGTCACACCAGAACAAGTTGCTCTTACACCAGGGTTTGTTGAGGAGAATGAAGTGCCTGCTGTGTCCTTAAATCAGGATGGTGCTGCTGTGGGATGAGCTCAGTCAGTGTTTTCCTTCCCTCGAGACCACAGACGCCTTTTGTTCAGCACCAATTCCCCATCTCCTGCACACATCCCACTCCCTGTGCTGCTGCTGTCCCTGTGCTGGGGTGCTGTGCCAGTTCAGAGCCTGCTCTTGGTGGGAGTTGGGTGTCAGGGGAGGCCACAGGAAAGGTGTTGCAGTGATCTCAGGTGTGTGATGGATGATGAGGCTTTGGAGATGCTTCCTCCAGCACGGTTCAGTTTGGTCACGGCTAAATCCCTGTGTGCCAAAACTTCCCAAAGCCTGAAAACATCAGGGACTGGCCCAGCAGGGACTGGACTCATGGGTAAAATAAATATTGATGTCTTTTTATGTTTCCTAAACTGTCTCAGAGCTGTTCTTGCAGTGGCTGAAGCTGTTAATGACTCTTGGGAGTGTCTCCCTGCAGCCCTGGGTGGTCAGTGGAGCAGGGCTGTGGTGTGAGCTCTGCCTTATCCCCCAAATGCTTGGAATTGTTTTCCAGGGAGCATTCAGGCACCTTTTCTTTACTTTGCACCAGCCTCTGGCTGGAGGGGCTTGGTCAGCTCAGCTCCCCATCCCCATCCAGCACCTGGGGCCGCCTCCCACCCAGCTCCACCTGGAAGGACTATTGCAGCTATTTTCATCCCCACTTCAGTGCTGCTCACTTTGCACCGAGGAACACAATTCCCAGGAGCCAGGGGAGGCAGCACCTCACAGCCTTGGCTGTGAGACCAGGAGAGGGTCCCTGCTGTGGGGGAGAGGGGAAATTCCACCCCTAGGAGCCATGGAAAGCAGCTGCGTGCTGGGGAAGCAGCGTCAGCCCTGCCAGTGCCAGCAGGTGACATCAGGGAATGTGGGGACACTGCCTTGGCCCTGGCTGGGCTGCCAGCAGCCCCTGATGCCATTCGCTTGGAGAGGCGAGGCTGGGCAGGGCTTCCAGGTGGGAGAAAGGTTTTATCCCGAGGAGCAGAACTGGAGCTCGTTGGGAGCTCTCCTGGGATGTGAGTGTGGCTGCCAGGCTGCTGATTCCAGCTCCTTTGAAATCCTGCTCCTTGACTCCAGCTGCTGAAATCCAGCTCCTTTCCACACAGCGAGGTTCCTGAGCACGGCTGAGCCCCCAGCCTGCCCCAGGAGCCCCCAGCCTCACACCCATGAGTCCCCCCAGCCTCACAGCCAGCCCCTGTGCTGGGTTCAATCCCTTCTCCTCCTCCCTGGAAACTGGGCACACTCCTGCCAGCAGTGCTGGCCAGCTGGGCTGCACAGGCAAGCACGGGCCTGGAGGAAGAGGAGGAGGAAGAGGAATGCCTCTTGCTCCCTCGGGAAGTGCTGTGGGATCTCAGATGCTGCCAGACTCCAGCACTGAAGAGTGGGATGAAAGGCTGAGGGAGTCACCTTTCCCTGCAGGTCCTTGGTGTCCCCAGCCCCAGCCTGGCTTGGGGAGCAGCGTGAGCCGAGTGTGACGTGGCCCTGGCAGCTCCCAGCCCTCCCCTGCGCCCACGCTGCCCCGACCCAGGCATGGTGCCAGCCCGGCACCTCTGCAGCCATCCTCACCCTCTCCACGCCTCTTCCCAAGCCACTTCAGCCGAGTGGCCTGGGATTTCCCCTGGGAAAAAACCCCCCTGACCACTCCTGTCAGCCCTGCCTGCCCCTGTCCCCGCAGGAGCTGCTCCCCCAGCCCCATTTACAAAAGCTGCATTCAGCTCCCTGCAAACCCACGCTCACTTTTTCCAGTGAGTCTTTCTCCAGGAGCTGGATGAGGAGCCAGCCCTTCCCGGCGCCAATTGCCATGGAGAACCACGAGACAGGCAGCGAGGAAGAGCACTGGGTTAACACAAGTCAACTATATTTAAAACATTTAATACAAATATGTTTTGACAAGTCCTGTAGTTGTTTCCAGCGAGGACTGGAAGATGCATTTTCCCTCCCTTAAAAACAGAACGAGGCCCGAAGCTCCAAAAACATCAATTTGTGACTTTTTCTCTCACTCCTTCCCATCTGTCACCCTCTCAGCCTGCCCCATTCTGCCTTCACCCCACCAGGGCCCAGTTAATAAAAGAAACCTCTGAAATGGAACCTTCAGGAGACCCCTCATGCATTGAACCTTCAGGAGAGCACAGGAAAGAAGAGGAAAAGGTTCCTCAGGTTTTCATCATCACCCCAGGACGCAGGATTGCTCGAGGACACGGGGACCTACGCTCCTCAAGGATCCTACCACAGGAATTAATTAAATTAAGTCATCCCTGAGGATGAGCCTCCCTCCAGCCCACCCCAGAACCCAGAGCACCACTGGCATTTGCTACATTTCCAGGAGATTGCACAGAGAAATCCTCAACCCTCGAGGGGCTCAGAGGGCTCCGGCCTCCTTGGCCGCCTTGTTGAGCCTCTCGGTGACGAGGCCCAGGTCCTTCTCTTTGTCCAGCTTGACGTAGGTGTCCGTCCTGAGGGCGTGGACGCCCACCCAGTCGGGCAGCAGCTCCGCCAAGAGCCGCACGTGTTTCTCCATCTCACCTGCGGCGAGGAGCACGGGGGTCAGAGCTCGCCTCCCCACGGCCCCCTCCTCCCGCCGAGATTCCCCCTTGGGATTCCTACCGGGCGCCACCAGCTCGGGGCAGCTGTCGGCCAGGCGGGCACAGAGCAGCTCCATGCCGAGCGCCGGCTTCTTCTCGGCCACGAAGACGCCGCGCAGGACGCGCGCCATGGCCGGCAGCCGCGCCAGCCGCGCCGCCCGCTCCTCCTGCCGCACGTCCCGCGTCAGCAGCGCCTGCAGCCGCCGCGCCTCCTTGGCCCGGATCTGCGGGACACGGTGAGCTGTGTGAGCACAGGCAGTGCCCCCGGCCCCCGAGGGGATGGGCTGGGCACAGGCAGCGCCCCCAGCCCTGGGTCTGGGCCAGGACAGGGTGACTCACCCGGTCCAGCAGCCCCTGGGACACCCCTTTGAGCGCGCTGGAGGTGCTGGCAGGGGCCGGGCTTTTGGAAAGCGTCGGTTCCCCCGCACCGGCTCCGGCCGTTCTTAGGGCCAGGTTGGCAAGAGCTTTTTCCATCTGCTCATGTGGAAGAGGGAGGAGGAGTTGGGTTACAGTTCAGGCTGGAGGAAGGAGAAGTTTCCCCTCTGCCGCCCCCGCCATCACCCAGCAGCCCAGTGATCCCAGCCCAGTGATCCAGATCCATCCTGCCTGCACAGGAGCCTGGGCTGCTTCAGGGAATCATGGAATGGACTGGGTGGGAAGGGACCTGAAAGTTCTTATTTGCCGTGGGCAAGGACACCTTCCACTAGACCAGGTTACTCCAAGCCAAGCTGGCCTTGGACATTTCCAGGATCCAGGGGCAGCCACAGCTTCTCTGGGTAACCTGTGCCAGGGCCTCCCCACCCTCCCAGGGAGGAATTCCTTCCCAATATCCCATCTCTGGCAGTAAGAAGCCACTCACACCTTCCCAGAGGTGGCAGAGCCAGAGCCAGCCCCTCCTGCCTCACCTTGGGGCTCAGCATCCCCTGGGCCGTGCTCAGCACCTCCTGGGCCGTGCTCAGCCTGTCCTCCTGCGGCGGCCGCGGCAGCTCCGCGGGGCTGATGTCCGGCACCTCATCCACGTTGAAGCGGGGGTGCCACCGGGTCAGCTTCTCCTCTGGCACCACCATGGGAGGGCTGAGGGCAGCCAGGAATGCCTGGAGAGGGGCAAGAGCCGTGTCATGGCACCAGGAACGGAGAGAGGCAGCCACTGCCCTGCACTCCCAGCAGCTCGGTGACACAGGGAGCAAATTCAGATCCCATCTCCAAGAGGAACCCCCGTGTCCTTCAGCCTGGATGGCACCAGTGAGAACCCTGGAGCAGGGGCTGCCCGGGGCCCCTCACCTTGTGGTGCTCCCTGACGATGTTCACCAGGTTGCGGTGGAATTCCCTCCGGCGCTCCAGCAGCCGCGACGCCGACAGATGCGGGCGCCCATCCACCTTCTCCTCTGCAAGGAGGGACAGGAACGTCACCCACAGCACCCCAGAGGGGCACAAACCACAGGAGCCTCGGGAAGCACGGCATCAGAGCCCTGCCGTGGAGACGATTTGCTGCCAGTCACTGCCTGGACATTCTCCCTCTTGTCCCAAACCTGCTTCCCATTTCCAACACGCTTCAGGGCCTCCATTTAATGGGCCAAGCAGAGCATCCCTGTGGATTCAGGGACCAGCCAGGACTAAGCAACCCAGCTCTCAGGCACCCCAAAACTGTCCATACCTTCCCCCAGCAGCGGCTCCAGTGTGAGCTGATACTCAGACTTCTTCCCGCCGCTGCCGAAGGTGGGGACGTTCTTCTCTTGGCGCAGCCGGTACGAGCTGGGATACACGGCCTTGATCTGCCCCAGGTGCTGCTCTTCGAACTGCCTGTGACAGCACCAGAGAGGTTGGGGACCCCCAGAGTCACCAGCCCCAAGAGATTCAGCTGGGAACCCTAAAAGGGATTGCTGGGACCCCAAAAGAGGCCGCCCACCTGCGCATCATGTCCTGCACGCCCTGCTTGACCTTGGCGAAGGTGACGGTCTCGGCGCGGTTGAAGAGCATCCCGGCGATGGTGTCCACGCTGCGGAACATCTCTGCCAGCACCCTGAACTTGTAGGGCAGCGTCAGCCCCGGGGGCAGGTCCTGGGCCAGGGTGTGGAACCGCTGGTACGCCGGGGGCTTCTCGCTGTGGGGAAGGGCAGGACAGGGCTCAGGGTCCTGCTGCTGACAGCGCCCAGCTCCCACCCCCATCCCAAACCCCTTCTCTGAGTAAGAACTGGAGTCTTGTCACCTGGGGGACATTGGTGTCACAATGCTCAGAGCCCCCACATCCCTCAGACCCCCACAAAACCACTTCAGGGCTGTGGCAGCTCCTGGGACGCCCCTCAAATCCCTCCTGCAGCTGCTCCTCACCCGGTGTGTCCCTCAGGAGCTGCCGCCCCGCTGTCCCCGGCTCCGCTCCCCGCTCTCCTCTGCCGCACCCGCAGCTCCAGCTGCCGCACCCGCTGCAGGCGGCTCCGCAGGTCACTGCTGGTCCCGCTGGGGACAGAGGGGACCTGGCCCAGCTCCTTCATCCTCTGCAGGCGGCCCTGCAGCTCGGCCACGTCCTCCTGGGCAGAGAGGGGACAGAGGGTCAGAGCGGGACACGCAGCACCAAAACACCCCTGGCGGGAGCTGAGAGCCGGGAGCAGCCCGTACCCGCTGCAGGCGCCTGGCTGGGCCCGGGGCTGCCGGGCCGGGCTCTGTCCCCGCGTCCCGCCCACGGCCGGGGGAGCCGCTGGTGGTGGTGGTGGCGGCCGGGGGGGACACGGCCGGCTCCCGTGACAGGGGTGTCGGGGGTCGAGGAGTGGCCAGAGGCGAGGAGCTGGTGTCCTGCAAGAGAGAGAAGAGTTAGGGAATGTCCCGCGAACGCACCCGCCCGGATCCCTTCCCCTGTGCCCCCCAAAGTCTTGCACGGGGAGGGGCAGCCATAGAGGGGTCTGCAATAGGGGCAGGGGGAGGGCTCGGGGACAGAGGGGCTGAAGGGGGCGAGTTCTGGGGGTCGTGCACTTGGGGCAGGGTTAAGTCCGGGTGAGGGGGGGGTTATGCATCAGGAGAAGATGGGGCAAGTCCTGGGGGTCCTGCACTGGGAAAAAGGGTCGAACACTTGCGGGGCTGTTGTTTTATGGTCCCACACACCCCCGTTCACTCCGCCAAATCCTTCTCTTCCCCCATCCCATTTCAAGGCCGCATCCCAGAGGAAGCGGCGCATTCCCGACCCCACCATCTCCCTACCGCTCCCGGAGACGCCGGCTCCGCATCCCGGGGCAGCACCAGCTTCTTTCGCGCCGACTTCCCGCTCGGCTCCCCGAGCCGGGCCCCGGCCGGCGACTCCGCTTCCATGTCCCGGCGGCTCCGCTTCCTGCCCGCCAGGCCCCGCAGGGCCGGGGAGCCCCCGCGGGCCGGGGTGCGCGGCGAGCCGGGCAGCGGCAGCGAGCGGGCGCTGAGCCCCGCCGGGACGCCATCCTCCTCCTCCCGGTGCACCGGGGGACCGGCGAGGGCGGCCTTGAGCCGGAGGCCGCCGCTGCGCTTGGCCGGAGCTCCGGTGGTCGCTTTTGTCTGGCCGAAGAAGTCGGTGAGGCGGAGCTGGGCCATGGCCGCGGACCCGATCCCGGTTCCGATCCCGGTCCCGGTCCCGATCCCAATTCCGATTCCGGTCCCGGTCCCGGTCCCGGTCCCGATCCCCGTCCCAGGAACACGTGGGGCCGGTCCCGCGCTTCTCTCCTGGCGGGAGCCCGCGCGCCGAGGCCCCGCCCACTGGGGGCGGGAAGAGGTCACGTGAGGCTGGTTTGGCGCCACTCGGCTCTTAAAGGGGCCGCGTCCCCCAGAGCGGTGCTGCACGTGGGGGGCTCGGGGGGGCTCCGGGGAAGGGGAGACTCCGGGATTGCTGTGTCAGGAACCGGCTGATGCGCCATGGGCAGGGATGGAAGTTGCCCACTCCAGCTGGGGCTAGTGGGGCACAAGCAGGGAATTTCCATCTGGAATGGGGCTGGTGGTCACCCCCTCATCTGCTCTTCCCAGTGCCAAGCCCTGACTGGCTTCTACCGACAGCTCCGTGGTGGCATGGAGACCCTCCAGGGTCCGTCCATGGGAACGAGGGGCTGTGGAGGCACCTGCAGCATCCCCCTCCCCGCAGTTCCCGGCCCCATTCCCGGCCTTGTGCTGCTGGCAGTGCCCGGAGCTGGGAGAGGCCTCTGACCCATCACTGCCGGGGCCGGCACTCAGGCGTGCCCGCTGCACTTTACGGAACCTCGCGGATCTCCCGCATCCCTCGTAAAACCTGAGCGAGGCCGGCAAAGTGCGGCGGGGCCGGATCCAGCCGCGCAGGGCAGGGCTCTGGGGTGCCATTCCCGGTGCCCATTTGCTTCCACAGCCTCCATTCCCTGCCTGGCTGCGGCGCTCGGGGCTGCCTTGGGAGCGAGAGGCTGGTGCCTTTCCTGGATCCCTGCTGGCCGGGGGGAAAATGGGGTGTTGGAAGGGGTAATTCCCATATCCACATCTCATGGACACGGTGTTAATGCTGAACTTCACATCTTTGTGATGACGAGTGTTTAATTTACAGGAGTCCAGCGGTGGGGGTGGATGCAGCTGAGTCCCCGTGATAAGGATGCTCCCAGGAGGGGCTGTGCCTGCCAAGCCCACGGATACTCACATTTGGGAGCCATCAGGCCTGGTTTGGGAGTTACGGTGTGGGTGGGGGTGCCTGGATAGCTGGGGTGGGGAGAAGAGGCCCTGGAATTCTGGAGGGTGCCCAGAAGAGAGTGGGGAGCAGTCCGGCAGTGTGCCAGCTGGATGCCAGTTTATTAACCGTGTTAGGAAAACAAGCACCGGGAAGCCAAGGAATGTGGAGAATTTCATAGGCCGATGGTTCCTGTTAGAAGCTGGAGGTTACCAGCACTGCCAGGTGTCACCAGCCACACTGCCCGTGCCACCAGCTGTGCCTGCCACCTTCCCACCGGGATTTGCACAGCCCAGCTCCAGATGTGACCCCACATCTGGGCTCCCAGTTCCATGGGACTGTGGGTCTGCATCTGGCTCTGCGGTGGGCACCGAGCTCTGGGAGCGTGGGACTGTGGATCCAGCAGCTCCAGGAGCACGGGATGATTCCCCAGTGCCAGGGCCACGGCACCCAGCTCCAGGGCTACACAGCATCTCCCGGGGGAGCACTCCCGAGCTCCCCACTCCATGCAGCAGCTCTCAGCCCTGACCTCAACAACAAACACTTGGCAAAAATGAGCTCCCACTTCGTTATTTGATTTTATTTCACTTCCGGACGAAATAAACATGAAACACATCTGCTTGTCTTTCTTTCCTTTTTTATTTTTTTTAGTCGACTTTTTTCTCGTCCCAGGGCAAAAAGCGGAACCCGGGGGCTGCGGGCAGCCCGTGCTGAGCCCGGACAGCTCGTGGCAGCCGCGGGAGCGGAGGGTGCGGTGCCGGCGGGCGGCGCTGGGGCCGCGCCGGCCCCGCGGGTGGGGGGCGGGCGGTGCCGCTTTATAAAGCGGCGGGCGCGGGGCGGGGGCAGCGCCTCGGAGCGCCGCGGGACCGGGCAGCGGCATCGGCACCGGGGCCTGCCCAGCCCCGGCGGGGCGGAACGGCTCGGAGCGGCTCGGGCCGGGCCCCCCCCGCCCCTCGAGGTTCGTTCCGGGCGGGATGAACCGGCGGGGGTTCTGCGCCGGGCTCTACTGGCTGCTGCTGCCGCTCGCCCTGCTCGCCGGTGAGTGCGGAGGTTCCCCAGGGGTGACCCGGCTGCGTCCCCCGCCCGTGGAGAGGGTGGCTCTGGGGACACCGCGGGGCTGTCGCGGGGGCTGCCCCAGCACGTGGAGCGAGGGGAGCGCCGTGAGACGGGGGCGAGCGGGTCCCTGCGGCCGGGAACCGCGGCTGGCTCCGGGCGGGTGCCGGTGCCGGGACGGGCGGAGCTGCGGTCCCCCCGCGGGGATCACCCTCAATCCCGCCGGGCCCAGCCGTGACCGAGCCCACTCGCGGGTAACGCCGCGATTTTCTCCGGGGCGGGAGGGTGCGTGTCCCCGCTGTCCCCCGGGGGCTGTTTGGGGTGCAGGTGACCCAGTTGGGGCACAGCCGTGTCGCCGCGCTCGCCGTGCCGCGGTCGCAAGGTGCGGGCTGCGGAGGTTGCCCAGGCCGGGGTGGGCGATGCCCGGGGGGCAGCTGGCACCCGCTGGATCCCGGCAAGCAGAGTGCCCACCCCAGCCCCTGTGCGGTCCCCGAGCTGCCACCGGCCCACTCCCAGCACTGTCGGCCTTTGATGGCAGATGTGCCACCCACCGAGGCAACCGGCTGGCCACCGGCCTGGAAAATCCCCGTGTCCCGGGACGCGCAGGACAAGAATCGGCTCTTTGAAGCCCGGCTGCTCCGGAGCCTCTTCGGGGACGCTGCGTTTGCGTAGACGCAAAGGAAAAAGCTCTTTATAAACAGGATTGTTGAAGGGGCTCCTTGTGCCGGGCACGGGCTGGGTCTGTTGGCCACCGACACCGGGCTGGGGGGGGCCCGAGCTCTCTCGTGGCTTTTGGGGTGGCCCTACAATGACTTTCGGGATACTGTCACTGGAGGGACAGGGACATGCGCCCGGCCGAGGGAGGCGCACCCAGCCGAGCAGCCCCGTTCCCAGCTGTGTTTTGGGGAACAGGGTTTGGTTTCGGGGTGCTGGCACCGGGCAAAGCCTCGCTGGCGGAGGAAGTGGGTGACTCTTGAAAAAAAAAAAAAAAAAAGAAACTGCTTTTCCTTCGGTTTGCTGGGGCAGTGACTCAGATGATCGCGCAGGATGTGAGGAGGTTAATTATAACCCAGCCCACGAGAAGGGGCTGCGCTCCCGGGCCGGGGGTGCAGCGGCCGGGCCGGGGCGCGGGAGCTGCCGGGTGCATCCCATGGGTGCCCGGGGCGACACGTGGCCTCCGGGCGCTGCCTCCCGCGGGGCCCTCCTGCTCCAAACAACGTCGATTTGGCCCCAAATCCTGCCAGCCTTGCTTGGCTCTTCACCCCGCTCCGGCACGGGACATGCTGGGCACCCCCGGTCCCTCCCGGCTGGGGACATTGGTGGCCTTGCTGTCCCCCCCTCCCTCCCCCGCTGAGTTTGGAGGTGGCTTGTTTAAATTTGGGGCCCCGCTTGGGCGGGGACTCGGTCCTGCTCCGGCGGATTGGGGTGACTCAGCAGTGCCCAGGGGTCTCGCGGGAGCACCCTGGGGAAACTGAGGCACGGGGGGGGGGGGTGTGGGATTTGTGGCTCGTCCCGTTGCACCTGGGTTGGGGAGGATTTGCCCCCGAGCACGACCCGCCTGTGGCCCTTCCTTCCCTGGCACTTTGGCTCTCCCCAAACGTCCGGAGGATGTTTGCTCGCGGCTCCCGGCCAGCCCGGGGCGAGTGGAGGCGCAGGGCTCGGGGCAGCCCCCGCTTCCCACGGCTGGCACACATCTGGGGTGTCCCAGCCGTGCCACGGGCTGTGTCCCCACTCGGCTCCATCCTTCCTGCGGGGATTCTGGGCTGCTGGAGCCGCTCTGGGGGGCACAATCCCACGCGAGGGGGGATCCCCAGTGCCAGTCGTGGCCACGCTGGTCCGTGGCTCCCTGGAAATGATGGGTGAGGGTGGCACCCCCTCCCTGAGGCTGCGGTGCCCCCCAAACCCCTGGTGTGGGGACACAGCCCCCCCCCTGCCCGGCCGGGGTGCTGGGGGGGTCCCTGGGGGTCGCGGGTGCCGCAGGGCTGGAGCTCAGCTGGGTGCCAGCGTGGGCTGCAGCAGCTGCCTCCTGCGGTCAGGTGCTTTTTATAAAACCAAGGGAAATAAAACAGAGGAGGGGAAAAAAAAAGAAACTAAATTAGAAAAAAAGAAAAAGCAAAGCCACCGCTGTGTCCAGGAGCAATAACTGCAGCTTCCTCCCGGGCACGGGGGATGGGAGGGATGGGAGGATAAGATGGGATGGAGGTGCAGGGCCAGGGTGCCCAGGACTGAGCCCCATAGCCCCAGGGACGTGGGGGGCAGCGTGGGGGGCTCCCCAGGGTGCAGCGGGTCCCCTTGGGGTGAGGACAGCAGGGTTTGGGCGCTGCCATATGGCAGCCGCGGTCACGGCCCCGCTGGGAATGTTGGTGGATCTGGGAATGTGCGTCCTGGTATGTCCCGGAGCTGAGCCTGCGGCTCTGGGAGCCCTGTGCCATCCTGGCGTGTGCCAGGGAACGGGGGTGGCCCCTGACACTTGTCCCCCGAGCTGCTGCATTCCCTGAGCCATGGCAGGAGCTCCTGGCCGATGCTGGGATTTGCCAGGCGCCCGGCCCAGAGCGCTCCTGGGGCATCTCCTGCGGCATTCCCGGGAGCGGGGTCGGGAGCTGGCGGGACCGCCATGAACTTTCCACAAAAACAGGATATGGTGGGTGAGCCGGTGGGGCTGCTCTTTCCTGGAAAGAGGGGCTGGGAATGTGCCGATGGCCAAGGGCTCGTCGCTTTGGGACTGATGGGATTTGGGATAGAGAGAGCCACGCTGATGGGATTTTGGGACGAGGCCTTTGGGTTCCTCACCCTGCCTCTGGTTTGCAGCCAGCAGGTGCAAAGCCGAGTCCTGGGAGCAAAGTGACACCTTGGGGACCCTGTCGGGGTCCCTGGGGTCCCCAGCTGGGGCTGGTGAGTTGGGAGGAGCTTGGCAGAGAGCAGGTAACGGGCCCGTGTGAGCGAGCAGGGCAGGGAATTAAAGAGCTCTGCTAATTAATCCTGAGCGGCCGCAGGTCCCCGCAGAGCAGCGGCTGTGCCGGTGCCAAGCGCGCTGGGGATGCAGAGCAGACGGTGCAGGGCTGCTGTGGGGGGCTCCCCCAGCTCGGGGGGTCTGGGGAGCCCCCTTTCCCCCTGCACTTGGCCGTGGATCCATCCTGGAAGCTGGCTGGCTGTGGAATGGAGCCTGGTTTGGAGGGAGGGGGCTGTGCCAGACCCCAACCCTCTCCCAGAGGCGCTCTTCCCGGCCCGGTGCCCTGGGAACCCCTCCTGGCTGCCCCCTCTTTGCCAGCGGTGCCCAGTGACCCCAATCCCCTCCCACGGGGAAATTCAATTAAGGCTGGCACGGAGGAACCCCGGCACATCCCGCCCAGCTCCCCAGTGCTGTAATTTATCCTCCTCCCGGCTCGTTAATGTCCTTAATGCTCCACATGCTGCCGGTGCCGGGAGCGTGGGAGCTGCTCCCGGGGTCACGGGGCTGGGCAAGCAGGAATTGGGGTGCCAAACCCGATTTAGGGGGGACAGGGGGAGCGCTCAGAGAGGGACACCCGGGGGTGCCGTGCCCGTGGAGAAGGCGCTGGCTGCTCGGAGGGAGAGTTTGCTCTCCCCACACGCCAGACTGGTTTTTCTCCCTGTTGCCTGCACTTTCCCCGCTGTCAGCGCGGCGGGGAACCGGTTCCCTCCGACTGCAGGACGGAGCACCCACGCAGCAGGGCACGGCACGCCCCGCTGCAGCCGGGTGGGTGCCAGGCCGGGCTCCCAGGGTGCTCCCAAACCGGGCTGGCACCACCTTCTGCCCCTCCTTTTCCAGCGTGGAGCACTGCTGGGAGCTTTCCTGGTGATGCCTGAGGGGTGCAGCCGCCGACAGGAGGGTCCCGGGGGTGCCGCTGGCACCAAATAATGGGGTCAGCGTGTGGGTCCCCCCGCAGTGCCAGCCGTGTTCCCATGTGCCCTCCCAGCCGTGCCACCGTGTGCCCTCGATGCCACCAGCGCCCGGGGGCTCACGGTGAGGCTGGGTCACCCCAGGGTGGGCACTGGGGTGGCCGGGCACCGGTGCCAGGGCTGGGTCACCCCGAGGTGGGCACTGGGGTGGCCGGGCACCGGTGCCAGTGGCCAGGGGGCCCTGCCCGGCTCCCACGGAAGCCGCAGCAGCGTCTCGCCCCCGTGCCGGGAAGGCTCCTCTCGGCTGGAATATTTGCTCCATGAGGTCATGGTTTGCCGAAACAGCCAGGAGCCCTCGGCAGCGGCTGCGGGAGGTGACGCGTCCCGGGGTCACCGCGGGGAGGTGGCGGCTGGTGGCGGTGCCGGTGCCCTCCCAGCCCTGCTCGGGACCGGGCTGTGCTTCGCAGCCTCGGGGACACGTGGGGACCCCGCCGAGGGGCTGGAGCTGCCTTTATCCCCAGCTTGGGACGTGTCCCGGGGCGTGCCTGGGCTCTCCCTCCGCCCCCCGAGGCTGCCCCGCTGTCCCCGGGGTTGTGCCGTGTCCCCCCCGCCGCTGTCCCTCACCCCAGGATGTGTTGTCCCATTGAAACCTCGTAAACACAGGAAGGGCCGTGCCGGGCTGCGGTGCTGAGCACGTCCCTGGCGCCCAGCCAGGCTCCCCTCACCCCCCTCCAGTGCCGCGGGGTCAGGGCTGCGCTCTGAGCCCCCCGTGCCACCCCCTTCCCACCTGGGGTGCCAAGGGGAGCCGCTCCAGGGTCACCCGCAGCAGTTCCCTGTGGCTGTCCCCTCCCCGGGCTGGCCCAGAGGGGTCCCCCATTGCTGGGGGGGTGGCAGGGGTGTCCCGGGGCTGCTGGAGCGGGGCACGGTGACACAGCCCCGGGATCCGGGGGTGTCTCGGTGCTGCTGCCCATCCCCTCGGCCCCGGGGCTGCCCTGTGTGTGCTCCCAGCTCCTGCCGGTGCATCTGCAGGTGTCTGTCACTGTCAGTGACTGGTGACTGGGGTGGCAGCTGCCCTGCCATGTCCCTGTCCCCATCCCTGTCCCCATCCCTGTCCCTGTCGGTCACAGCTCCGCGGGGCGCTGGCTCAGTCCGGCTCCTCCGGTAGTTTTGTGCCTCCAAACAAGCTGTAATTTAGATCTAAAAATAAGTGAGAGGGAAGGTGCTGAGCCGGTGTCACACCCAGAGCAGGGCTGGGGACAGGTGCTGTGCCAGCCGTGGAGGGGTCACAGGTGGGGGTCCCAGCCTGGCTGTGGGGGTCCCTGCAATCTCAGCCTGGTTTTGTGGGAATGATGTGGAAATGCAGCAGATTTATCTCATGGCTTTTATTCCCCTGTCACACCATGTGTCTGGGACCTCTGGTGTCCCCCTTTCTCCTTGTCACCCATGTGGGTCACCAGGAGTGGCACAGCCTGAGGTCCTGCCTGGGGACCTCTTTCCTATGGCACATTTTTGGGGCTTGACTCCCTTGTCGTACCTGGCATCACCCCAGGATCCCAGTACCACCTGGCATTTGGGGGTGCCTCTCTTTTGGGGATGCCCAGGGTACAGGGATGCAGCTGTGAGCCCTCCCTGTGCCACCTCCCTGTCACCTAACCCCGTCCCTCTGTCCCCAGCCTGCCTTTTCCGCTACAACGTCCTCTCCCTGGTGTACCTGCTCTTCCTGCTGCTCCTGCCCTGGTTCCCGGGACCCTCCCCACGCCACACCGCAGGTAAGGGGCTCACCTGGGGGTGCAGGGCTGGCACAGGTGGGGAGCTGCCACCTCCTCCCGCGGGCACCTTGGCTGCGGTTTCACCCCGGCTGGGCAGCGTGGCTCCGTGTGGAGCCTCTCTCTGTTAATTATAGCCCAGCGGGGTTATTAATAGCCCTCCTGCTCCAGAACGGCCACTTTGGAGCCTTATTAGCCAAAACCTCAGGGCTGGGCTGTGTGGGCACACCACGAGGGGTGGGCACAGCCTCCACCCTGCCCGGGGCGTCGCGGTGGCCGCAGGGTCACCCGCTCGGGGGCAGGTGGCCGTAGCCCCCCTGTGCCCGGCTCTGACCCCACCCCCAGTGCCTGGCATGGCCACAGCTAAAAGCTTTACCCTCTGAATATTTCATGGGCTCGCACGGCCCCAGATCCCGGCACTGCCGAGAGCCTTTGCGTGGATTTACAGGAAAAAACAAGCGGAGGGAAAGCTGTTGGCCCGGGGCCGCCCCCAGGCCAGCTCGCAGCTGTGGTGGGCTCGCTGCCCACCCCACCCCCTGGCCAGGAAAACGGGCACGGGGCCCGGAGAGCCGGGTGGGATGGGGGCAAGGCTGCAGCTGGTGGAAGGGCTGACAGGGTTTGGAGTGGGGGGAGCCCTCCCACGGGATGTTCCAGCAGGGATGGGGATGCTGAGTGCACCCTGCTGTGGTCCTGGCAGTGCCAGGGAAGTGCCAGCTGCGTGCTGCAGGGACCAGGAGGGAGGTCCTGGGCTGTGGCTCTCGGGATGCCCTCGGGCTGTGCTGGGTGATCCTGGTGGGATCCCGACCCTGGGGCAGAGCCCTGGGATCTCTGGGCACTGTGCAGTCCTTCCCAGCTCTTCCTGAGGGTGCGGGGTCCCTGCTGGGGTTCCTGGTGTCCCTGGGTGGTGGGTGACAGCTTTGTCCGTGTCTCACAGGTCACACCAGCCGCATCCTCAAAGCTCTGCTGGGGACCAGCATCCTCTTCCTCCTCGCCCACCTGGTTTTCCAGATATGCCTGTACACGCTGCCCGTCCTGGACCAGCTGCTGGGGCCCAGCTGTGAGTAGGGGGTGCCCGTGCCCACCCTCACCCACCCACCCACAGCTCCCTGTGCTGCCCTGGGGCTGCACCCCCAAGCTGCTGACGTGTGGGACCCATCCTGCCCGTGCTGGGGGGCTGCTGAGGCTCTGCAGGGTCCCAGCCACGTGCCAGCCCTGGGGACGTCCTGTGCCGTGCCCACCCTGCGCTCCCATGGATGGGGAATGTTCTCCCCGTGGTGGGGGGTGCTCAGATGTGGGGTCTGCCCCACTCAGTGCCCCCCTCCTTCCCACAGGCAGCTCCTGGGAGGTCCTTGCTCGCCACATTGGGGTCACCAGGTAAGGGCCCCCTGAGCTGTGGGGCTGTGGGCTGCCAGCGGCTGTGGGGTCACCCCTGAGCCCTCCCCTGCCCCGCTCTCCCCCCCAGGCTGGACTGGCGTGACATTCCCAACTCGGTGCGGCTCGTGGCACCCGACGTTGGCATCCTGCTGGTCTCGTCCCTGTCCTTGTGCCTGTGCTGCCGCCTCGGCCCTGCCGCCTCCAGACGGAATCCCGAGCTCCTGGAGTCCTCTGAGGGGGTGAGAGCCACCCCCGCTGCCATGGGGACATCCCTGTCTGTGGCTGGTCCCTGTCCCTTCCCTGGGCACAGCCTGGGGCTTGGCACGGGGACATCCCCAGTCAGGGGGACTCAGTTTGGGGCAGTTCGGAGGGCTTGGTCATTGTCACACGGCTTAGGGTGGCTCAGCCGTGGAGGAGTGCCCTGCCTGCTGTGGCATTGCCACAGGGATGGTGGCAAACAGCCGGGACAGCGGGGTGGGCAGTTCTGGGGTGCTGGCCCCAGCTGGAGCTCGCTGCTGCAGGGCTGGGTGCTGTGCCCCACCTGGCAGTGCCGGCAGGTGACAGGGACGCCGTGCTGGTGGCACTCACGCCCCAGTGGCACCGCTGGGCTCCGGCCGTGCCGGGCTGTAACCAGAGCACGCCCGGCGCGGGAGGCAGCCTGGAAAAAAGCTCAGTGCTGGGAACCCGGGTCCCAGAGCCAAGAAAAACAGCCGCCCTTTGGAGGAGCTCTCCAGGCGGCCGACGAGATAAACACGGCCAGGTGCCGGGCACCGTGCCCACCTGGCCGGCCACCCCTGCCCTCCCCGCAGTGGGGAAACTGAGGCACGGCCAGGAGCTGCCCGTGGAGCTCACAGCGCCGTGCTTTTCCCTGGCAGAGGGAAGAGAAGGATGTGGGGCGGCACCGGCACGCGGCCCTCAGGGACAGCAGGCTGAGGAGCCGGCTGCGGGACAAGGCTCACTGGCTGCTCTGGGAGGCTGGCAAGGGGCTGGCCATCCTGCTGCTGGCCTTGGCAGGTGGGCACGGCACGGGGGGCACGGGGGGGCACGCTGCTGGCCCAGAGTGGGGACGCTCGGTCCAGGGTGCTTGCCATGCTCAGTCTGAGGGAAAGCGTGCCTGGTCCGTGAGGGGAGGATTTTCCATCCAAGGGGGAAAGCTCAGAGAGTAGAGGGAGGGATGCTTCATCCAGAGGGGAAAACAGTGCAAGGAGAAGAGGTGCTTGGTCTAAGGGGAGAAAATGTTCAATCCAAGGGAGAAATCTCAATCCAGGGGAGAGCTGCCCGCTCCAAGGGTCAAATGCTTGATCTGTGGAGGAAGAGATGCTTGGTCTGCAGGGGGAGGGGACACTCAGCCCAAGGATGCTCATTCCAAGCAGGAGTGATGTGTGCTCTGAGGAGGGATTTAGAGTCCAAGAGGGAAAGCTTGGACCAAGAGGAAGGAGATGCTTGGTCCAAGGTGGAAAACTCAATCTGAGGGGAAGGGAGGCTTGCTCTGAGGAGGAAGACTCGGTCCATGGGGAAGGGAGGCTTGCTCTGGGGAGGAAGACTCGGTCCATGGGGAAGGGAGGCTTGCTCTGAGGAGGAGTGCTGGGTGCAGCAGGATGTTCTCAGTCCAGGGAGCCATGCACTGACCGCCCGTGGGGCGCTGCTCCCCAGGGATCATCCTGCCCTCCGCCTCCTCCAGCGTCTACTTCCTGCTCTTCATGGGGCTGTGCACGTGGTGGGCCTGTCACCTCCCCGGTGGCCACCAGTCCTTCAATGTCCTCTGCGTGGTCATCGGCATCTACAGCGCCTGCCACCTGCTGTGCCTCTATGCCTACCAGACCCCCTTCGTCCAGGGGCTCTTCCCACCCCCCACGCTCTGGGCACGGTGAGTCCCTGGGCAGGGAGCTGTGCCCAGGCTCCCCCTGAGGGCAGCCAGAGCATCCCTCTGGTGCCGGCACAGGGATGGGACCCTGGCTCCTGGCTGGGGGGGGGGGGTTAATGTCACCCTCTCTGTCCCCCACAGGCTGTTTGGCTTCAAGGACATCATCCTTTACTACAACTGCTCCCAGCCCAACATTCTGGACCTCAACAACAGCCACCCCTGGCCTGTCTACGCCAACCCCGGCGTCCTGCTCCTGCTCTACTACACCGTGGCCACCCTGGTGAAGCTGCGCTGCCGCTATGCCAAGGTGAGCGCTGGCCGATGGTGACAGCGGTGACAATGTGTGCCTGGCTGGGACTGCCCCACAGTGTGGGGTGCCTTGGCAGGGGGCAGGGACACAGTGCTGCTGTCTAGTGGTGGCACTGGGGGCCCTGAGCTGGCTCCTGGCCCTGGCAGAGAACCGTGGCACCGGCGCGCCCGTACCCGAGGGACCTGGTGGAGCTGGAGAGTTGGCCCAAGGACACTGGCCACGTGGCTGAGGACACCAAGGTGGGTTTGGGAGGCTGTGGAGGGAATGGCTGTGGGATTGGGGGTGCCAGGGTGGGCTCTGACCCCTCTGTGCCCTCAGCCCATGCTGTTCCCTCACACCGGGAAGCCGAGCTCCAGCACTGACAACTGCACCACCCACATCTTGAGCACATGTAAGCCTGACCCCAGCCCCTCCCCAAACCCTGCCTGCAGCCTGGGGGTGCCTGGTGCTCCCCCTCCCCAAACCCTGCCTGCAGCCTGGGGGTGCCTGGTGCTCCCCCTCCCCAAACCCTGCCTCTCACGCTCTCTCTCCCCACGCCAGGCAGGAGGCGTCCTGCGGCGTGGCTGCCCCTGCACACCCTGGGCCACGTCCTGATGAAGCAGAGCTACGTGTCCGCCCTCATTGCCATGATGGTAAAGAGCTGGCAGAGGCCATGGCTGTGCGGGGAGGGGACCCAGATGTGGAGGGGGCACCCCCAACCATCCTCCCTGCCCACAGGTGTGGAGCATCTCCTACCACAGCTGGCTGACCTTCGTGCTGCTGCTGTGGGCGTGCCTGATCTGGATAGTGCGGAGCCGCCGGCACTTCGCCATGCTCTGCTCGCCCTTCCTGGTGCTCTACGCCATCACCCTGTGCAGCCTGCAGTACGTCTGGGCCATGGAGCTGTCCCCCGAGCTGCCCACCCGCATCAGCTTCATGCAGCTGCAGCTGCTGGGGCTGGCGCACCCCAGGTACCCCTGCATGGCCCTGGGCTCCAAGGTGAGTGTGGCGTTGTCCCACCCCTGTCCCCGCCGGCGCCCGGCTGTCCCCGCTCACCGCCTGTCCCACAGCTCCTGTTCACTCTCACCTTCTGGATGCTGCTGCGGCGCTTCGTTATGGAGAAGGTGCTAACGAGGAGGTCCCCGGCCACGCCGCTCCTGGAGGTGTCTGTCACGGACACAGGTGAGGGCTCCCGGTGTCAGCACGCTGAGCGCCCCACAGCTGTGGAGGGGCACCCCAGAGCCAGTGCCCGGCTCCTGCAGCCCCTTCGTGCCCCACAGACACCAGCCAGATGCGGGATGTGCTGCAGAAGCTGGGGGAGGTGGTGAAGAACTTCTTTGCCAAGTTCTGGATCTGCGTCTGCGCTGTCAAGTTCATCGTGGTGACCTTTACCGGCCGCCTCGTCGTCTACAAGATAGTCTACATGCTCCTCTTCCTCCTCTGCCTCATCCTGTTCCAGGTAGAGGGGCTGGGGACCCCTGGGGACCTGTGCCATCCCCAGGGCGGCCCTGCTGATGTCCCTGTCCCCGCAGGTGTACTACAGCCTGTGGCGCAAGGTGCTCAAGGGTTTTTGGTGGCTGGTGGTGGCCTACACCATGCTGGTGCTCATCGCCACCTACACCTACCAGTTCGAGGACTTCCCCATGTACTGGAGGAACCTGACGGGCCTCACTGATGACCAGTGAGTGTCCCCTTCCCACTGTGGGGTCCCTGCTGGCACCAGCCCTGTGGTGGCATCAGGGCATGGCCAAGGGCCGTGGGGAAACCGAGGCACGGAGCAGGTTGGGGTTGAGCCCCTGGTGCAGGGGCTCGGTGCCTGTTTGGGGTGGGATGGATGAAAGCCTGTGCTGACCCTCCTCTCCCCATCCAGGCTGAGCGACCTGGGCCTACACAAGTTCAGCGTCTCCAAGCTCTTCTCCAACATCCTCATCACGGGTTTCTTCCTGCTGGCCTGCATCCTCCAGCTCCACTACTTCCACGAGCCCTTCATGCTCATCACCGACCTGGCGCACGTCCGTGCCCCCTCCCCGGCCCCCTGCCACATCCCCAGGTAGGAGCCGGTGCTGGGTGAGCCCCCTGCACCCCGAGCCCGCTGTCCCTGCTCTGAGCCCCCCTTCCATCAGGTCTGAGGAGCTGCACGGGAGCCGCCTGCTGCGGGACGCGGCCGCTGCCGAGACCGCTCGCTCCGGAGACTCCGACACCGAGTCCCTGGGTACGGGGCTGGGATGGAAGCCGGGCTGGGATGGGGTGTCCTCCAAGCCAGGAGGGACCTGGGAGGGTAGGGAGATGGATTTGGGGTGATATCCAAGTGTGGGAGGGTATGGAGATGGATTGGGGCATCCTCCAAGCCTGGAAGAGACTTTCATGGTGTGATTGGTATGGATTTTTGGGATATTTCAGGTATGGATTTTTGGGATATTTCAGGTATGGATTGGGGTGTCCTTCAAGTCTGGGAGGGCATGGGGATGGAGTGGGATATCCTGAAAACCGGGGTGGGACCAGCGTAGTGCAGGGATTTAGTGGGGTCTTCTCCAAGCCTGGAAGGATACAGGGATGGGTTGGGATGCCCTCTGAGCCAGGAGGAGGCTGGAGGTTGCAGGGATGGATTGTGTTCTCCAGGTGTGGGGGGCTGTGGGAATGGATTGGGGTGTTTTCTGAGCAAGGGAGGACACAGGGGATGGGTTGGGGTGTTCTCAGAGCCAAGGAGGCTGCGGGGGTGTCCATGAGGGTCCGTGTCCCCCAGGGCCCAACAAATGGGGGCTGGTGCTGGAGCGCCTGGTGGTGCTGGGCCGGACCTTCTCGGACACGGTGACGCGCGGGGAGGTCTTCGTGAGGCGCCTGCTGGAGCTCCACGTCGTCAAGATGGTGGCTCTCTACACGGTCTGGGTGGCCCTGGAGGAGGTACCCCTGGGGCTGCAAGGTTTTGGGGCTCAGCTGGACCCCCCCGAGGTGCTGACACGGCCTCTGCCCCAGGTCTCGCTGATGAACTTCTTGCTGGTGCTGCTGTGGGCCTTGGCCATGCCCTACTGCCGCTTCCGCCACATGGCCTCGTGCCTCTCCACCATCTGGACCTGCATCATCATCGTCTGCAAGATGCTCTACCAGCTCGAGGTCGTGGAGCCCCACGAGTACTACAGCAACTGCACCCAGGTGTGCCCAGCGGGGCCGGTTCTTGGGGGGCTCCCTGCCTGGAGCGGGGGTCTGGGGGCACTGACCCTCTCCTGGTGCTCCCCTTCTCAGCCCCTACCCAACGGCACCAACCTGACCCCAGAGGAGCTGGCCAACTCCACGCTGTACCGCGGCCCCGTGGACCCTGCCAACTGGTTCGGCATCCGGAAGGGCTTCCCCAACTGGCCCTACGTCAGGGTGGGCACGGGGGTGCTGTGGGGACCACCTGGGGGGGATTCTTGGCTTCACGGCGCGGTCCTGAGCGCGAAGGTCTCTCTGGAGAGCCTGGGGAGATGCTCTTTATGAGGACCGCGTGGGGGGTTCTTGGCTTCGCCCTGAGGTGCTGAGCGTGCCCTGTTGCCCCAGAACCACGTGCAGGTGCTGCTGCTGCTGGTGTTCGAGTCCGTGGTGTACCGGCGCCAGCAGTACCACCGCAAGCAGCACCAGCTGGTGGCCCCCGTCACCGAGACCATCTTCGAGGACATCTCCCGCCAACACCTCGACCTCGGCCTCGTCAGCTGCGCCAAATACTTCATCAACTACTTCTACTACAAGTTCGGCTTGGAGGTGGGAGCGTTGTGTGTGTGTATGTGGGGGGAGGTCCCAGCGCTCGCAGCACCCCGGTGCTGAGCCCTGCACCCCCCTGCTCTCCCAGATCTGCTTCCTGATGATGGTGAACGTGATCGGGCAGCGGATGAACTTCCTGGTGATCCTGCACGGCTGCTGGCTCGTGGCGATGCTGACGCGGCGGCGGCGCGCGGCCATCGCCCGCCTCTGGCCCAAGTACTGCCTCTTCCTCGTCATCTTCTTCCTCTACCAGTACCTGCTGTGCCTGGGCATGCCGCCCGCCCTCTGCATGGGTAAGGGGCACGGGGGGCACCCCGCTTTCCTGTGGGGCACCGTTTGCCTGCCCAGGGAAGGGGCTGGAGGAGGGGCCTGGCACTGACTGTGCCCCCTGCCCCCCCAGACTATCCGTGGCGCTGGAGCGACACCATTCCCCTCAACTCGGCACTCATCAAGTGGCTCTACCTGCCCGACTTCTTCCAGGCTCCCAAATCCACCAACCTCATCAGTGAGTAGCCCCCTGCCCGTGTGGTGCTCTGTCCCCTGCTCATGGGGTGACACAGCCCCCTGGCCCCCCTGTTCCAGCCCCTGGCACCTCTGTGCCACAGGGTGCTCTGTCACCCTGTTCCAGCCCCTGTCCCTCCCCAGGTCCCATCCTGCCTCCAGGAGGGAGAAGGAGGGGTGGAGGAGCTTTAAGAGCCCCACTCCATTGGAGGCAGAGCTTAAATCATACTCACCCCGTTGGAGAAGGAGTCGTGGCAAACCCCACTCCTTTGTGGGGGAACTTGATTTATTTCTCACCCTCTTTTGGGAAAAGGAAGGGCCTGGAGAGAGGCACACTTGGTTAAAGAGGAGGTGGTGGGACCTGGCAAAGGCCTGGAGGGAATTAATGAGCTCCCCACCCTGGGCAGGAGTGGCCTGGGGTGCCCCAAGGCCTTGGGGAAGGGTTTGGGGGGTACCAGGATTTTGGGGAGCGCTGTGGCCCGGGCTGAGCCGTGTTCCCTCAGATGACTTCATGCTGCTGCTCTGCGCGGCCCAGCAGTGGCGCGTCTTTGAGGCCGAGCGCTCCGAGCCGTGGCTGCAGGCGGCCGGGGACAACTCAGACCGGCTGGACCGGGAGCAGGACCACTACAACCCCACCCCAAACTTCATCTACTGCAAGTGGGTGCCCCTGGCACAGCACCCCGACCCGGGGCCACGGGAATGGGATCCCCTGTGGGCAGTGAATCTCTCTCCTCTGGGATGGGGTCCCTGGGGGGATGGACAGGATGGAATCCCACCCTTGGAATTCCAACCTTGGGATGTCAGACTTTGGGGTGTGGACAAGGTGGGCCCTGGGATGGAACCTTTTGGGGTGGGGGGAAGATGAGATCCCACCCTTGGATGGCGAATCCCCTGGGGTATGGATAGGATGGGACCCTTGAGGTATGGATAGGATGGGACCTTCAGGCAGTGGGACCTGCTGGGCTGGGATCCTCTAGAATGGGATTGGAGCCCCTTTGGACATGACCCCCCTGATGGCTGGAGCAGGAACACCCTGAGGCTCTTCTGGAAGGAGATGAGGTGGTCCAGGACACCCCTGGTGTGATGGTGCTGCACCCTCAGTGCCATAAACCGGGACAAAGCCCTTTGTCCCCCATGATAGGGCTGGTGGGGGGACTGACCATGCTGGGAAGGGACAAGGCCCCTGCTCTGACCGTCCCATCCGCAGGTCCTACCTGGACATGGTGAAGGTGGTGGTGTTCCACTACCTCTTCTGGGTCGTCCTCGTGGTGGTTTTCATCACCGGCGCCAACCGCATCAGCCTGTTCGGCCTGGGCTACGTGCTGGCCTGCTTCTACCTGCTGCTCTCGGGCACCGCCATGCTGCGCAAGCCGGCCCGCGCCCGCCTCGTGCTCTGGGACTGCCTCATCCTCTACAACATCACCGTCATCGTCTCCAAAAACATGCTGTCGGTGCGCTGCGATCCACGTGCTTCTCCTCCGGCCGCCCTGGGCGTCCCCTGGGGCGGTGACGAGGCCGTGTGTGCCCTCTCTGCCCGCAGCTCCTGTCCTGCGTCTTCGTGCAGCAGATGCAGAGCAACTTCTGCTGGGTGATCCAGCTCTTCAGCCTCGTCTGCACCGTCAAGGGCTACTACAACCGTGAGTTGCTGCTCTGGGGGTGATCTGGGGGGCTTGGGGCTGCAGTTTTGGGCTGCTGCCTGACCTGCCTGCACCTCTGCCTGCCAGCCAAGGCGATGCCCAAGGACCGTGACTGCACGCTGCCCGTGGAGGAGGCCGGCATCATCTGGGACAGCATCTGCTTCTTCTTCCTCCTGCTCCAGCGCCGCATCTTCCTCAGCTCCTACTACTTGCACGTCATGTGGAACCTCCAAGCCTCTGCCCTGCAGGCTTCCAGGTGGGATTTGGGCCCCTGGAGGGTCCCTTTGGAGCTGGGGGTCCCCCTGACCCTCCCCTGTCCCTGTCCCCCAGGGGTGTGGCGCTGTTCAAGGCCAGCATCCTGAAGAGCCTGCGCTCGCACCGGCTAGCCGAGAAGAAGTCGCTGGACCAGCTGAAGCGGCAGTGAGTGGGTTTGGGGGGACGCTGGGACCCCCGTCCCTGCAGCTTGGGGCACCCCTGTATACGGGGAGCAGGCTCTGCAGCATCCTCTGCCTCCAGGATGGAGCGGATCCGAGCCAAGCAGCAGAAGTACCACCAGGAGCTTCTGCCCGGCAGCACCGACCCGGGGCAGGAAGGGGCCAGATCAGGTGAGAGCCCGGGGGTCTCTCAAGTGTCCCCAACCCCTCTCTGGACACACGGGTGGCGCTGTGACCCGCTGCCAGCATCCATCCTGGTGGAGCCCCGTGGAGCACTATGGTGCCCCCTCCCACCCTGAACCCCCCCAGGCGGGGTGGGCGCCCTGGGCACGGCCGTTCTCAGCCCCGCCTGCCGTCCCACAGCGCCCGGCAGCCCAGCAGACCCGGCCCGGCACAGGGAGCGGTGGTGGCGGTCATGGTCAGACCACGCCGCAGGTACAGCCCCGCCACGGGGCGTAACAGGGCACAGCCCCTCGGAGAGGTCCCCCCGCCGGGACCGCTAACCCCTGCTGGTGACACCCTGCATGTCCCCAGGCTCAGCCACAGGGCACTAACATGGCTTCTCTGCTCCCCAGTACTAATGGGGTGCTGGACTGGGGGTGCCAGGCTGGGTTTGGGGTCACTGATGTCAGTCACGGTGCTGGAGGGACGCGGCAGTTGAATTGTTGGCTCCCCGTGGGTGTCCTCGGTGCCAGGCAGAGCCCTGGGAGATGACAGCAGGGCCAGCCTGGGCTGTGACACTGTACCCCGGCTGTGCTGTGACGCCCTGTGCCCCCCCGGCAGTGCTGCATTCCGGGGAGTACTTCCTCTTCGAGTCGGACAGCGAGGAGGAGGAGGAGGTGCAGGAGGAGCCACGGCGGCCGGAGAGGCCGAGCGCCTTCCAGGTGAGTGGGGCTCTGCAGGGCAGCCAGAGGGCTGGCAGTGTCCCCAGGGTGTGCTGATGGCCCCTGTCCCCCTCCAGCTCGCCTACCAGGCCTGGGTGACCAACACCAGGACGGTGCTGCAGCAGCAGGAGCAGTCCGAGCAGCCACAGCCACCCAGCACCCAGAGCTCTGCAGGTGGGTGTGACACCCCAAAATAGGGCCGGGGGGGACAGCAGGGGACACAGCCCTGCCTGGTGCCCACCGTGTGCCCTGGCAGGGCGCTCCCAGTGCGTGAGGAGACTCTGGTGGCTACAGTGGGGTTGGGCACGAGCTGTGCAGCTTCTTTGGTGCCCGCCCTGGTTTTTAAGGTGGATGGGGTGGTGGATGGCAGAGCCCCAGAAATGACGTTCATCCTTCCCTGGGGTCTGACCCTTGCAGGGGATGGCGCAAGGAGAGAGGTGGAGGCTGCCGAGGGGGCTGAAGGCCGGGAGGAAGAGAGCATGGAAAGTTCTGGTAGGTGGGCAGCAGGACTGCAGCGCTGCGGGGGGCTGAGTGGGCACCACCCCACCCCTCTTTCTGCCCCGGCAGAGCGGAGCAACGCCTTACAGCGGGCGCTGAACACGCTGAGGTTCCTGTGGCTGCTGTGCCAGGCCCTGGTGGACGGGCTGACCCAGTGGCTGGACACGTGCACCCAGGAGCACACGGACATGTCCCGCATCCTGTGCCTCGAGAGGAGCATCATGGCTCAGCGGCTGGCCAGGGTGAGCCCGGGGGGACAGCGGGGCACGGGGGTGGCATCCCACGGTGGCACTGACGTCCTGCCCGCCACAGGGAGAGGAGATAAACCACCGGTTCCCGGATGAGCTGTACGAGCTGCCGCCGGAGGAGGTCCCGCAGGAGCCGAACCTGTCCAATTCCCAAAGCGGCACTTCCAGGCAGGTGCATAGATACCCCCGAGGGGGCTGCTGGCAGTGCCACGGGTGGGGCAGGCGGGCAGGGGGACTCACCCCTGTCCTTGTCACCCCTAAGAGCTACCCCTTCTTCCGGCAGCCAGGAGCAGGTGACAAACCTGGGGTCCCAGGAGGACGTGGCTGAGGCTCAGCGGTTCCTGGCCCCGCCGCCGCAGCGCAGGCGGACTGCCAGTGAGCTCCTCAAGAGCAGGTGGACGTGGGGACAGTGGGGCGTGGGGACAGAGGGCTGGGGGTGGCAGGGGGGGCTCACCCCAGCCCTGCATCCCGCAGGAGGTTGTGCGTCTACGAGCTGGAGGCGTCGGAGCGCTTCTACCAATCCCACAACCGGTTCCTGAAGCTGCTGCTGGCCGGGTACCGCTGTGTGACCGCCCACTCCGAGCTCTTCTGTTACTTTGTCATCATCCTCAACAACATGGTCACCGGCTCCATCATCTCCCTCTTCCTGCCCGTCCTCATCTTCCTCTGGGCCATGCTTTCCATCCCCCGGCCCACCAAGCGCTTCTGGATGACTGCCATTGTCTTCACCGAGGTGGGCAGGGGGTGGACAGTGAAGGGACAGTGCCACCTGGCCCCCGCTGTCACCCACTGACCCCAGCGTCCCCACAGGTGATGGTGGTGGTGAAATACCTCTTCCAGTTTGGGTTCTTCCCCTGGAATGGCTACATCACGCTGCTGCGCTACGAGGGCAAGCCCTTCTTCCCACCTCGCATTGTGGGCTTGGAGAAGTCCACCCATTACATCAAGTATGACCTCCTGCAGCTCCTGGCCCTCTTCTTCCATCGTTCCCGGCTGCTGGTGAGCCCTGGGCTGTGGGTGGGCATTTGGGGGGAGCTGCAGCTGCTCCTGGGAGCTCTGGGGAGAACCCAGTGGGTGCTGGGTGGCTCTGCTGTGGTTTCCCAGTGCTGGTAGGAGTTGATGCTGCAGCATGGGGACAGAGGTGTGTGGGGCTGGGGGCAGCAGGACCCCTGACCACGTGTCTCCGCAGTCTTTTGGGCTGTGGGACCAGGAGAGGACAACGGAGGAGTATCAGGAGACCAAGGAAGGGGAGGAGAAGCCGGAGGAAGCTGTGTCCCCACCACTGGTGGTGGCTGTGGAAGGTCCGGAGGCTCCAGCCCAGCCGGGAGCACTGGGAGCAGTCGCGGGGCCGGAGCCGGAGCTGGGGCCGGAGGGTGAGTCCATGGAGCAGGAGGAGGGAACCAGGGCCACACAGCTCCGCTTCAGGAGGAGGAGGAAGACAACGGAGACAGTTCCAGGGGAAGGTGAGCACCAGTTCCCAACCCTCGTGCCACGGTGAGGAACAAGGCTGGCACCCCCAGGGTGGCCCTGCAGGACCCTGGCTGTCACCCACGCTGTGCCTCACTTCAAGGGGGTGAGGAGGAGGAGGAGGAGGAAGAGGAAGAGGAGGAGGAAACATCAGAAGAGAACCATGCTCAAAGGAAGCTGAAGGCGTTCGGCTTGCGAGTCAAGGGCTTCTTCCTCACCATGTGAGCCGTGGCGGTGCTGGTTGGGGTGGGGGCTGTGGGGTGCGGTCCCAGTCACCTGTCCCCTGTGTCCCCTGTGTCCCCTGTCCCTGCAGGGCACAGAACGTGTACCAGCCAGTGTGGAAGTTCTTCCAGGACATCCTGGACACGCAGAACCATGCGGCCACCGACGTCTACGCCTACATGTTCCTGGCTGATGTGGTCGACTTCATCATCATCATCTTTGGCTTCTGGGCCTTCGGGGTGAGCTGGGTGTCCCACAGGGCCCTGACTGTCGTGCCTCCGCCACGGGGTGAGGCTGGGCCACATCCTGACTTCTCCCACACCCCAGAAATACTCGGCGGCCGCTGACATCACCTCCTCGCTGTCGGAAAACCAAGTGCCGGAGGCTTTCCTGGTCATGGTGCTCTTCCAGTTCACCACCATGGTCATCGACCGCGCGCTCTACCTCCGCAAGACCGTGCTGGGCAAGCTCATCTTCCAGGTCATCCTGGTCTTCGGCATCCACGTCTGGATGTTCTTCATCCTGCCGGCCGTCACCCAAAGGTACGTCCCAAAGGATTCCACGGCACGGCCGGGTCCTTGCGCGGCACCTCGGTGTCCCCGAGCCCACGTGGCGGCCCAGGCTGGTGGCTGGAGAGTGACACGTCCTTCCCGCAGGTTGTTCCGCCACAACACGGTGGCCCAGCTGTGGTACTTTGTGAAGTGCATCTACTTTGGACTGTCAGCCTACCAGATCCGCTGTGGCTACCCCACCCGCATCCTGGGCAACTTCCTCACCAAGAAATACAACCACCTCAACCTCTTCCTCTTCCAGGGGTAGGGCACGGGGCCACAGGGAGCCCCAGGCACGTGAGGGTGCCGTACCACCGCCCTCACCCCGTGTCCCTCCAGGTTCCGCCTCGTGCCCTTCCTGGTGGAGCTGCGAGCCATCATGGACTGGGTGTGGACGGACACCACGCTGTCCCTCTCCAACTGGATGTGTGTGGAGGACATCTACGCCAACATCTTCATCATCAAGTGCAGCCGGGAGACCGAGAAGGTACAGCCCCTGTGCCAGGAAGGGTCCCCCGCTAAACTCCTTTTGGGGGTTTGTTGGGGTCCCCCTGAGCATGCCCTACCCCATGTCCTGTCTCCCCCCACCCCAGAAATACCCCCAGCCCAAGGGGCAGAAGAAGAAGAAGGTGGTGAAGTACGGCATGGGTGGCCTCATCATCCTCTTCCTCGTGGGCATCATCTGGTTCCCACTGCTCTTCATGTCCCTGGTGCGCTCCGTGGTGGGCGTCATCAACCACCCCATCGATGTCACCGTCAACCTCAAGCTGGGGGGGTACGAGGTGAGGATGTTGGTGGGTGTTGGGGGTCCCAGATGGGGCACCAGGGTGCCCTGCCTGGATGACGTCCCCCTGTCCCCCCCCAGCCTCTGTTCAGCACGAGCTCCCAGCAGCAATACATCCAGCCCTTCACCTCCCAGGACTACGAGGACCTCACCAAAGAGTTCGAGAACGAGCCGGTAAATCCCACCCCAAAACATCCCTTCTGGCTGCCCGGGGCAGGGGCTGGCAGAGTCCCCAGGGCCATGGCTGAGCCGTGTCCCCCCTGGTGGCAGCTGGCCATGCAGTTCATCACCCTTTATGGCGAGGAGGACATCGTGACCGCCCGCATCGAGGGCAGCTCGGGCTCGCTGTGGGGCATCAGCCCCCCCAGCCGCAAGCAGATGTGGGAGGAGCTGAAGAACGGCTCCTCTGCCGTCACCCTGCACCTCACCTGGAGCTTCCAGAGGTACCTGGGGCACGGCCAGGGAGGAGCCAGCCCTGACACACATCCCCCTGCCCACACTGAGCCTCTCCTGCCCGCAGGGACCTGAGCAAGGGGGGCACGGTGGAGAACGCCTACGGCAAACACAACACCGACCTGGAGCCCGGCGCGCGCCAGCGCCTGGAGCTGGCCCAGATGCTGGATGGCACCAGGGACCGCCCCGTGTGAGTGTCCCCTCAGGGGGTGACTGGACCCCTGTGCTCACTGCGATGCTTTAACCAGCCCCATCACTCCACTTTCTTGCAGGGAACTGCCCAAGCTCTTCCCCAAATACATCCGGGCACCCACAGGGCTCGAAGCCGAACCTGTCAAGCAGCTGCTGCCAGGTAGGTCCCAACGTGTCCCCCACGAGAAAACCAGCACTGGGTTCCACCTCCCTGAAGACAGGGAGGACACGAGTCCCAGTGTGTCCCTGCCTGAAACCATCAGCACTGGGAGCACACCAGTGCTGGGCCCTGGTGCTGCCAGCCCCTGCAGACAGTGAGGACGTGAGTCCCACTGTGTTACTCCCCACAAAAAAAAGCCATCCTTAAGAGCACAGCAGCTGTGCTGATGCCGTCACCCTCTCCAGATGACTTGGAGAGCTACCTGGACGTGGAGGTGCAGCTGAAGCAGGAGCGCAGGGGCTCTGGCCGTGGTGAGCACTTTGTGGAGTGGTGGGTGCTGAGGCTGAAGGACACCCCACCCCAAGAGGGCAACATCCTCCCCATGATCATCTTCAACGACAAAGTCAGCCCCCCCAGCTTGGGCTTCCTGGCTGGCTACGGGTATGTGGAGGGTGCCAGGGCGTGGGGGGATCCAGAGGGAGCCGCTGCTGGGATCCAGGGATCCAGGATGTGCCCCCACCCCTTGCAGGATCATGGGGCTCTACGTGTCCATCGTGCTGGTGATCGGCAAGTTCGTGCGGGGCTTCTTCAGCGAGATCTCCCACTCCATCATGTTCGAGGAGCTGCCCTGCGTGGATCGCATCCTGAAGCTGTGCCAGGACATCTTCCTGGTGCGGGAGACGGGTGAGCTGGAGCTGGAGGAGGAGCTCTACGCCAAGCTCATCTTCCTCTACCGCTCGCCCGAGACCATGATCAAGTGGACACGGGAAAAGAACTAAGGGGAAGGGGCTCCAGCCCCCCCAGACAGGGACATCACCGCCAATGCCTTAACCAGCCCCCCCAGCTGGGGCCGCATCCCGGCCCGGGAGGCAGTGGGATGTGGGGTTCTGGGCGCTCCCTTGGAGGATGTTTTTCTGGATGTTTTTCTTACGTTGCTTTGAAGCCGTCCGACCTGCACAGACCACGTTGTGCCTTCCCTGGGGACGGGGACAGGAGCTGGCCCCCCTCCACCCACTGGCCACCCCTGGCTGCCAGCTGGGGATGGGGAGGGGTCAAGAGCCAGCCCGTGCCCCCTCCCTGCTGGCCCCAGCCCTGCTCCAGAACCAGGTTGAACTCAAGCAATAGCCCCCCCCTCCCCCCCCAGCTTCAGGATGGGGGTCCTAGGTTGTGGCCCCCCACATTTGAGGGGGGTGTGGCAGCCCCAGTTGGACTTTAGACATTTGTGACTTTGGTTTGTTTTTTTTATTATTAATTCAAATGGTTTATTTATACAGATAGCAAATAAAACAAACTTGAGTCCTCCCTGGCTGACAGGCAGCTGGGGCAGGGAGGTGGAGGGGACCGGGGACCTGCACCCCAGCCCCCAATAAATGGGGGCTGGGGGCTCTCCCTGCCCTTGGCTGGGACAGAAACAGGGTATAAAAGCAGCTGCCTGGGTGTCAGGAGTCCTCACCAGCCTCTGGGGTATCCCTGAGGAGCGACACCTGCCCCAGCAGTGCCACAGTGGGATGGGAGCGTGTCCCCCGCTGTCCCCAACCCCTTCAGCTCTTACTGGACTCCTGGTTCTCCTGGTTCTGCTCCATCTCAGCTCTGCAAGGGACCGACACTGGATGGACACGGCCTCGAGGGCTGAGCAGGTGGGGAGGGGCCCCGCAGCCCCGGTACCTGCGGATCCTGCGCTGACCCTCGGCGCGCACGTAGGGCGGCAGCGTGTCGAGGGGACCCTGCACGAGAGGGGCCGTGAGCCTGGGGACCCCCATCACCCCCCAGAACCACCCCCCTGCACCCCAAAGCCTCACCAGCTCCTTGAAGGTGAGGCGGCAGCCGTAGCACAGCAGGGGGATGTAGGCAGCTTTGCTCTCCACCCTGTGGGACAGGGACGAGGACAGGGACACTCAGCGGTGCCTGGGAGCGGGTGCGGAACCCCGGAATGCCCCCAGCCCATGTGCTCACCCTGCTGCCGGCTCATCCAAGATCAGCGTGGGCTCCAGAGCCAACTCCTCCTCTGTAAGAGCCAGGGGGTCACTGAGGGGTGCACGGCTGCTCCCCAAATCCCCCAGTGCCCTCCCCACTCACCCCCATCAATGTCCAGGCCGCAGAGGCAGAGGAGGCAGCGCTGCGACTCACTGCTGGCCTTGGCTGGCTCCGGGCTCAGCTTCTCCCCTGTCCTGCAGCCAACGCAGGGGTTGTGGGTGCACCCCACTCCTCCCAGACCCCCAGCACCCCCAGACGGACCCCCCGTACCGGTACACGGTGCTGATGGTGGAGGGGAACTCCTCCTGCAGCCCCAGCAGGAAGCGCTCCACCAGCTGGTGGATGCTGGGCTTCTCCCGGCGCTGTGGGAACCAACGGGGAGCGCAGGGCAGGACTGGCGGGGTCCTGTCCCTGCCTTGGGGACACAGACCGTGGGCTCCCCACCACGGCACCCCCCTACCTTGGTGAAGAGGGGCGGCACGATGACGGTGGGGACGCCAAAGAAGAAGTTGTAGAAGGCGATCTCCTTGGCCGTGTAATCCCGCATGGGTCTCACCACCATCACGTCTCCGTGGCGCTGGTCCGTGAAGCCCTGCGGGTGCAGGGCTGCCAGGGGACCGTGCCACCACCAAGCCAAGCCCCCCACAGCATCATGTCACCCCCTGGGTGCGGGCGCCCGTCCCCAGCTCACCGTGTCCACGGCGAGGAAGGCGCCACGCCCCAGGGAGAGGTTGGTGAGGAGCTTGATGGCCACGCGCGTGAGGCTCTCGCCCATCATCACCTTGGCGTAGCCCCTGTCCCGGGCGGTCTGCACGATCAGGTGGGTCCTGGGGACGAGGTGCCAGCGGATCAGAGCCACCCTGCCCACCTGGCGCTGGCACCGGCGGGGTCAGTCCCTCACCGCAGCATCTCCAGCAGCTCCTCCCGCGCGGTCGCCGTCCCCGCGGCCTCGAAGCCACGGAGCAGCTCCTGGGTTTGGGCAGCGTCCGGCAGGCGGGGGGTGGCCGGGGGTCCTGCTGGTGTGTCCTGGGAGCTGTGACCGGGCAGAGAGGTGCCAGTGTCCCCGTCCTGCCGCTGCTGCTGGATGAAGCTGTCCACAGCCTCCTTGTAGGAAGGGCCGGATGGGCTGGACGCGCTGGCGCGCTCTGGCCCCGGCTGTAAGATGGATGGGGGCAGCTCCAGCGCCTGTGGGGCACAGAGGGATACGGGGGAAGTTGTCCAGATGCGTCCCCTCACCTCGACACCTGTCCCCAGGTCACCCCAATACCTCCTCCAGGTGGATCAGGTGGTAGGGGAAGCCGGTGGCCTGCAGCAGGGTCTCCATCTGGGCCAGGGTCTGCTCGCGCTGCTCCGGGCTCTGCCTGCGCACAGCTCCCTCTGGAAGGCCAGGGGACAGCACCAGGGCTGCTGTCACATTGCCAGCCCCGTTCCTGGGGCCAGGGGACAGCACCCTGACACTGTGCTGGGACTTGGTAATGGGGCAGGGAGTGGGGCTGGGAATGTGCAAGGAATGGGCAGCAGGGCTGGGAAAGGGGTAGAGAATGGATATTGGGCTGGGAACAGGGCAGGGAACAGGCAATGAGTTGGGAACAGGCAGTGGAGCAGGGAATGGGCTGGGAATGGGCAGCTGGGACACGGAGCAGCAGCCAGGCTCTCTCACCCTCGACGTAGACGAGGCCAGGGACGAAGCGGAGCCTCTTGGCTGCCTCCCGGCTGAGCCCCTGGCAGAGCAGTGGGGTGAGGAGTGGGGTGAGGGGGTGAACGAGCCCTGCACCCCCCAAGGCCCCCCGAACCCCCACTCTCACCTCCTGCACCTGCCGGACCATGGCACAGGAGGCCGGGCCCCCTGACACTGCCAGCAGCACCTGTGGGGACAGCAGGGACGGTCACGGGCCCTGGTGCCACCCCCGGGTCCCCTGTCCGTGTCCCCACTCCCGGTACCTTCTCTCCCGGGAAGATGACGCGGTTCTTGCCCAGCATGGCGCGGAACTTGTGCACAAAGTACTCGCGGAAGCAGCCGCTGGGGGACACGGGGACATGGGGTGCCTGTGCCGACACCCCCAGACCCCACATCCCCACACCCAAAGCCCCCTCGGTGTCCCCGAGACCAATGTCCCGCAGAACAACGTCCTCAGGCCCCGACATCCCAGAGATCCAGCGATCCCCGTGAGCCACGTCCCCAAACATGACTGTCCCCCCTCCTCGATGTCCCCAAGTCTCAGTGTCCCCAAGCCTTGATGTTGCTTGGCCCCGATGTCCCAGACCCCCAATGTCCCCAAACCTTGAAATCCCAGAGATCCAAGGTCCCCAGCCCCAACATCCCAACGCTCCAGACACTCAACATCCCTGAGAACAAATGTCCCCAATCCCCGATGTCCCCAAGACCCAAAGCTCCCAAGCCCCCGCCTTCCGGAGGCTCCCAGCCCCCAGTTCCCGGTGTCCCCGAGCCCCGCTGTCCCTGCCCGGTCCCTCACCGGCAGAAGGGGTCCCCGACGCGGATGACGAGCGCGGCCGTGCCCTGCCCGCACTTCATGCACGTCCGGGGGTGGCTGCGGGGACACGGCCGGTCACCGGGAGCGAGACCCAGCCGGGGGAGGGCAGCCCCGGCCCCCGGGAGCAGCGGGGACACCCGGGATGTTACCGGGTGAGATATCGGGGGGATGTTACCGGGAGCGGGGGATCGGAGGTGGCACCGGAGGGATAGCGGGAGCACCACCGGGGGGATCCCGGGGTGACACCAGAGGCAGCCCCGGGGGACACTGGTGACATACGGAGGACAGCACCGGGGGGACACCGGGCCGGTGCCGACTGGGAATGTCCCGGAGGCAGCACGGGGGGATGCCCGGGGCAATACCGGGGGGTACCGAGAGCGGCCCCGGGGGTCCGTTCCGAGGCCGGACCGGACTCACACACCTGTCTCCCGGTGCGCGGCGGCGCCGCGGCGGTTCCGTGTCCGCCCCGCAGCCACCACCGTCACCCGCCCTGTCGCACATGGCGGCGCCACTCGGTCCCGGTGGATCCCGGTGGGGTCCTGCTGGGCTCGGGTCCCGCTCGGTCTCCTTCGGCTCCGTTCGGCTCGCGCTCGGCTCCCGCTCGGCTCCCCTCGGCTCCTCTCGGTCCCGGCGGGCCCCCCCGTGGCCCCGCGCTCCCCCGCCGCGCGGCGCTGGCGCAGCGGCGCCGCTCGGTGCGTTTCCACCCGCCCCCCCGGCCGCCTCCGCCATGTTCCGGAGCCTGCTGGTGGCGGCGGCGCAGCGGCCGCAGGGCCCGGCCGGTCCCCCCCGCGCCGACCCCGGGCCGGGGGCCGCGGCCGAGGCGCTGGAGGCGCAGTTCAGCTGCCCTATCTGCCTCGAGGTTTTCCACCGCGCCGTCGGCATCGCGGGCTGCGGGCACACGTGAGACGGGGCCCGGGCGGGGGCGGCGGGGACCCCCGGAGACCCCCGGGCTGAGGCGGCCCCGGGGACGGGCGGGAGGCGGGGCTGGGAGCTGTGCCGGCCGTGGGATCCCTGCGGGCTCTGCCCGGTGACCCCGGCTGGCTCCGGGGATGGTTCGGTAGCGGGACCCCCCTCTCGCCCTCAGTGAAATACCGGGACCCTCATCCCATCCCACACCGGGATCCCCATCCCGCCCCTTCCGTTCCCTCTGCTCCCAGACCTGGCTTCTGTCCCCAGGACCCCCCAAACCCTTGTTCACGTGTTCCCCCAGCATTTCGGGGACACCTTGATCCCATTTTCCGTCTCATTTTGGGGACGTTCCCGAGGAGCTGTGGCTTTGTGTGGAGCTCCTGCTTGTTTGGGGCTGGGGGCGATTCCTGACCCCTCCATGATCCCCTCTCCCCATCCCCACTCCCCTTGCAGTGGCAGGGGCTTTGGGGAGTTTCATTCCCAGGTCCTGGTGGCTGGAGCTGGGGCCAGGAATGCCAGGATAAATCGGATTTTGGGGACGGGGCTCCTTTGCCTGTTGGTGTTTATCTCCTCTGGGCTGCTGGGACTCCTCAGCCCTTGGATTCCTTTGCCCCTGGGGATGTAAGGAGCTGGGAATGAGGTGATCCAGGTTCCTGCCTGGCCTGGATACCCGGCAGTGAGGATGAAAGGATGGCACAGCCTCGGAGCAGTGGAATTGTCTGTGCCAGCAGGGACTCACCTGCTCCCAACCTCCCAGTTCTCCCAGTATGGACGCTGATCCCTGGCTCTTGGGGTGTTGGGAGTCCCGGGGAGCGGGGTGCCCTGCTGGGCTCCTGCTGTCCCTGGGGTGCTCAGGGCTGCTGTGTGCCCCCAGGTTTTGTGGGGAATGCCTGCAGCCCTGCCTGCAGGTGCCCTCCCCGCTGTGCCCGCTGTGCCGCATGCCCTTCGACCCCAAAAAGGTGGAGAAGGCTTCCAGCGTGGAGAAGCAGCTCTCGTCCTACAAGGCTCCCTGCAGAGGCTGCAGCAAGAAGGTAAAAGTGCCTGTCCCCATTGTCCCCATTGTCCCCATCGTCCCCATCCTCCTCTGGAATGTGTCCAGAGCTGGGGAAGGGTCTGGGGGAGGCTCAGCCTGCAGAAAAGGAGGTTCAGGGGGAATTTCTGGCTCTGCACAACTCCCTGCCAGGAGGGGACAGCCAGATGGGGGTCGGGCTCTGCTCCCAGGGAACAGGGACAGAACCTCTGGGGGTCCCTGCAGCCCCAAATCTCCGTCCTGCAAGGAAGGATGGGTGGGTGCAGCATTCCCACTGCTGTGGGTCATCCCATGTGGACCAGAGGTCAATCCCACCTCAGCTGAGCAGAGCCAGCTCTATCCTGGCTCCTGGCAGGTGTTCCTGCACCTCCAGGAGTGTTTCTTGTCCTCCTTCTCCAGGTGACCCTGGCCAAAATGCGCTCTCACGTCTCGTCCTGCGCCAAGGTGCAGGAGCAGATGGCCAACTGCCCCAAGTTTGTTCCAGTTGTCCCCACATCCCAGCCTATTCCCAGGTATTCCTGTGCCTCGGGTAGGGAAACGTGTCCCTCCTTGCATGCCTTAAAATCCAGGTGTGTGTTGTGGGAGGAAGAGCAGCACCTTTTCCCTCCTGGCACTGCTGCTCCGGGTTTCGGAGCGTGGGGAGGGACGAAGGATCCACCAGAGTGGGGAGGTGGGGTGGGAAGGGGCTGGGCTGGCTCCTGCTGTGCCAGACCTCTGCTGTGTTAGTTTGGAAGGAGTCAATCCGGCCTCCCCTCAGCTCTGAGCTCATCCTTGCTCTCTTCAGCAACATTCCCAATCGCTCCACGTTCGTGTGTCCGTACTGCGGGGCCCGGAACCTGGACCAGCAGGAGCTGGTCAAGCACTGCATGGAAAACCACAGGAATGACCCCAACAAAGTGGTGAGTGATGCTGGGATGTGTGGGACAGTTCTGGAAATCCAACCACACCCCGGCTGCTGCAGCATCCCAGGCCACCAGCACGGAGTTCTGGTTCTGTGTTCCAGCTGGTTTAAATCCCTCTGGGAGCTGGGGATCTGTCTCTGCTTTGTTAGAGGCTCCCTGGAATGAGCTGCCTCCATCCCCCTGCTCCTGCAAACCAGGTGGTGCTGGATTTCCTCTCCCTGTTCCCTCTGGGTTCACCAAGGTGGGGAACTTGGGATCTTCAGCACAGGAAGGACCTGGAGCTGTTGTAGCAACTCCAGAGGAGATCATCAAGTTGAGCAGAGGGATGGAGCAGCTCTGCCGTGAGGAAAGGCTGGGAAAATTGGGATTGTTCAGTCTGGAAAAGAGAAGCTTCAGGGGGACCAAGACCTCCAGGAAAAGTGGAGAGAGGCTATTGGCAAGGGCCTGGAATGACAGGACAAGGGGGAACAGATCCAAACTGCCAGAGAGGTGGTTTGGGTTGGATATCAGGGAGAAATTGTTCCCTGTGAGGGAACAGGCACAGGTTCCCAGAGCAGCTGTGGCTGCCTCTGGATCCCTGGAAGTGTCTGAGGCCAGGCTGGACACTGGGGCTTGGAGCCTGTCAGAGGAGGGGCACCACTGACCTCTGTGGGAGGTCCCTGTGCAGGTGCCACCGTTCCATGTCCATGTCCCCACAGGTGTGCCCGGTGTGCTCGGCCATGCCCTGGGGGGATCCCAGCTACAAGAGTGCAAACTTCCTGCAGCACCTGCTCCACAGGCACAAGTTCTCCTATGACACCTTTGTGGTGAGTGTCTAAAAAAGGGGGAATCTCCTCCGTGTGCTCCATGCCAGGAGGTGAAACCAGCCCTTCCCATCCCCTTGGGCACACCCATGAGACCCTCCCACACCCACCAGGTTGTCCTCACACACCAGGAGCAGAGGGAATTGTTCCTGCGCTCCACAAAATGGGTTTTTTCCATGAAACTCTTCCCCTGAGGAATTCTAACACAAAATCTCTTTTCTTGGAGGTTTTGGGAACAGGGGGTGGGACCAGCCCAGCCCTGGGGTTTGGGGGGGCTCTGGTTGCTGCACGTGGGGGGTCCCTGACCCCTCCTGTGTGGGGGGCAGTTGTGATGGCTCAGCCTTGGCCTCAGGGGAGGCTCTGTTCCCATCTTGCTTTTGTTGGATAGATGTCAGGGAAAAGAACCTCCAGGCTTTTACAGAGGAATATCCCGACTTCTGGTGGATAAACCTGACCTGGAGCTCTGCCAAAACCCCTGGCCTTGCTAGAAAGCTTCACCCTTTGGCCTCAGCTTGTGTGGGCATGTTCCATCCCTCCTGCCAGGTGGGATATTCCAGGCAGGAGAGGGATGCAGGCACAAAGGACACCCCAAAGAGCACGGGTGCCGTTCCTGGGGTCTGTGTGCCGGAGGGATGGAGGCTCTGGGAGCGGGCAGGCCTCCATGGGGACGGTGTGCCCTGGCTGTGCCAGCTCTCCTCAGCTCCCTGTTTGATTTTCAGGATTACAACATCGACGAGGAGGCAGCGTTGCAGGCAGCCCTGGCTCTGTCCCTTTCTGAGAACTGAGGCTGATCCTTCTGCCTCCCCCGGCTCCTTCTGCACATTCCGGGAGCCCTTCGGAGCTGCCTCTGTTCCTGCTGCTCTCCAGACAAATCCCACCTTGTTTAAAAAGGTGGAGCCTCTTCAGCTGTCACAGTGAGTGAGCAGAGACCTCTGGAGAGAGGAGCTGGCGCCGCTGGGCTGGGATCAATCCTTGGATGGGCATTTCATATCCGTGCTGGGAGCATATCCCCGTGTCCAGATCTATTTATTATTAGATGCTTTTTGGCACACTCCTCCCTGCTCTCTGTTGCAACAGAATAGGTGTCTGAAACTGATAGATTGGATGCCAAACACCCTAATTTGGGACTGGAGTCAGCCACATCCTTTTAAAAAGGAGGAAGGCAGCACGGAGCATCTTTTTTTAAACTCTCCAAGGATTTTTCTAGAGATGTCAGGCTGTCCTGACGCCCCTGTGCTGGAGGCTGGAGCTGCCTCCTTCACCTGAATCCCAGGATGAGACTGAAGAGTGGTTCAGAGGAGCCCTCGAGGATGGCATCCAGCATCCAGGGAAACCCTCCCTTCCTCGTTTTGTACCGGCTCTTGGAATACCAAATCCTTGTGTTTTTCTACACGAAGCAGCGCAAAGCCTTTTCCACGTTTTGTAGAGCGGGGTCAGAAGCTGTTCCCCTTCACACTGCAATATCTGCCACCTGGGACAATAGTATTTTTATGGAACATTATTAAGAAAGTTTATTTTTTACACAACCCAAGCAAATGAACAAGTGGATTGGGAATGGGGCAGGAGGCAGGAGCTGGATCCCAGAGCGGCGGGTCGGACTCTGAGGTGGGGGGAAGTGCAGGGATATTTCTGGGCCATTGTGGGATATTTCTGGGCCTTTGCTGGATGTTTCTGGGCCTTTCCCTTCCCTCACCAGAGCTGTCTGCCTGTGAGGGAGCAGGCAGGATCGTTGTGCCATGCTGGCACTCGGCAGGAGCAGCTGGATTGGATCCAGGTGCTTGTTGCCCGTGGAATGTCTGTCCGTGCAGGATGCCAGCCCCGAGCTCCTTATCCCCTCAGAAATAAGGGATTGCGTCTCCCTGTTGTAATCCCTCCCTGGGAATGGGGCAGTGTTGATCCAAGGTGCTCCACAGCATCCTGGTGACCCGTTCCCCCTGCCCCTTCCCCTCAGCCCTGCCTGCTGCTGGTGGAGTTGGCTCTGGAGGGCTGGGAGAGGTTGGGAGGGAGATGAGCCTGAGGCTCCCAGTGCTGGAACTAATTCCCGAGAGCCTTCCTGCAGGATTTTCAGGGAACAGGGGTGGGAGAGCCCCCTCTGCGTCTCCCTGCCCGGAGAATTCCAGAGCTTTATCCAAAACCTGGCTCCAGCTCTGCTCTAGCAATATTGGCTTGGGTTTTATTTTGATTTTCATAGTACTGGTTGATTTTGGGATCTGCAGCCCTGCGAGGAGCGTGCAGGGAGCCCTCAGCTCCCCAGGCAGGGCAGGGAAAGGGCTGGAGCTGCCCTGCTCCCCTTTCTGGAGCCAGGCCAGCGAGGAGGGATGTGATCTTAACTGTTGGAGGATGTTCCTGGTGGGATGGAGAGCACTGCCATCTTCCAGGAGGGACCCAGGAGCTGTCCTGTGCTCAGCTGGGACCCTCAGCTGCTGCTCCATGAGAGCTCCCGGCTGCTGGGCCAGCACTGTTGACCTCGGGCTCCTTCCCTCTCTCCTCCTCCTTCTTGCCCCACAGAGACAGAGCAGGGGCAGCAAGAGCTGCTTTTGTAAAGCACTTTAAGGCCCCAGGTGTGAGGGGCCGCACCAGGCCATGCCAGGGATCCCTCTGTGCTGTGCCAGGGATCTCTGTGTGTGCTGTGCCAGGGATCTGTGTGTGCTGTGCCAGGGATCCCTCTGTGCTGTGCCAGGGATCCCTCTGTGCTGTGCCAGGGATCTCTGTGCTGTGCCAGGGATCTGTGTGTGCTGTACCAGGGATCTGTGTGTGCTGTGCCAGGGATCTCTGTGTGCTGTGCCAGGGATCTGTGTGTGCTGTGCCAGGGATCTGTGTGTGCTGTGCCAGGGATCTGTGTGTGCTGTGCCAGGGATCTGTGTGTGCTGTGCCAGGGATCTGTGTGTGTGCTGTGCCAGGGATCTGTGTGTGCTGTGCCAGGGATCTCTGTGTGCTGTGCCAGGGATCTCTGTGTGCTGTGCCAGGGATCTGTGTGTGCTGTGCCAGGGATCTGTGTGTGCTGTGCCAGGGATGTGTGTGTGCTGTGCCAGGGATCTGTGTGTGCTGTGCCAGGGATCTGTGTGTGCTGTGCCAGGGATCTCTGTGCTGTGCCAGGGATCTGTGTGTGCTGTGCCAGGGATCTGTGTGTGCTGTGCCAGGGATCTCTGTGCTGTGCCAGGGATCTGTGTGTGCTGTGCCAGGGATCTGTGTGTGCTGTGCCAGGGATCTGTGTGTGCTGTGCCAGGGATCTGTGTGTGCTGTGCCAGGGATCTCTGTGTGCTGTGCCAGGGATCTCTCTGTGCTGTGCCAGGGATCCCTCTGTGCTGTGCCAGGGATCTCTCTGTGCTGTGCCAGGGATCTCTCTGTGCTGTGCCAGGGATCTCTGTGCTGTGCCAGGGATCTCTGTGCTGTGCCAGGGATCTGTGTGTGCTGTGCCAGGGATCTGTGTGTGCTGTGCCAGGGATCTGTGTGTGCTGTGCCAGGGATCTCTGTGCTGTGCCAGGGATCTGTGTGTGTGCTGTGCCAGGGATCTGTGTGTGCTGTGCCAGGGATCTGTGTGTGCTGTGCCAGGGATCTGTGTGTGCTGTGCCAGGGATCTGTGTGTGCTGTGCCAGGGATCTGTGTGTGCTGTGCCAGGGATCTGTGTGTGCTGTGCCAGGGATCTGTGTGTGCTGTGCCAGGGATCTGTGTGTGCTGTGCCAGGGATCTGTGTGTGCTGTGCCAGGGATCTGTGTGTGCTGTGCCAGGGATCTGTGTGTGCTGTGCCAGGGATCTGTGTGTGCTGTGCCAGGGATCTGTGTGTGCTGTGCCAGGGATCTGTGTGTGCTGTGCCAGGGATCTGTGTGTGCTGTGCCAGGGATCTCTGTGTGCTGTGCCAGGGATCTCTGTGCTGTGCCAGGGATCTGTGTGTGCTGTGCCAGGGATGTGTGTGTGCTGTGCCAGGGATCTCTGTGCTGTGCCAGGGATCCCTCTGTGCTGTGCCAGGGATCTGTGTGTGCTGTGCCAGGGATCTGTGTGTGCTGTGCCAGGGATCTGTGTGTGCTGTGCCAGGGATCTCTGTGCTGTGCCAGGGATCTGTGTGTGCTGTGCCAGGGATCTGTGTGTGCTGTGCCAGGGATCTCTCTGTGCTGTGCCAGGGATCTGTGTGTGCTGTGCCAGGGATCTGTGTGTGCTGTGCCAGGGATCTGTGTGTGCTGTGCCAGGGATCTGTGTGTGCTGTGCCAGGGATCTGTGTGTGCTGTGCCAGGGATCTGTGTGTGCTGTGCCAGGGATCTGTGTGTGCTGTGCCAGGGATCTGTGTGTGCTGTGCCAGGGATCTGTGTGTGCTGTGCCAGGGATCTCTGTGTGCTGTGCCAGGGATCTGTGTGTGCTGTGCCAGGGATCTGTGTGTGCTGTGCCAGGGATCTGTGTGTGCTGTGCCAGGGATCTCTGTGCTGTGCCAGGGATCTCTGTGTGCTGTGCCAGGGATCTGTGTGTGCTGTGCCAGGGATCTCTGTGCTGTGCCAGGGATCTGTGTGTGCTGTGCCAGGGATCTCTGTGTGTGCTGTGCCAGGGATCTCTCTGTGCTGTGCCAGGGATCTCTGTGTGCTGGGGATCCCTCAGGGCCGTGGATCCACAGATCCCACCGGCCATGCCCGCCAGTGCATCACCCACCACTTTTTAGCATAATTAGAACTTTTAATGAGCCGTCCTGTTTTTTGAAGAATTAACTCGATGACGTATTTGTAGCAAACCATTTTTCTCAATAAAGGCAGTTTCATCCACGCCTGGCCTCCGCGGGGAAGCACTGAAGGGATCCAGGTGGGCTCCGAGGGCACTGGGGATATTGGGAGGGCTGGGAAGTGAAGGTTACAGGGAATTTGGGAGGTGGCCGGGGGACACCGGGAGGCAGAGCGGTACCGGGAGCAGAACCGGAGCGGTACCGGGAACCGCGGGCAGGTACCGGGAGCACCGGCAGCATCTGCGCATGCGCACTTCTTGCCCAATTCAAAAATGGCGCCCCGGCAGCCGCGCCCAGCGGGCTCAGGGGGCGGTGCCTCCCGTGGTCCGATCGCTGCCATTGGCTGTTGGGAACCGGGTGCTGCGCTCTCGACCAATGGCGAGGCGGGACCGCCCGCAGGCCACGGTCACGTGCGTGGCGCGGGGGCGGGGACTGGACGGCGGCGATGGCGGCGGAGCGCGGGCTGGCCATGGCCACCTGCACGGCCCCCGTGAACATCGCGGTCATCAAGTACTGTGAGTGCCGGGGGACACGGGCCGGGGGCGGCGGCACCGATTCCGGGCTGTGCTGGGTGGGCCAGGTCCGGCCGTGTCGGGCCAGGCCGTACTGCACTGCAATTCCTAGCCGTGCCATTCCAAGCTATTCCATGGCGTGCCATTCCTGTCAGTGCCATTCCAAACTGTTCCATGCCACTCCTAGCCGTGCCATGCCATTCCTGGCCGTGCCATGCCATTCCTGGCTGTGCCATGCCATTCCTGGCTGTGCCATGCCATTCCTGGCGGTGCCATGCCATTCCTGGCTGTGCCATGCCATTCCTGGCTGTGCCATGCCATTCCTGGCTGTGCCATGCCATTCCTGGCTGTGCCATGCCATTCCTGGCGGTGCCATGCCATTCCTGGTGGTGCCATGCCATTCCTGGCTGTGCCATGCCATTCCTGGCGGTGCCATGCCATTCCTGGCTGTGCCATGCCATTCCTGGTGGTGCCATGCCATTCCTGGCTGTGCCATGCCATTCCTGGCTGTGCCATGCCATTCCTGGCGGTGCCATGCCATTCCTGGCTGTGCCATGCCATTCCAAGCCGTGCCATGCCATTCTCGGCGCTGTCATGCCATTCTTGGCGCTGTCATGCCATGCTTTGCTGTGTCCATCAGTGCCATTCCAAACTGTTCCATGCCATTCCAAGCCGTGCCATGCCGTGCTCTCTTGCAGGGGGCAAGCGAGACACCGACCTCATCCTGCCCATCAACTCCTCCCTGAGCGTGACGCTGCACCAGGACCAGGTGGGTCAGCATCGGGATCAGGATCAGGATCAGGATCAGGATCAGGATCGGCTGTCCAGGGGTGCTGAGCCCCCTCGCTCTCTCCCCACAGCTCAAGACCACCACGACGGCGGCCGCCAGCCGGGATTTCACGGAGGACCGGCTGTGGCTCAACGGGAAGGAGGCGGACGTGGGGCACCCGCGGGTCCAGGCCTGTCTGCGCGAGGGTGAGCGTCCCCTTCCCGGGGCTGTCCCCGGTGTCCCCGGTGTCCCCTGACCCTGCTGTCCCCGCAGTGCGGCGCCTGGCCCGGAAGCGCCGCGGGGGCTGTGAGGACACGGCCACGCTCAGCCTTTCCTACAAAATCCACATCGCCTCCGAGAACAACTTCCCTACTGCCGCCGGGCTCGCCTCGTCTGCCGCCGGCTACGCCTGCCTGGGTGCGTCCCCTTGCTGTGACCTGTCCCCTCCTGTGGCAGTATGGCATGGAGGGCTCTGCCAGGGGCTGACAGGGGTGGTGGGGGTGTCCCCTCTGTTCTCTGTTCCCTGGCTGGCCCGGCTCGGTGGCAGCAGCAGGAGGGGTGACAGGGGTGTCCCCTCTGCCTGTCCCCGCAGTGTCAGCGCTGGCCCGGCTCTATGGGCTGGAGGAGGAGCTGTCCGAGGTGGCCCGGCGGGGCTCGGGCAGTGCCTGTCGCAGCATGTTCGGGGGCTTCGTGCAGTGGCAGCGCGGGGAGCGCCCCGATGGCACCGACAGCCTGGCCCTCCAAGTGGCCCCCGAGACGCATTGGCCGGAGCTCCGTGTCCTCGTCCTGGTGGTGAGGGGCTGGCAGGGCATTTGGGTGGGGTTTGGGACTTGGGGGGCTCAGGAGGGGCCGTGTCCCACGGTCTGTGTCCCCCCAGGTCAGTGGGGAGAAGAAGCCGGTGGGGAGCACGGTGGGGATGCAGACCAGTGTGGAGACCAGTCCCCTGCTGAAGGTAGGGGGACACGGGACTTGTCCTTCCCAGGCAGGGACAGGGTCCCCTTCCCTTGGAACGGGGCTGGAGGCTGTGCAGTGACACCCAAAGGGTCACAGTGCTGTGGGTGTCACCAAATTGGGGTGACAGTGACCTTCCTGCTGTGGATATCACCAAATTCAGGGTGCCCACAACCCACCCGTTGTGGATGTCACTGAATTGGGGTAGCTGTGACCCTCCTGCCGTGGATGTCACTAGACTGGGGTGGCCACAGCCTGCCTGGGGTGACCACGACCCACCTGCCGTGGGTGTCACTGCAGTGGACTGACGGTGACACCCCTGGTGTGACAGCACCGGGCAGAGGTGGTGGTCCCCGAGCGCCTGGCCCAGATGATGCAGCACATCCGGGACCGGGACTTTGAGGGCTTTGGCCAGCTGGCCATGAGGGACAGCAACCAGTTCCACGCCACCTGCCTCGACACCTTCCCGCCCATCTTCTACCTCACGGACGTGTCACGCCACATCATCGCGCTGGCACATCGCTACAACGCCCACCACGGCCACACCAAGGTACCAGCGGGGCCCCGGGCGTGTCACAGCACCCTGGCCCTTCCCCAGGTCCCCACATCCCCACAATGCCACCACAGGTCGCCTACACCTTTGACGCCGGCCCCAACGCCGTCATCTTCCTGCTGGACGAGGCCGTGGCCGAGTTTGTGGAGGTGGTGAGGCGCAGCTTCCCCCCCAGCACCAACGGGGACCAGTAAGGGAATCTCACTTCTTACTGGGGGAGGGTGTGGGGCTGGTGGGGACGTGGGGACTGAGCGCTCGCTGTGCCACAGGTTTGTGCGGGGGCTGCCCGTGGGCTCGGCCGTGCTGTCCCAGGAGCTGGTGGCCGCTGTGGTCAGTGAGCCTGTGCCAGGGGCTGTCCAGTACATCCTGCACACCAAGGTGAGGGGCAGGGGGGTTGGGGGAGTGGGACCGGGAGGACACGGCCTCTGTGGGGGCGTTCTGACCCCATCCCTGCCCCCATGGGGGTGTGGGACCACACTGCTGTCCCCAGGGGTGTCCAGGACCCCGTCCCTGTCCCAGTTCCTAAGGGAGTGCATAACAACCCTGTCCCCATCCCCAGGGCTGTGTGTGAGGGACCCCATCCCTGTCCCCATCCCCGGGTGGGTGTGCAGGACCCATTTCTGGACGTATTCCCACTGGCACAACCCATGGGGTGACCTTTTGGGGTCTGTGGGGCCCAGAGGTGCCACCCTGCGGGGGTGGCCCTGCAGGCAGTGGGGCTCCCCAGTGTCCCTGAGCCGTGTCCTGCCCCACAGCCTGGCCCTGGTCCCCAGCTCGTGGATGACCCCAGCCAGCACCTCCTGGGAGCGGATGGGCTGCCCCGGAGCCGCGCCTGACCCCGGTGACACTCTGGGACACGCCGGGGGGACTCTGCCACCAGCGCGCCTCGGGACCCTGAGCCGGGCCTGCTGCATCCTCCCCAGCCCTGGCGCAGGATGGGACCCCGGGGCTGGGTTTTAGTCTTTTGTACGGAAATAGAGGGCTCCTGTTCCAGTTGTGTTTCGGGTTCTGTGTGTGGTGCTGGGGGGGAACAGCGCCAGCCAAAATGGGGACAGGAGATGGGGACAGTCCCTGGGGCTGAGCTGCTCCTCTGCACAGCCCTGTCACCCCACACGACCCCTGCGTCCCTTGTGGGGCATCTCCTGTCCCATCTGCCCCCAAGTTGTCACTGATCCTTCCACATGGCCCCTTGCACATCGCACATCCCCTGTCCCCTCCCTGTCCCTTGCAGGACTGACCGTGTCCCGTGTCCCTCAGATGTCCCTGCGGGACACAGATCCTGTCCCCCCCTCATGGCCGCTGTTAGCGCTATCCCCCCGGACCGGCCTGTCCCTGTCCCCCTGGACCGGCCTGTCCCTGTCCCCCCGCGCCATCCCTGTCCCCCCGCGCCATCCCTGTCCCCCCCATGTCCTGTGACCCCGGGGTGGCCCCGGGTCGCTGCCTTGTCCCTGCGGGGGCGTGGCCTGTGAGAAGGGGGCGTGGTTAATGTGAAGAGGGCGTGGTCAGCGGTGGTAGCGCCTCACCCGCCTTCCGGGTCGGGACGGGCCGGGCCCAGCCGAGCTCCAGCGGGCAAAGCAACCGAACCCCACCGGGCGGTACGATCCGAGCAGAACCCGAGCGGGCTGAGCCGAGCTGAGCCCGACTCTCTGCGCTGAGCCGAACCGGGCCGGGCCGGGCCGGGATAGCCGAAGGCGCTCCAACCGGCGCTCGGGCCGAACCGAGCGGAGCCGGGAGTAGCCGAAGGCGCTCGGGCCGAAGCGAGTGGAGCCGGGAGTACCCGAAGGCGCTCGGGCCATGGGGCAGATCGAGTGGGCCATGTGGGCGAACGAGCAGGCGCTCGCCGCCGGGCTCAGTGAGTACGGGGGGCTGGGGGGGCCCGGGCTGGGCGGGCGGAGGGGCCCCGGGCACTTCGGAAAGTCCCCGGGCTCTGTAGGGAGTGAGCGCCCGGCGGGCTGGGGATGCCGAGCCCCGGGGGTGCCCCCAGACACGGGCCCGGGGAAGGGGAGGGGGGTCCCGGTCCCACCGGGCTGGGGAGTGCGGGCGGGAGGTGCCGAAAAGTCCCGACCCAGCGGGGCTGGAGCCTCCGCTTCCTCCTTTTCTCTTCCTCCTCTGCCCTCTCGGTTCCGTCGTCTCCTCCTCCGCTCTCCTCCGGCCACGAGGCCAAAAACCTCCCCCGGAGCCCTGGAGTTCCCTGAGCCGGGGGTCCCGCACGCAGCCTCTCCCCGGCATCCCGCATGTTGGAGTCCTTGGGACCACGGAGCCCCCAGTTCCCCTCCCGAATCCGGGGGGTCCCGAGTGTCCCCCGGGCCATAATCCCACTCTGGGGGTTTGCGGGGGGCTGTGTCCGGAGTTTGGGGGAGGCATATCCCGAGTTGAGGGCTGTTTCCCAGGCTGAGGGTTGGTGTCCTGGTTTGGGGGGTTGTATCCCGGCTTGGGGTCGGTAGTCCCGGTGTGATCCCTCCATCCCGGCTGTTCCCGCAGTCCTTCTGACGGGCGGGATCGTGGCCGTGGCGGGGCAGTTCAAGGGCTGGTACTTCGCGGCGTATTCCATGTATCCTTCCCGACAGCATTCCCGGGGCTGGGCTGCGGGAAAACCCCGTCCCGATCGGGATGGGAGGCATGAACGGGCCGGGGTCACATCCTTACCTCCCAACGCTGGTCCCAGCCGTGCTTTCCCTGCCCTACACAAACCCCTTTTTGGGATGCGGGTTGTTCCTTGGGGCCATTCCCGGTCCCATTCCGCCTTTTCCTTGACGCTCCGGCAGCGCGGCAGGCGTCCTGGTCTGCCTGCTGGAATATCCCAGGAGCAAGCGGAAGAAGGGCTCCACCATGGAGAGGTGGTGAGTGCTGTGTCCCCCCTGCAGCCGGGTCCTGGTACCCCCAAACACGGGGATGTGGGAGCAGAGCTGGATGCCACGGGTGGGTTCCTTGGGGTGATGCTTGCAGAGATGGCGGTCCCTGGAGGCTGGGTGTCCTCCCAGGGTGGGGACAGCCCCTGTGACCCCCTGCTGTCCCCTTGCAGTGGCCAGAAGTACCTGACAGCCGTGGTGAAGCTGTTCGGGCCCCTCACCAGGAATTACTACGTCCGAGCCGTCCTTCACGCCGCGTGAGTGGGGTGCAGGGTCGGGACTGGGGGCTGAGCCCCCCCAGCTCCCTCTGAGCACCAAATCTCTGTCACAGCCTGGCTGTCCCTGCCGGATTCCTCCTCTCCACCATCCTCGGCACCGTCTGCCTGGGCATCGCCAGCGGCATCTACCTGCTGGTGAGTGCAGAGGGGCTTTTGGGGGGCTGGGAGCAGGACCTGTACTTCCCTAAACCCATGGACCTGTACTTCTGTGTGAATTCCAAGAGCATTCCCAGACTGGGCTTCAGGAAAACCCTGTCCCGATCGGGGTGGAGTCACATCCTCCTTTCCCCCCACTCTGGTCCCAGCTGTGCTTTCCCTGCCCCAAACACCTTTTTGGGGTGGGGGTTGTTCCTTGGCACTGTTGCCCATCCCACAGGCTGCAGTTCGAGGGGAGGAGTGGAGACCCATCGAGCAGAAGCCCCGGGAGCGGCCACAAGTGGGGGGCACCATCAAGCAGCCCCCCAGCAACCCCCCGCCCCGACCCCCCCCCGATGCCCGCAAGAAGCAGCCGGAGGTGGGGGGGCAGGTGAACCCCATCCCTGTGGAGGCAGAATGATGGGGGATCCTCCTGCCCCATTGCCCTGCTCCTGCTCCTGCTTCCCAGCTGCTCCTGGATCCGCTGCAGGGAACGGGCTCCTGGGGGTCCCCAAAACCCCGGGGGAGCTGAGCCCCTTGGTGTGGGTCCCCAGCTCCTGGTGATGATCAGATCCCTGGGATCATTAAATCCCCCTGGGCTCCCCAAGGGATTCCCCAGTGATGCTGTGGGGTCCCCAGCTCCTGGGCATCACTAGACCCCCAGCAATGCTCAGCTCCTTGTAGGATCTCCATCTCCTGCGGGTCCCCAAATCCCCAAAGACGCTCAGCTCCCAAATTACCATGGATGTGATGCTCCCTGGGGGGTTTCCAGCCTCTGGGGGCTTCCCAACTTCTGGAGATTCCCAAATCCCTGGGGCTGCTCAACTCCCTATGGAGTGTCCAGCTCTCAGGAGCTCCCCAGCTCCTGGACCTCCCCAAATCCCCAAGAATGTCCAGTTTCCTGTGGGATCTGCAGCTCCCAAAGACTTGCCAGCTCCTAAGGGTGTCCCAAATCCTTGGGGATTCTCAGCTCCCTCTGAGTCTCCTGTTGCCAGGGGCTCCTCAGCTCCTGGAAAACCCCAAATCCCTGGACAAGCTCAGCTCCCTGAGGGTCCCAACTCTCCAAGAACCCCCCAGTTTCCTGGGGGATCCCCAAATCCCTGTGGAACTCCAGCTCTCAGGGAATCCCCTGCGCCCTAGGGGGATCAGGCAGCTCTGCTCCGGCTCTCCCTGGTTTTTGTCATTTCTGCAGTTGCTGTTGCAATAAAAAGTGGGAAAGGCACCGGCTGCTCCTGGCTCCTGCTGCAGGGGGAATCCTCCCGTTCCTGGCCTGCTCCTGGGGTGGCTGGGACAGGACTGGGGAGGTGTTTTGAGGACAAACAGTGCAATTATGGGCAAATCCAGGATGCGGATGTGCAGAGTACGGCCAGGGCAGGGTCCCCTCCCAAAATCCTTATGGAACCAACAGTGGGGTGGAACTGGGAGCGGCACAGCGAGTCCCAAAGGAGCCCCCAAAACCTGGGATAGCCCCCAGCAGGGAATGTGGGGAGCATTTCCCTTCCCAGTCCCACTCGTGGGTGCGGGAAGTTCCCT